>NC_142584.1:48758037-49061068 GCF_965207765.1 Zootoca vivipara
ACAAGCTAGGGAAGCAGGGCCAAAACCTACTACATGTGGCAAAGTGTTCAGTGACAATCCTTCACCTTCATGGTTCAAATTGTCACTTCGTCCCATCATGTCCTTTCAATGCTCTAACAGAGTTGCCAGCTTTCCAGCTATGTTCATTCACCCTGCAGACATTACCAGGTGAATGGAATCAAAGGTCACCTCTTCCTTTTCACACCTTGTGTTGCTATTAAACACAGAAGAGCATGGGATTTCCCCTGTGTTATTTCATATTATAGAGTTGGTCTATTTAATGTTGTGCTAACATAAAAAAAATTCATTTTAAAGCCATTTTTTTATGAACACAAGCAATTTGGAAGAAATAAGGGTTGATAATGATAATAAATGATAGGTTTCCCTCATGGATATTTGGCTCCATTTCATATTTTCAGGAATTCTTTGTGGAGATTTGTGAAATGTTGTGAGTTGAAGTGGGAAAATATCCTATTTCAAGCCAGTTCAGTTTTATGCCCAGTTATTATTTTTACGTAATTTTTTTAATTCAAAATATTGTCGCGCACCACCCCAATCTTAGAGTGGCAAGCAATTCCAGGGATTCCAGGCACTTACCCAGGGTTCAGTTTCTTTGGAATAAGGGGCAGCAGAGACTGTGCTGTCTTTACAATATATGGTTTATTTACACATATATACAACCTGAGCCTACGATGGAGGGGCTCACAGCATTAATGTCCCAGAAGATCTTGCTTCTATCGTCACAACCTTGGATTCCAGCACAAATCAAGCATGGCTCTGTCTCTCTGGATTTTTCCTGTTTCTAGCCCACCTCAAACACACCACTCTGGCCATTGTCCCTCCCACTACCAACCAGGTGAGGGAGGGGAGCCCACCCATTTGCCCTCTGGCACAAAGCCACAACCATTCTTGGGCCCGTTAAATCACCAGAAAGCTGGCCTGGCTACTTCAACAACTAAATCCCCCAAGCTCACAACACTAAAAATAGTCACAACCTAGATTAACATCAAAATCCATACAGTACACCAAGTTCCTTCTGTTTCCCAAATAGTGACTGCATTTAAGATCCAGTAGCAATCAAGGGCAAGTGCTAGCATTGTGTGTATTCTGGATCTAATATCTTTGCACTGGAGATAGTGTGTGTCAGTTCCTCTACAGACATACCTGTTCATTGATCATTCATCCTAATTTGCAACTAATTTGCAAGTTTACACGGAGATTAAACTACGGTATGTCTGATCCTTTTCAAGCATTCATTGCTTGCAGGGATGTTAGATGACAATGAACATTTATTCTGATTTGCTTACACGGGTTTTATTATTTATTTATTTCATGCAATTATACACCACTTGAGTGTTAAAAAAAGTCCTCAAATCAATGCTTTACAATGATTCATATGTCTTCACATTAATTATCCATTCACCCTACACTTTTCAATTACTTTCCCCAACACTTTCCTAGCTGAAAATTTGTTGTTGTTTTTAAAAGAAAGAAAAAGAAAAAAAGAAGTGGATTTGTTGTAACAGAGCACTTTCATCCACTCCAGGGATGCGGATGGCACTGTGGTCTAAACCACTGAGGCCCTTGTGCTTGCCAATCAAAAGGTCGTTGCTCTGTCCCAGCTTCTGCCAACCTAGCAGTTTGAAAGCACACCAGTGCAAGTAGATAAATAGGTACTGCTGCGACGGAAGGGTAAACTGTGTTTCCATGTGCTCTGGTTTCTGTCACAGTGTTCTGTTGTACCAGAAGCGGTTTAGTCATGCTGGCCACATGACCTGGAAAGCTGTCTGTGGACAAATGCCAGCTCCCTCGGCCTGAAGCGAGATGAGTGCCACAACCCCATAGTTACCTTTGAATGGGCTTAACAGTCCAGGGGTCCTTTACCTTTACCATCCACTCCAGTAGTGCTAACCTAAATTTCAAGTGTGTGTGTGAATCCCTCCTGCAAAAGACTGCATGGAGGCAACCTCAGATAGATGCTGTCTGCTTCTCCAATGAGCAGTAAATCAGAAGAAAACCCTCACCCACCCAAAGATGCTTTTTTTCTGTGAAACCACATAAATCACTTCCCCTTCAATATGCCTAGATGTACATAGTTCTGTTAACAGACAACCTTTCCTGGTGGGTGCAAGTACAAGAACCAAATGTACAACCCCTTGTGAAAGAGTTGGAGAAACATGCAAATTGTGTCCTATAACCTGCTCTTAGTCATTGCGCTGGGGGAAGTTGCTCTTGCAATGCAACTACTTCAGTACACAAAGTACATTTGCTTCTCTGCATTCCTTACTGTCTTTCAAGAGCCTCAGGAATGTGAGATACTTTCTCTTTAAAAAATGATTGTGACTTGCAGCAGCTGCCTGGGAGGAAGTATTTTCTCTGCCTTCCTTTCCACATAGCATATTGCAGTAATCTCCATGAGCTCACCTTAGGGCTTGCATAACAGCTGAGATAGCAAAGCGGAGGAATTTTAAGGAGGACTTTCCACCAGCCCTGCTCTGTTAATTAGGCCTGTGGAACATCAAGGCAAGGAATTGAGCAGCATTGCTTGTATAGTAGGGTTGCAAGACGTGGACAGGAGATACCAGTAGATTGCCATGTGAATGCCCAAATGCCTGCATTGTCTTGCAAATAGACATTTTGTGGAGGGGGGGGATTTTCAGGGCTTGCTGGCTGTGTCTTGTAAAATAAAAAGACATTGGGAGTCCAAATCATCAGCTACCCACCTCTCCTCCTCCTCCTCCTCCTCTTCTACTTCTGCTTCCTTCTCTCCAGCACATGGTACACCTGCCACTTTCTGCTCTCCCCGCCCACTGTCCCCACCACAGCATCCTTCCTTAAAAAGAATGTGAGGCAATGTGATAAGCCAAGGTGGCCTCAGATCTTCAGAGGCACGTGCCCACACCACTTCTGCTTTGCTATTGCGGAAAAACCTGTTAAATAAGCTGTTAAGTACAGTTTTTACCATTCTGGTAAGGTGATGGCAGTGTCAGCCTGAGAAAGTACTCTACGTTGTGACATAGCCTTTCTTCCAGGGCAGAGGGTTTTGGAAAGGTATTTACCAGGTGCTGCCCGGCCGCTTTGCTGCACTGGCAAATACTGTTTAAAGTTTAACAGCAAACTGTTGGACTTTAGACAGTTCTTGTTGCCACAATAAAGTAGCAGCATGGGGACTGCCATAGGCTTTCTGTGGCCATCTTACCCCACAATCCTTTGTTCTGAGGAAGGAGCCTGTGTTGGGATGCAGCTTAGTTCATCTGAGTGAGGCATTGGCCTAACTGCGTGAGAAGGCTTGACAGAGCTCCACAGGAGCAGCTGCTTTCCTGTGGCAGCAAATGCTCTTTAAAGTCTGACAACATGCTATTAAAACTGCAAACAGCTTTTTTGTGGTACTGTAGTGGCGAAATGGCGTTAGGCCAGGGGCTGCTCCTCCGCCGTGCCCAGGAGGCACACCCTGCTTTCTACTTGGCAGGGGGTGGGAAGCCAAGGAATGGGCAGGTGGCAGCAGTGATGGGCTCTTGGCCATCCCTCCCATTCTTCCACCTGAGACAAATGTCTCAGTTCGCCTCATGGTGGGGCCGGCCCACAGAACTCTCCCATCACACCTAGCGTGCCTCATAGGTGCATCATGTCAGCGTTTTGCTGTGTACATATTTGTTACCCAACCACAGCTTGATAGAAAAGTTCCTTCTCTTTTGTGCTAGTCATTTGAAATAAGACAATCTCAGGTGACTGGACAATGGAGTTGAATTTGAAACTGGTAGTATGAGTGGACTTTGGATCATACAGAACAAATACCAGCTTCTGTTTGTTCTGCTCAGAACAAAGAGAGCCAGGCAGCTCTTATCTGAACGAAACAATTTGCATTTAACTTGAACTTTTCTTCCCTTTGCCACTCATGCGTTACGTGACATAAAGCCACTCGTCAGCAAGCTGAGGCCCACAGAGTCTATAATACTAGCTTATCTGTGCTTTAAATCACCTTGAAGTGAACTAAGGCTGTGTAAACACAATACATTTAAAGCACACACATACCGCAAGTAATTTATTTTGGGAAATGTAATTTACCCCTCACAGAGCTATAGTTCCCAGCACCCTTACCACCCTTTGTCATCTTTTCGCAGGGCCTGCAAGACAGAGCTGTTCCACCTGGCCTTTGGGTTGGATTCAGTATGATCCCTGTGTTTTCCTCCCTCATGGTTTTGATTTATGGGCTACTTAAAATGAGGCTGCATTTTAAATTTTAATATTGTATTTTAATCTGTATTTAAATTAATTGTTTTCTGTTATGTCTTATTGTAATTTTATTGGTGTTAGCCACCCTGAGCCCGGTTTTGACTGGGGAGGGCAGGGTATCAATAAAAATGTGTTGTTGTTGTTGTTACCAAACTACAGTTCCCAGGATTCTTTGGTGTTGGTGGGGAAATGTGCTTGAAATGTGTTTTAAATGTGCGGTGTGTATGCAAATAAGACAAACATTGACCCTCAAAGCTATTTGTTGGGGGTGAGCTCCCATTGCTCGGTCCCAGCTCCTGCCAACCTAGCAGTTCGAAAGCACGTCAAAGTGCAATTAGATAAATATGTACCACTACAGCGGGAAGGTAAACATCATTTCTGTGTGCTGCTCTGGTTCATCAGAAGCGGCTTTGTCATGCTGGCCACATGACCTGGAAGCTGTACGCCGGCTCCCTTGGCCAATAACGTGAGATGAGTGCCGCAACCCCAGAGTCGGTCACGACTGGACCTAATGGTCAGGGGTCCCTTTACCTTTACCCTTTATACAGGTAAAAAGGCTGTTTATGGGAAAGAGTTCAGTACTCTTGCCCTTTATTTTCATACTACAATAACCACAAATGTGAAGCTGCCTGGTATAAGTCCTGACCTCCTTCTCCTTCTTGCTGCTAACCAACCCCAATGGCCTCCCCACAGCCAGTGCTTTTCTTCTAGAAAGAGGTGCCAGTACTCACCATGAAATTGTTACAATAAATGCCACATTTGTAACCAGTGTTTTTCTTCTAGGAAAAAAAGTTGCCAGTACTGCATACCCTTGAGTAACCCCAGAAAAAAAGCAATGTCCCCAGCCTATGTCATTCTAAGTTGAAACCCTAAACCTGGCCTTTGCCTCTGCCCACTAGCACCCAGCAAAGAAGGTACCCCACTCTCCCCTTGCCTGGCAGTCTTGCCCTCTGATGATGATGAGGACGATGACAACGACTAAATTAAATTTATATACCGCCCTATACCTGCAGGTCTCAGGGTGGTTAATTGATTTCATTGATGGGCCATCACTGGCTTTTGTCCCCTGCTAATGGCCCATCCAGCTGGCTTTGTGGAGCTGGCTTGGCTCCTTAGTACTGTATAACTACCTAAATCCTGGGGATTTCTGCGGTTGGCAAAGTTTAATCAAACTTTGTTTGATTCTAACTTTTGCTAAATCAATGAATTATGGGGAGGGTGTGGCACCCAGCAATTTAGGGGAATCTGGCCCTCCACAAACCCATAACCATGTACTCTGCCAGACCAATTTAGTTTCAGACAGCTTTTATTGGGTTATGATTCTGGTAGACTTACATACTTGTATGTGTGATTGCACATGTGAAACTAACAAGGCTACCCAACAGCAATATGTTGACATTCAACTCTGATTTACATCAAGAAATATTTCGGAAGTTTCTCTGAGGTATTCAGGAAGTAGTACAGAGGGTACAAGGTCATCAGCAGGCACTGAGAACAAAATTGCACTGAGATCATGGTTTGCACACTCCATCTGCTTTATGTAATGACATAGAAAATATGTCATATCACTGCACCTCTGCAGTATGATGCAATTTTATATCATACTGATGTAAGATTATCACACAATTGACCTCCCTTTGGGACATACCTGCCAAGTTCCTGTGGGAGAAATAAGGGACCGGAACGGAAGTAGCAGACCGGAAGTAGTGCTGCCACCATTTTGGAACTGGGCGGAGCATGCTCAGAAGCGACTTTTGATGCTGCTTTGCCCAGTTCCAAAATGGCCGCTGCGCCAGAAGTTGCACTGCAGCCATTTTGGAACTGGGCAAAGCTGCATCAAAAGTCGCTTCTGAGCATGCTCCGCCCAGTTCCAAAATGGCCACCGCGCCAGAATAAACCGGGAAAAAACAAAAAAATCCGTTTTTTTCAGCTGGGAACAGCTAGAAAAATGGGGGTTTCCCAGGGAATACGGGAGACTTGGCAGCTATGCTTTGGGAGTGTGGTGCTTCCAGGTTCCCATGTTGAGGCTACTTTAAAATGAGTGAGCCAGACATAGTGCAGCCAAGATTGATTTTGTGGGGTGTGGGTGGGATGAGAATATTATATGCATAATAATAATAATAATAATAATAATAATAATAATACCCTTCCCATCTGGCTGGGTTTCCCCAACCACTCTGGGCGGCTTACAACATATCTAAAAACATAATAAAAACATCAATCCTCAAAAACTTCCCTAAACAGGGCTGCCTTCAGGTGTCTTCTAAAAGTCAGATACGGGTAGTTGTTTATTTCCTTGACATCTGAAGGGAGGGCGTTCCACAGGGAGGGCACCACTACTGAGAAGGCCCTCTGCCTTATGATGTCATGATCACATGGGGCGATTCATATGCACATTTTGCTGCATTGCATATGTGGCGTTCATAGTTTTCAGGGACTGGAACCTGCGGCCAATCATGACTTCCTAATGTGTGTAAATACACAATACTATACATGCATACATACTCATGATATGTGATGATCTATACCAGGGCTGTCAAACTCAAATTCATCGGGGGCCGCATCAGCAGTTTGGTCACCCTCAAAGGGCCGGTTGTATCTGTAGGACTATGTGTCCACTCTTTATTATCATAAATTATTGTCACTGCATTCAATTATTACTGTTTTTTGTAATAATGTAAGTAATAACTAACATAGTCAGAATAATGGCAAGTAGATATTCAAATGTACAATTATTGTACAATTTATTGAAAAATGATTTTTGGTAACTGCACTGGGTGGTGGAGGCTTGCTAGGGTTTCATGCAGGAGCTTTGCAGAGCTGCTGGTACCTGGAGATGCGGGGGTCCTTCTGCATGCAGGACAGATGTTCTGCCAGTGAGCCACCACCCTTCACCAAAGGGACTAGCTGAGGTTGACTCACTGGAGCTGTTCTCCTGGTTCCAGGGTTTAAGGGCCAGAAGTATAAAGCAGCATCCTATGTTTCTGAGGAGAGGGAGAGGGAGAGGGAGGGGAGGGAGGAAGGAAGGAAGGAAGAAAAGAGGGAGTGGGAGGGAGAGAGGAAGGAAGGAAAGGGGAGAGAAAGAAGAGTAGGAAATAAGGAAGGGAATAAAGAAGGAAAGAAAAAGAAAGAGGGAGAGATGACAGAGATAAAGAAGGAAGGAAGGAGAGGGAAAGAAAGAATAAGAATGAGGGAGAGGAAGAAAGATGGGAAGGACGGAAGGAAGGAAGGAAGGAAGGAAGGAAGGAAGGAAGGAAGGAAGGAAGAAAAGAGGGAGCAGGAGGGAGAGAGGAAGGAAAGAGGGGAGAGAAAGAAGAGTAGGAAAGAAGGAAGGGAATAAAGAAGGAAAGAAAAAGAAAGAGGGAGAGAAGACAGAGATAAAGAAGGAAGGAAGGAGAGGGAAAGAAAGAATAAGAACGAGAGAGAGGAAGAAAGAAAGGGAAGGGGGGGGGTCGCCGCCTTGATTCAGCGCCAGAAAAGAGCGCGAAGGGACCCAGGGGCAAAAAGCATTTCCCGTGCAGCGTGAGGCAGCAGGTGTCCGTTTTAGGAGACGTGCGTAAAGCCTCAGAGTTGCACGTTCGTGAGGCTGAGCCGCTGCTGAGCTCACGTTCATGAGGCTGAGCCGCGGCAGGAGGAGGAGGAGGAGAGGCAAGAGGAGGAGAAGGCGGCGGCTTGCCGGGTCGGTGCCCGGCAGCGCCATACGGAGAGTCCCGAGCCTCTGGGACGCAGCAGTGCTCTGTAGCACTTTGAATCCTCCTCCTCCTCCACGCGGCGCTGCTGGGTGCTTTGTCTGTGCTTCAGCAGCAGCAGCAGCAGCAGCAGCCGTTTCCAGGCGCCGAGCTGTGGCAGGAGGAGGAGGATTCAAAGTGCTACAGAGCACTGCTGCATTGCAGAGGCTCGGGACTCTCCATGCGGCACTGCTGGGCGCTGACCTGGCAAGCTGCCTCCTCCTTCTCCTGCTGTGGCTCGGGGTGCTCCACGCAGCGCTGCTCCAGCCGCCTTTCTACCCCCCCAGGCCCCAGCTGTTTGTCGGCGCTTTGTCGGAGCGGCGCTTCAGCAGCAAGGTCCCGCTGCTGGGTCCCGCTGGCTGGGGTGCTCGGCGGGCCACATGACGAGGTCTGGCGGGCCGGATTTGGCCCCCGGGCCTTGTGTTTGACACCCGTGATCTATACATTATTGGGTGCTCTTCTATCCCACTGCACAGAAACACTTTCTCTCCTAATTGATAGAGTACCTCAGTATCCACACTCTTCCAAATAAGCTTACAGCTGAAAGACATGAAAAACTCAGGTAAGACATCAGAGTTTGTAAGGAGCCTGAGTCTACTTTGGAAGCATTTTTAAATTGAATGGGCATATTAGCAGCATGGTGAGCTTATCTTTGCCCCAAGTGCAAAGACACTAAACAGCCTAGGTCCAAATAAACTTAAGAACTGCCTGAACCCTCCTATACATTCAAAATCTGTTGGAGGGCCCCTGTTAGAGACCTCTTACTTGAAAGTGGGGTCCTCAGATGAGGTCAGGTGAAGGTGTTTATTAGCTGTTGCCCCAATTTCTATATCATTCCCTCTCCCTGCTGTTAGGAAACTGGATCAGATTGATTAGCGTATCCTGATTTCGAACTGTATTTTTAAATGTTTTATGGTATTGTGCATTGAGTTTCAAGAAATAAAACAAATTTGATCCAACACTCTGACTTCTGGGTGAAGGGGGTTTTGAATGGAGAGGCACCAGACTTTACCTTGATAAAGAAGCTTCCACAGAATTGCATTTTTGACATAAAGGTAAAGGGACCCCTGACCATTAGGCCCAGTTGCTCATTTTGCTTTACTGTCCCAGGGAGCCAGCGTACAGCTTCTGGGTTGTGTGGCCAGCATGACTAAGCCGCTTCTGGCGAACCAGAGCAGCGCACAGAAATGCTTCCCTAATTCTGCAATTTATTCTAAATATGTCCTAGTTTTCCAAGAATATATCGTGCCATTTGTTTCTATAAAGTTCAGTCAGCCGCAAGAGTTTTAGCTGCTCCCCTGTATCTGCTGGCGAGATGCATGGAACATGAGTCACTGGGATGATGCATATAAGAAACGAGGACAGCTAGAAGGGTCAAAGTCTTGGAGCGTGATTTGTCTCTTCCATGCCATACTAGTGTAACTCCAGATCACTGAATGAGTGATCAGTTTCGCCTGTACTGGGATAAAGTAAGATTTGGGGCTTCTGCCTAGAATCGTATCATTTGACGATGACACATGGTGAATTGCTCCCAGGATTTGGCTGCATTCATTTCGCATCAGCATCACTGCTGCCCCGGGTCCTCTGCTTGTGCTGGGGTCATTACAAGGTGGCACGTAATGCGGGGCCATTCTTCAGCTGAAGATCTTGACAAGCCTTTTAAATGCCCCCAGAACAGTTGGTTCCCGGTATACAACCTGCGCTGGCCACAACTTCTCCTTTTCATAACCCCAGTTAAACGTCTTTGCTTCAAATACATGCGTCGTAATGAATTTTGCAATCTAACCACACGCAAGACAATCCAGCAAGCGTCAGCTAACAGATTAGTGTGATTCGTTCAGGGTGCCACAAGGGATACATTGTCAGAGGCCCATGCCAGTCCACCGTGTTTCTGCACAGTCCCTTGTGTATAGCTGTGATGCTCAAGAACCAAGAGTTGTTACCGTTTTGGAGAGGAAAGCAGAATAGTGCAACACAGTGCAACTGAGCCGAGATCCAGGCAAGGAGAGAAAATGGGAACTGACAGCATTTTTTCCTCATCTTCTGCCCTGTCCTTTTGTTTTATGTCCATTTAGCTTGCTGCCATGGAAAGCTGCCATGCGGCAGGTACATCATGTGCTACAGGTGCTTTCATGACATCCACATGACCCTAGTTGGTGGCCAGACTGGGGAAATTAACAAGCACTCTGAAGAATAAATTTCCCTAGGATGGAAAAAGGAAGAAATAGCCTGACTGACTGTTGTAGTCATCATGGCCATTACTGTACAGTTTCATTTCCAAAGATGCTTAAAGCTAAGTTTATTTTAAGGGAACAGGGTGGTATCAGTATGGGAAGTAACCATATTGAATCGCTGGCCCAGCCCCACAGCCCCACCCACACAATTAACTTTCTTCAAATGTTATGGGAAGTGGCATGTGAGCAGACAGTTCTGTATCCACGGCTGGGAACCACAGTTTTATATCTCTGCTGTGACACCAGCTGCTAAAGAACAAAGCAGTATGTCTCTTACCAGGAGAACTACACCATCCTGGTTATGCATTGGCTAAATCAGGAGTGGACAGACTGGAAGCTTCTGGGATCTACTTAATTCAGTTACGTGAACCCTGAGGCCCATCAATCAGAGACAGGTGAAAGTGGTCAGAGGTGTACCTAGGCTCCCTTGCACCCTTATAAAGGAGCTTTATCAGTGCCCCCCACCCCTGGCCCTTGCACCCTTGGCAAGAAGATGTTTCAGTGTGCCCCACATGGACCAGAAACTAAAAAGACAGAGAGCTTTTTGTCACCTTTCGCATTCCACCAGCGAACACTTCTAATAGTGCACAGGCAGGTGGGCTTATAGCCACTCTGAGGCAGAGTGCAATGGTGCAATTTTTGCACTCCCCTGGGCTGGCACGGGGGGGGGGCACTTAGCCAACCCCTAGGTATGCTCCTGAAAATGGTGATTCAGAAGGGCGGCCATAAGCTAAGAACCAAGGACTTCGGGCCTACACATATCCTTTGGGGGAGCTTTATACTTGTTGTTATTTGATATTTGAGAGTCAGAAAATCTTACCAACCTACTGCAAATCACCTAGAGATCTACCTTCCACTGATTCACCACTATAGTCCTTTGCAGGCACAAGTAAAAAAAATTGATTGGCATGACCTTCTGTTGTCCCTCCTTGCTCTTACAGGAACTATTTCATTTCTTCCTTTTTCACTAGGGCTCTGAAATGCAGGTACTAAGCACAGGAGTAGCAGGGCCTGGGAAAAGGCACACTATGGAACACTCCTACTTCCCTAATAGTAGATAGATGGCTTCAACCTCATCTGGATAGCTCATGATTTTGCTATCAAAGAGATCAACCTTATCAAGAGGTCTGAACTATTACATCATGTGTCAAATAGCTGTCCCAGGAACCTGTCAACCTTTTGTAAACTAGCTCAAACCAGTTTAGTACTTCCCCAATAAAATGACAAGGTATATTTGGGGAAGGTGTAATCAGCTAAGGCCTTTGACTTTAAGATCCTCCTGTGCTGCCTGTTGTGATTCTGACATAAACTGGAATGAACATTCTAGTGTACCTAAGGACCATAAATTAGGGTTGCCATATTTCAAAAATCTGTACCAATTCTTACCCGAAAGAAAGCTCTTGGGCTTTTTTAAAGACAAACCCCAAAGTTGTCTGGACAAACCACCGCCTTCCAGAATTCCCCCTGGACGTCACTGCTGCCTTTGAAATCCCAGTAATGTCCAGGAGAGCCCATGTGTATGGCAGCCCTACCAGACATGTCTACTCAAGCATCCCTTTTCAGAACAGACCACTTTGGGAAGTCATCCAAACTGCTGCCCATTCTTATGAAAATTCTAGTTTACCTCAGAACCATAAATTTGATTACAAATAACCCCCAAGGTAGTTCCTGAAGTTGCTTGTAGCTACACGTGTTGCTATCATTTCCTTCTTCCTTGCATATTGCTGCCTACACACCTCCCACACAGCTCTCTAAATGTTGCCCTCATCTGTGCCGGTTGCTGGTCTCTATGATTTCAGCACTCTGTTGTATTTGGATATTCCATTCTTTCATTATTCTCTTGTTTCAAGCCTAGAGACACAGTCAGTTCCAACATTTACTGCTAAATCTCAAGAGCTACTGACCTTGGCGGATACCGATTCTTTCTCTATATACTGAAGAATGTTGATCTTTTCTACCAAGAGAGGTTGGTTGATGTCCAAAGTAAGCCTGGTAGACACCACCTGTTCTCTGAGTAAGAAGTAAATTTTAACTTTTTCCAAGTACTTCCAATGAATGGCTCAACTTCTTCCTAGCTTCCAATATTTACATGAAAACGCTCCTAAAACAATACTGTACAGTAAAGGAATTCAAGTGCAATCCTGAATAAACATCCCAAAGACCCATGTGTTAGAAGTATTGGTAAATCACAATTTGTGTAGTTTTGAACTTTGATGAAAATGCTTTTTGACATTAATGGCAGTCATGGCTAAATTGATCATTTTTCTAAGACATTGAGAGGGAAGAGACAATATAACTTTTTGGTAAGATGGCAGAAATTTACTGATTAGTAGTAAGAGTTATTGGTTTACAATGTATTAATATTTATGAAGTAGTAGTATGGTAAATGATACAGAAATGGCAAGTGCCTTTTTATCTTGAGAAATATTAGTGAAACCATGTTTTTGATAGGTTTATGATTCGGGATGAACAAAGGTAGGAATGATTAAACATATCCATCAGTTATGATAATATTTCTGATCATGGATGAGGTGATTATAGTTTTGCTGCTTGCTCTTGTTATGATCAGTAATTTCAATTTAGTTTTATTTCAGACAGAAATAGGTATGTTTTTGTGACAACAGCGAATCTGTGCTAGAGAAGCAGACATAATTTTTATGAATGGGGTAATAAGTCTGTTTGGTCTTGTTTTACACATTCTACATTTATTGTTTTGGCCTATCCATTCAAAATTTGTTTTCTTCCACCATGTACCTTTTTGAGCTTTGGAGAAATAAAGAAAAAGGTTTTCTGATTGGCTCACATCTTGGCAGTAGGTTGGGCTGGATTGTGAAACAATAATACAAATAAATGTCAACATTCTGATATACTTTCCCCTGGGAGTACTGATGCTACTATGCCCTGGACTGGACTGGTACTGAGGTCATATAGAGAATTTGGTATATTTCCTAGGCTACTTGGGTGATGATTACACAGTGGTTCCAACAGTCATGATGGGAAGAGGTCTCCTTAGTTTTTTTTTTTTTAATCTAAACATGCAAGCTTTCACGTATCTTGTTGCAGTCTTATATTTTGAGCAGGCTTGCTATGGCAGAATATGCAATACTGGACAGTACAGCATTTTTTCATAACACTGAATCTAGAGTATTCATTTCTTTTTACTACCACCAGCAGCAACTTTATGCTGCCTGAGAATTGCCAGCAAGAAGAACTTGATGAGAGGTAGGAGGGATGTTCTTACCTATAAAAGGAGGCAGAGCACTCAGAGAAAGGGTTCATTTCTCATCTGGAAAGTATAGAAGGGTTCACCGCAGTTGCCTTGGAAAGTTGTGTGGTGCAGGTATTGCATCTGAAGGAATGGGAGTCACCAGAAAGTGAGGATGCTGTAGGAGTCTGCTTCACACCCTAGAGCTGAGTCAGAATACCTTCATTTGGTGGCAGAAGTGAACCATTCGGCCAACAGAATAGATCAAAAACTCTTGGAAAGCAGCACAAATATCAATGGCCTTCACAGAAACAGGCAAGGGATGGATCCCAATGGTTTCAGTGAGGCTGGTTTCATAAGTGATGTTGCATTTTAGTCTGAAATGCGTCATTTATGAATGCTGTTAATTGCCGTTCAGAAAGTGTAAATGCACTCTTTAAAAACCTAGTGTATGTTTTTGTCACGGTAGCTGATTCATTGGATTTGCAGAAGCAGAAAATGAAAGAAATAATTTATATATTACTTGTGAAAGTGGTGTCATTCATTATTTATATATTGTACACTATATATTGTCAGTGTGCAATACATGTTTTCTGAGTGAGAGTGATAATGTATCTGAATATACCACTGACTTCATTTGATTCAATCTTAGCTTTATCTACTTGAACATACATCCTTCGACTTTGGTGCTGAAATAACGTAAACGTTATAAAGCGAATAATTAAAAGTCTTCCTTCTTGCTTCAGTGTCTTGAGATAATTGCTCAATAATACTTTCAGGGAATTGCAGCAGCCCAAATCAAATTGGTCCAGGCTGGCACCTAATATATAAGGTGCATATTTGGTTTTTCAAGCAGTTCATTCTGTACTTCTTGGGGCTGTGGCAGATATAGGTTATTTCTGGGATAGCTAGAAAAAGAGAACCCTACCACCAGTGGCATGACCAAAAGTGGGAAGCTGGCGTAGCCCCTCTTTGGCCATGCTCTGGCTAGAGTGGCCACGCGCTCTGCCCCGGTGGGCTGCTGCAGGTTTCTAGCAGGTGTGCCGCCTCCAGGGAAGCGGCTACCTGCAGCAGCACGCTGGGGCACATGACCCGGAAGCTGTCTGTGAGCAAACGCTGGCTCCCTCGGCGAGATGAGCGCCGCAACCCCAGTCATTCTCGACTTGACTTAACTGTCAGGGGTACCTTTCCCTTTACATTTTTATGTACAGTGGTGCCTCACTAGACGAATTTAATTCATTCCACGGGTCTATTCTTATAACGAAAAATTTGTCTAGTGAATCCCATAGGAATGCATTGAATATTTTTTTAAAAAAATATTTGCCCATAGGAACGCATTAATTGAATTTCAATGCATTCCTATGGGAAACCGCAATTCGCTAGATGAATTTTTCGTAAAACGAATTTGTCTAGCGAGGCAACCTCCGCTAGAAAAATCCTTTCTTTAAGCGAAAATTTTGTCTTACGGGGCGTTTGTTAAGCGAGGCACCACTGTATATGAAACTAATTATTTTTTGTAACCTGCCTTGGGACAGTTTTGTCCTGAAAGGTGGCATATGGAATTCAATAAACAAACAAATGTTTTTAAAATGCAGCAGCAGCAGCAGCAGCAGCAACAACAACAACAACCAAGACCCCACAAACACAAAACCATCTGCAATCTAAAGCAGTACAGTCGATAATTCAGTCGTGGTTCTTGTAGATTGGCTCTAAAATTTGGAATGCTTGATTGAGCAAGAGGAAGGTAACTTTACACAGGCCATAAATCAAAGCAAATTCTTTCAAAACACTCTGACTTCAGATTAAAGTACCTAGTCATTGGGCCTTAGTCATACATACTGGCCTTCGGTGTTTCTGAGTCTCTCAAACATGAGGCATAGGTTCAGAATTCAGATACAGTCACATAGAATCTATTTAAATTTAGAAAGTGATCAGGAAACTGAAATGTGTTGCTTTTCATTGCAGGGGGAATGAACAAAGTGCAGGAAAACAAGTTCTACATTACTAATTGTAATTCTGAGATTCAGCCCCTTTGGTTGCTTGACTCACTGCCTCAGATTCTTCATCTGTAAAATGGCATCTTCTGAGTAATAGTGTGAGGATCATTGATTTGGTAACATATGTTGAATGGTTTCTACAGTTATTAACGTTACCACTTGCTGTATTTTCTTAATTACAAGTAAAATATAATGTTTATTTCAGCTGAGATCATCAACGACAACTAGCTTCCTATGTACCGATAATGTTATCCTCACCTCATTCAAACTATTGCTTTGGAAGCCCATTTTGGCACGCTCTGGAATGATCTAAAGAACTGCACCCAGCTGGAACGCAGTCAAATTCCTGTTTCTTATCTCATACTTTCTAGAAGATTCATGTTATTAAACAATGTGATGACGGAGCTCTTATCTCAGGGCAATAATGTCTTAATAATGCTTTGACAGGATAAAACATGGAACATGGTCAATGTTCTGGCAGTCCTTTGGTGGGGTTGTGGGGTGTTGTTTTTAAAAGAATGTGACCTTTTAAAATATAGTTTCCCCCCCTCCCCATACATTGTGAAATGTCTTCCAGAAAACTCCAAACCTGGGCCTCCCAAACTTGACTTTATTAATATGTGTAGATGAGTAACATTAATCTTACAAGTAAACCAGGTTTCTGTAACTCATTTAGAAGAGTGCCCAGCCAAGGTTAAGAACCACTGAGGCTGAATATGCACTATACATTTAAAGCAGCCCTCCCAAATCCTGGGAATTACATCTCTGTGATGGCTCCAATGCCCAGCATTCTTTTGGGAGAGGAGAAATGTGCTTTAAGTGTAGGTAGCCTTAGCAGAGCAAGTCCTGAGGTGAAGTACCTATTAGGATTCTAGGCAGAAAAAAATGTTAGTTGGGGAAGGTCTGTAGTTCAGTGGTAGAACACCTGCTTTGCATGCAGAAGGTCTAATTCCCAACATCTCCTGGCAGGATTGGGAGAGATCTCTGCCTCAAATCCTGGAAAGTCATTGCCAGTCAGCATAGACCAGGGGTCAGCAAACTTTTTCAGCAGGGGGCCGGTCCACTGTCCCTCAGACCTTGTGGGAGGCCGGAGTATATTTTTTTGGGGGAAATGAACAAATTCCTATGCCCCACAAATAACCCAGAGATGCATTTTAAATAAAAGCACACATTCTACTCATGTAAAAACACGCTGATTCCCGGACCATCTACGGGCCAGATTTAGAAGGCGATTGGCCTGGATCCGGCCTCTGGGCCTTAGTTTCCCTACCCATGGCATATGGTTTCCTGATAGGATGGGAATCGCTATGTTTGAATGCTATACCTATCAGAGGCTAGAGAAGGTGGCATCCTGACTCCAAGTAAGGGGCAGATGTGATGCATGTATGTCTGTGGGCGAAGGGAAGCAGTTTTCAGTTTGAGGTAGAGAGGCTGAAAGTGTGTGCTGAGAGCTGGTTTTTCTCTGCAATCTGTGTTAGTGGACAGATCTGCCGCATTGTAGGAATGCCTGCTTCTTGCTTCCACTTACGTTCTGCTGCTTTTGTTTGTAAATAAGGCAAATATGACAAAGATACCGTCTCATGCCTGGCAAACCTGGATAGTGCTTTCCCTGGAAATTTTTGCCACTTGAGGAAGTGGGGAAGTGTAGCAGCAGCAGCAGCAGCAGCAGCAGCAACAACAACAACAACAACAACAACAACAACATGGTTTTCCTCTTTCCCTTTTGCTTTTTTCTATTACAGTACGTGGTGTAGTTTAGGATTGCCATAAGTCCGGAATTTCCCTGACATACTGCTGTCTCTAGCAGTGTCTGGGTGGAAATCAGTAATAATGTATGTGAAAATCGGGACATATGGCAGCCCATGTCGTTTTTGCCGATTTTCCATTAAAAAAAAGCTCAAAAACGGCTTTTCTGTCTGGATTTTCACTGTTTTAAATATGGTAGCCCTAGTGTAGCTAGATCAGTGGCCCTTGAGGAGGGGAGGCATTGGCATGGGTAGGACCCACATGATCAGGCCTGCCCATGTGATACAAACATCCCTACATTACTGGAGCAGCATTACAGGGGAGCCAGCTTCAGGAAAGTGACAACTTTAAAATATATGTATCAGCATTTCAATCGGCCTGCTCTGTTGAAAAGGTTTATTTTACCTTCATGGCTTTAAAATAAATTTAACTGCCTTTGAGGGTTAATTGGTATTATGATGAATGACTCCTTTTTATACTCATCTGTTCTTGATGTGCTTGTGCAATATTATTTATGATGACTGAAGGTCAGAACAAATAAATAACCATCTGTCTAACCTTATTACAAGGTGAAATGTGGAGAAACATTGTATTTCTTCCAGCCATTAGGGATTAATTAGGGCCCCTGATAGGGACACGGGTGGCGATGTGGGTTAAACCACAGAGCCTAGGGCTTGCCAATCAGAAGGTCGGCGGTTCGAATCCCCGCGACGGGGTGAGCTCCCGTTGCTTGGTCCCAGCTCCTGCCAACCTAGCAGTTCGAAAGCACGTCAAAGTGCAACTAGATAAATAGGTACCGCTCCAAGCGGGAAGGTAAAGGGCGTTTCCATGCGCTGCTGTGGTTCGCCAGAAGTGGCTTTGTCATGCTGGCCACATGACCTAGAAGCTGTACGCCGGCTCCCTCGGCCAATAACACGAGATGAGTTCCGCAACCCCAGAGTCGGTCACGACTGGACCTAATGGTCAGGGGTCTCTTTAACTTTACCTTTAGGGCCCCTGATAGGTGACATAATATTTTGATCCAGTGTGGTATAATGGCTAGTGTGTTGGGTTGGGTTTTGAAGTGGGAACACACAGGTTCTGAGCACATAAATAGCATAGACAAAAGCAACAGGTTTGAAAATTTACATTACACTGTGTTCTTTGCACTGATTACTTCCCAGGATCTGTGATCTGTGATCATTTCCCCTCTGTGCAGGATTGTGGTATAGTATGATTAAATTGATGTGATTCTTCCTGCACTTAAGCCTGAAAAATATCTGAAACAGGCAGAAAACACGGGCAGTACAGGATTCATTGGCTAAATTTTTTGTAAACTGTTCTGAAGGTGTTTCATTTTCTAAGAATTGCTCACAAGTTACATTAAGAAATGTAGTAGCTAAAGTTGTAATCTTATGTAAAGTTATTTAAGATTAAGTCCCTCTTTGTTCCAGTGGAGGCTTCCATGAAGGGATGCTGAAGGCAATTTTCTATTATTCCCCTTTCCTTCTGCAGCCCTTGCCCCCACTCTCTCTCTCTCACACACACAGGCCTCTGTACCCATTAACACCACAACCATGCATACTCCCCCACAAAGAAAACCTCCATAGCAATGAAAAACGTATCAACATTCTGCTATAGAATTTATGCATATCTTTTCAGAAGTTGGACCCACTGATATAAATTGGATTTACTCCCAGGTTAGCATGTCTTGGGTCACAACCCTAGTAATAAACAGGAAGATGTTGTCCATTTTCACTGCATATATTTTGATATGTGTGAAAGTGCTGTGGCACTCATCCTAGGTAAACTGAAAATTTCAGTAAGATTGGGATCACATAACACACCGGTGTCATTTAATGCATGCATCCAGCGCCTATTATTCATTCATTTACTGCCAGTACAGAGTACTTGTATGCCACTTCTGGGGGCTAGCCCTCCCAAGGCGCCTGACAGCTCATTTAAAACATAAAATAATTATTATACCAACGCGTATCTACGCAGAATATGTTCAAAGACACTTATTCCTAAGGCACGCATGTAGTAGGATCGTGGCCTTATTGTACAATCTTATAGGTCTACTCAGTTCGATGAGAGTTCAGTTATAGACTGAATCACGCGCAAATTGCCCTCCGCTCTTTGCAGACACGTCCGTCTTGCGCCCTTTAACCCGTTAAGTTCCCAGCTTTTAAAAGTTTGACGCCTGCATGCAGACGGAGGGTTCCCACCGGCTCGTGCCGTGCCTAGATTTTAGGATCGCCGTACCCGCCCCCACTCGCCTCCCCCGCCTCTCGCTTCGCTCTGCCCCCAGCGCCCACCTGCCCGCCCCCTTTCCCTCCGCGGCGGAAGCGGCGCGTCGGCCGCTCTCCGCCGCCCAATGAGTTCTTGCAGCGCGTCCTCTGGCCTGGCCGGGCTGGTCCCGTCACTTCCTGCCCCCTGTAGCCGGCACGACCGAGCCTGAAATCCCAGGGAAGAGGAGGTGGAGGTGGCGGCCGTGGAGGAGGAGGAGGAAGAGGAGGGAGGAGGGGGGCGGGGAGCAGGGAGGTTGAGCTGCGTTCGCCACCAACATGCCCTTTGATTTCAGGAGGTGAGTGCGGGCGGCGTCCCCAGGAAAGGGGTGTGTGTGAGAATGAATGGATGCATGCATGTGCAGGGAGATCCTTTGCAGCAAGCGATGGGGGTGGGTGGGTGGGGGGCGTTGTGCACACGGCGATCCCCACCCCACCCCGCAGCCCCCAATATTAAGCTGGTGCAGCTGTCATCTTTCCCATCAGGATGTGGGGAGCAGGGCACGCGCCACGGTCCCTCGGGTGTGGAGCGCCCCTCTGCGGTGCTCGGTGGACGGGGAAAGGAAAGCGGGTGGGCATCCAATTAATGGGCCCATTTGGGCAGTTCTACTATAAAAAGCCATGAAAAAGGCTTAGCCTCGGGTTGTAGAACAAAGCCCACATTTCACTTCTTTTAAAATTATTCTGATCTTTAATCTAAGGATAATGAAGACCCTTCTCTTCATGGGTGCCAGGCAGAGCAGGCCCCCGCCCCAGCCATAATCTTCTGATCGCTAGATTTCATTAAAAAGGGGGAGGGGAGGGGAGTTTCTAGCACTTGTGAGACCTGAGATATGAGGCAAAATGTATTGTTCTCAGATATGAGGCCAAATGTACTGTTCTTCTCTTTTTGTGTGTAATAGACTAGTCTGCTCCCCCACCCATTCAGTGTTTTGTTTTGTCCCACCCCCCTGGAAAACCTCTGTCAAATGCCCACGTTTCCCTCACGACTTGAGCTTTTGTCTCTTCTGCCCTATGAATAGTGGTTTCTGTACTTGAAGCATGAATGTGAGGGAGGAGTGGGCCAGATCTGACTTGGAGAAGGGGACAAAGTGGATTCACTTTGCCAACCTTGAGGAAAAAGAAGGTGATGGTGGGAGGCAGTGGTAAAAATCGAGTTTGATGACCAGGGTGCTGTAGACCAATAGAGTTGGCCCATTTATTCCCCCTTCTTAAAAGTGGCTCTCAAGCAAAACTGGATGCTTCTTAGGGTCATAAAGGGTGTGCTGAGATGAGTGACTGACAGCACAATCCTATGCATGTCTATTCAGAAGTCTTAATGAGTTCAGTAGGTATGTAGAAGTCAGAGTGAATTGAAAGGAATAGAAGTGGAAATGCCCAGTAGCTGGTTTGAGATGAGCTCTTTTAGTCCCCAATATAAAAGCATGGTGACTCATAGTAATAGTCACCAATAGTAATAAGGTATATGTCCTGGACACAGCTGGATAGGAAAAATAAGAGTTAAGGAGAGCAGGTACACAGGAAAGCTGAGATTTATTTCAGTCACACACTCATAAATATCATGCTGATTTCCCTTTCAAGTAGTCCTGGCTGTTATATCAGATGCATTGGTTCCGTTATCAAACTGCTTATGATGCCAGAGAGGTGCCACACATTCCTTGGCATAGGAATTCCCATCCCCAAGAAATGACGTTCTGTCATTTTGCCCTTCTTTGTATCAGCCTTTCTGCCTGTTTTCATAGTGCTATATGAGACTTGTGTTTTTTAAATGAGTTTGCTGCCATACCTTCTATTCCTTCTGCCCCTGTTCCTTCCAGCTAATGTAACATTTCTATTATGCATTGCAGTCTGAAAAAGACTATATTATTGCAAAACGGCATTTCCCTTAATCCTTACTATTTTCAGCCATTATCCCATTGTATTATAAGATCCTCAAATTGAAATTTGTTCCGTGCAAGCTGTGTTGGTATGCAGCAGTAGGAGGGAACCTGTGGTCCCCTATAGATTTTACTGATGGAAGTTGGAGTCTGATAACATCTGGAGGGCCGCAGGTCCTCCTCACCTCGCACCCGATTTTACAGGATTGCAGGCTTTTAGATTGCACTTTAAAAATGCTTCTTCACTGAAACAGTTCTTCCTTTATTTTGAGGGGTAGGTGGTTTGTAGTGCCCTTAAAAAGTTCTCTTTCTGCAACCGAGTGAGACAAGTGAATCTTGTTCTCTGGCTCCTCTATTGGTAGGCATGCCTGAGAGAGCAGTTTCTGGTTGCTTGTCTTAAGGTGCTTGATGCCAAAGATTCCACAGCCAAGCTTGAAAACCTCATTTGCCCTCCTAACATGGGGCAATGCAGTTCCCTGTGTACTTCCTTCCACCTGCGTCTTGAGAGGGTACCACCTCTGCATACATTTACTAGGTGTGCTTACATCTTTCCCTGAGGGGTGGGGAAACACAGGTGAGGATGTTGTCCTTATAAATGGAAACATGCTATTATTATATAACACTTCAGATGCACCTAGTATTTTGTGAGGTCCCTGCCCCAAGGCTTTATGACATAAGTTAACACAAAAGCAGCAGTCATAAAGGGAGGATGTGATGGCCTGACGACTGGCCATAGGGTGGTTGCATGCAAGGTGTAGTTTTGGAGGAACATGTAGGTGTGTAGAAGCTTAAGGATTTTCCAAACGTATTATTATTATTATATAACATGTTACTCTTTCTCCATCAGATACTTCAAGGCACCTGGGTGTGTTGGGGAAGGAAATCTCAGGGTACAGTTGAATAATTCATGCTCCCTTAAACTGGCAATGGAAAAACACTGATTTTTCCATGACACAAACAATGACCAGGAAACATGGGACAATGGCATATATTGTGCTTTTCTTCTCAGTAGAGGTGCCTAATCTCTGCACTTGTTTGACTAACATATATTAAAATTTATTTGGGAAGCTGTCCAGGGACTAATGCTGCTTGTCAGGCTCAGCAGCAATTATTATGCAAAGTATTTTATATTAAGAGTGTTAGTCTTTGAGTGATCCGGAATTTGTTCTGCTCCTGTTGACAAACATGAATACTTGAATGATAAGGAACATTGTTTTTTATGTTTCCTTTATGCACTTTAAATGTGCTAGATTAGTTTGAAACGGATGCTTGGCTAAGGTTTCAGATACTCTTAGTGCTTTTCTTTAACTTGTGACTTAGTTTCCCAATCCCAAATTCTTTAAAAAATAAACAAATATTTCAGTTGCATTTGTATCTTAACCTTTATCTCAGGAGCCTAGAGCAGCAAGCATGGAAGGATTCAATTTCCCCCAAATTCACCAGTATAACTCCTACATAGAACTCTTCCGAATTGGAACCAGAAGTGAATAGCTGCTTCATTTCTTTCATAAGTTGCCCAGAACGATATGTTGCCTGGAATGAAATGTAATATCTGTGTGTCTAAATAGTCCAGTTCTGTTCTCAGCAGCTAGACAAACAGTGAACATGCAGTAGAAATACTCCCCCACACTCCATAAATATCCTTCATTAAAGGAATAACCCGTCTGCAAATGTGCCAAGTAAAGAACCAGAGCTGCAAGCCTTAAGAGCTGTCAACTGCCTGAGCCAGTGCTAGCCTGGGGCTGATGAGAATTTAAGTCCAAAATTTCTTGAAGGCACCAGGTTAGAGAAGGTGGTGTACCGTAAATGGACAGATAAGATTCTATTTCCTGCCAATTACGATTACAGTGGTACCTCGGGTTACAAACGTTTCAGGTTACAAATGCTTCAGGTTACAGACTCCGCTAACCCAGAAATAGTACCTCGGGTTAAGAACTTTGCTTCAGGATGAGAACAGAAAGGAGGCTGCATTAGCTAAAGTAGTGCTTCAGGTTAAGAACTGTTTCAGGTTAAGAATGCACCTCCAGAAAGTAAGTTCTTTACCCGAGGTACCACTGTACTTTCTGAGAGCAGATTCCACGATGGCCTGCTTTTGAAATATTGGTTTGCTGCTCTGAGTTAGTTATCTGGTAGCTGACTCAGAGCTTCTTCCATTGCTTCTTTCTTGATTTTTCCTCTGAGCCCCCCCCCCAGGACCTTGGTAGTCTATATAGATCTCATATCTTCTTCTTCTTCTTCTTCTTCTTCTTCTTCTTCTTCTTCTTCTTCTTCTTCTTCTTCTTCTTCTTCTTCTTCTTCTTCTTCTTCTTCTTCTTTTATTTTTAAAAAATATTTATTGAATTTTATAACAATTAATGATGCACATCTCATTCCATCATGTTATTTACAATTATTCTCCCTCCCCTCCTCTGGATTTCCTTCAACTCCCCCGCTGGATTTCCTTCAACTTCCCCGCTGTTATTTAGTTTTATTTATCATATCCTGCTTTTCCTACACAAAAATAAAATCCCTTATCATTTCTCTAAAATATCTGTTACTCAAATGAAGTTGTGAAAGTTCATTCAAATCCTGCCAGTGAATCCAGTCCATTCTGTTGTTTCTGCAAATAAACTGTAAATGGTTCCCAGACTCTTTTTAAGTCCTTTTTGTCCTTCTTTCATAGTTTGTTAGCTTAGCCAATTCTGCATAGTTCATCAGCTTTTCTTGCCATTGTTCCTTAATGGTATTTCTTCCATCTTCCAATATTGTGCAATCAAGATTCTTGCCGCAGTTGTAGCATACATAAATAATGTCCTTTGGGGGGGGGTAGCTCTTGATTTGAGATACCAAACAAAAAGGCTTCAGGGTGTTTGACAAAATTCATTTTAAACATTTTTTTCAATTCATTGTATATCATTTCCCAATATTTTTAATGCATTTGCATTCCCACCACATATGATAAAATGTTCCTTCCTTTTCCTTACATCTCCAACATCTGTTATTTTCTTTCCTAAACATATTTGCCATTTTCACTGGTGTGATATACCATCTGTACATCATTTTCATGTACTTTTCTCTTAATTGTATGTAATCTGTGAATTTTATATCAACTTTCTGTAATTTTTCCCAACTTTCAAATTGGATGTTGTGTCCCACATCCTGAGCCCACTTAATCATAACTGATTTAAGCTTTTCATCTTTGGTTTCCCACTCTAATTAAATAGTATATGCTTTTTTAACAATTTAACATTCTCTTCCATTATTTCTTTTTGAAATCTGGAGATTGTATAACTAAACCCCTTTTTATTGTCTTCCTTAAAATTTTCATTTAATTGCCTATAGTGTAGCCAACTTTGTAAATAGTCTTTCAGCTCATCATACTCTTTTAGTTTGAGTTTACCTTCTTCTGTTAATAACTCTCTATATGTCAACCACCTTACTTTTTTGGTCGATTTAAGTGAAAATGCTTCAGTGGGTGACAGCCATCATGGTGTTTTCCACTCTAACAAATCTTTATATTTTCCCCACACTCTTATTAGTGACTTTCTTAGTATATGGTTTGAAAAACCTTTATGTATTTTCCCTTTCCAATACCATAAATATGAGTGCCAGCCAAATCTATTGTCGTGTCCTTCTAGTTCTAACTCTTCTTTTTCCAATTTTATCCAATCCCATATCCAAGCGAGACATGCTGTTTCAAAATACAGTTTCAAATCTGGGAGAGAATATATATCAATGGCTTGATCTCATATCGATCTCATATCAATGGCTATTGGGGAAAATAAGTACAGGTATTTGACAATGCAATCCTATACAGGTACATGTCTATTCAGAATCAATCCCCATTTGTGTCCTGTGGAACCTATATTCACGGAAGTATGTTAAGTATTAAAATGTATAAGAAATGGCTTTTCTGGAGAACTGGATTTGTCTACTGATTTGATAACTTGTACTGCTTGTTCTTCCCATAACCCTTACATGGGCTGTGATAATGCAGAGCAGTTTGTGAGCAAAATTATGTACTAAATTGGTTCTGTAAGGATGTTTGTATAGTCCTTCCACGTGGAACATAATGTTAGTCCTGAGGCTATGCGGCACGGCAGTAGGTGTATTTTTTAAAATAAACGAGATCAGAGATACAGCCTGTGTAAACTCCTTGTTTAGTAGACCAAGTGATATTAATGCTCTGGCATTTTCTAGTACCTAGTGACAATGGTGAGTACCTGGTGGTCACTTATAAACGTAACTTCAGTCAGAGCAATTTCTGACATTTACATCATGCAACATTGCAACAGGGATGGGGAAACCTTTTCTAGCCCAAGGGCTGTATGCTAGTGATGGATGGGTTTAGTAGAGGCGAAAGTGGGTTTGACCACAGATGTGACATTTTAACCTTGTCCAGTAGACTTCATTCCAAGAAGTCTCTCCATCCTCTATTTGGGCGAGCAAGACTCACTGGCACAGTTCAAGGACACATTCCAACCAGGTGAAGAGCACCTGAGGGTATGGAGGAGGGCTGGTGGGGGAATGTGGCTTGGAGAGAGTCCCGAGCCCCAGATAGAGGGGCTTCATTAGGCTCCTAGGCCTCAAGTTCCTTACCTCTGCAAGGGCTTATGATGCTACGACAGTTCTTTGTATGGGTACCCAAAGTCAAAAAGGATCTTATAGAGTTGGAAAGGGTGTGGAAAAGGAGAGCCAAAACTATTATGGGGTTGAAGCATCTAACCTACAAAAAAAGGCTGAAGCACCTGAGGCTTCTTAGATCTGGAAAAAGATGGCTAAAGTTTCATCTATTCCCTCCATCCCCTTATTGGATGTCCCTATCCTGGGAGGTACACCCTACTCATCTGGTTCTAACTGACCATATTTCCTACTAGATATAGAATAATAGAATTGTAGAGTTGGAAGGGACCCCGAGAGTCATCTAGAACAGCCCCTTGCAATGTAGGACTGTAACACAGAAAAGAGAGATGGGGGTGGGGTGGTAAAGCTGTAATTCTCACTTTTGACATTACCACGTCTGTGATATCATTGTTTCAAGGGCAACCTGTTTATGGTAGCATCTCCTGAACGTAGTGGGTGGAGATGCTGTGGGTGAAGGTGAGTGTGAATGATGAGCAGATTATATATAGGCACCTGTGTTTGCTCATGGAAAATGGCAAAATGTGTATTAATGATGATCTTATCCATTGCACGGCAATGTGTTAGAATAATTTTGCAATGACTGTGTTGCTAATTTTACTTTGCTTCTAAAACGGTTTTCTAAACAGTTGCTTTGATTAGTGACCAGCACTCTAAGTTTGGCGAGCAAACTGGTGACCTGAGATAGCTTGTTGGTAAAGTAACAGAAATTCGTTACAAAGGTGCCAGTTTTAATGATGAAGAGAAGAATCTTTTAATTGGCTTCCTCAGGTATACAAGAAAGGCAGAATACATGGAATATATGCTAACTTTTTGGATTAAATTTATATATTTAGTTAGCATCTCTGTTTTGTAGCTAGTAACACTTGTGTGTACTGGAGGTAGTGGATGAGAAACCATTTTACACTACCAATGGGTTTTATAAAGGTCTCCACTTTTGCATAAACCTAATGGAATTACTGTGATTCGCTGCAGATAAAACCTCGTATTTTAGCTCTTAAGTAAAAAGGATTTTTGGACTTTTGACTTGTTTTCCTTACCATTGGACCTAAGGCAGTTACTCTGAAATTAAAATTTGAGAGCCCTTATAAAATGTATTATATAAGCTTATGTGACCCAATTCTAATCTCAGATTGATGTTAATTTGGCAAAAGCCTCTATATAATAAAATAGAAATCTGGACTTAGGAAGTCTCTAGTAAATTTTTTTGTGACTGGTTGGTAAGAACTTAAAAAGAGCAACCGTCTTTCTCTCTTCTTAGCTCTGCAAAATTCGGGTGCCTCTGGCTGGAAAATTGGGTTATAAATATGTCTGAAAGCCAGGTGTTGTGGTTGACTTGAGGTAATGCCATATATACATAAAATATTGTTCTATTCCAAATGGGGTATTTTAGTGGCCAGACTGCACTGTGCGCAGTATGGTTTAAATAGGGTTTGTGATGTCATCTGTCCTTATTAAGGAGATACTTAGAAATATTTTTGTAGTTCTTTCTCCTCATATAGTACATCCCAGAATGTTGTCATATAACTCAGTATCCCCTCAATATCCTATCTTTACCAGGCATAAGCAGTACTGGGTGAGTTGCTAAGGGAATATGTGACTGATGAGAGAAAATGTTACCCAGTGGGCCCTTTCTGCAGTGCCCCCTCCCCATTTGTGGAATGCTCTCCCCAGCGAGGTTCGTCTGGTGCCTTCATTATATATATTTTAGGCTCCAGGCAAAACGTTGCTCTTCAACCAAGCATTGGTCTGATTACTACAGTATTCTATAGCCTTTTAAATGTCTTGGTGGGAGAGGGGCTTATTGTTCTGTTTCTGTTTTAACTATTTATTTGTGCTTTTATCTTGTATTTTTATCTTGTGGAGCACCTTGAAATGAAGGGGGGTATAGAAATCTAATAAATAAAAATACATATTAACATATCTTTGCAAATGACTTGCCACTTAAACCTTGAAAAGAATGATGTTACACCACAATATTATTTATTAAACAATTTCCTGAAATCAGATTGACTAGAATATTATGCCATGAGCTTTTGTAGGCTCTGATTCTGTTTTGTCAGAGTATGGAAGTAACTGACTGGGAAAGCAGCAGGTAGGTTTAGTATGAAATGTTTGGTACTACGTCATGAGAATATCAAAATTATTGAGGTCTTCCTCCATTACGTAGTTAGGAATTTGGCACAAGCACAATCCAAGAAATCTTTCTTACCAATGCTTAAAAATCCTGCTATGGCTTATTTTATGACTACGTCTTGTTTTCGGAGAAACAGGGTAGTTGCAAAATGTAGACCATGAGCTTCAGGACATCTTCACATGTACTTAATATGAGAAGCCAGTATTCCATTACAGAGCATGCTAGACCACATAGGTCAGATTGTGCTGTGGGATCCCTTTGTCCTTTTCAGCCAATACCAGGTATTTGATTGGGAAGTATTTCTACGGTAGTGGCAGCCATAAATGGCAGCTCACAGAACAGAAAGTGAATTTGCTAATATACTGTATTTTTTCATCTATAAGATGCCCCAATGTATAAGATGTCTCCTATTTGGGGGGACTCAAAAATACACATTCCACCCTCGGCACTATCCATGTTCCCCAACCCTCCAGAACACATTTTACAGAAGCACAGGGAGCTGCAAGGGGGAAGGAACTACCAGTGAAAATTGCCTCTTCCCACAGTAGGATCTTAGGATCCAAGTCATTGTAGATATTAGTACTATGGCAAATTATGGATATTTACAATTGTACCAACCAGGCAGCCTAGGAAATTTACTTCCATCTCTCAGAGAAATACTTCTATGGTTAGTAAACCACCATTCCTTGCTTATGGGAAGTCTTGACTCCTATCTGGTGTAAAAGAGCTTTTCCACATATCCGTGATGCTTGCTGCCCTCACAAGCTGTGCTGGAAAGAATTTTTCATACGTCCTTCATCGTTCCTTTCTCTGCCTCCTTCCCCCCCCCCCAACTATTATTTGTTATTAATATATATCAAAATAATATATCGAAATAGGTGCCTTTTTTCTATTTCAATGTGGTGTGGATTTGAGTTGCGTAGCTACCTTCAGTTAGTATAGTGAGAATCAGGTGATGTCAAGATTGCGCAGGATGCAGGTGATTGCTCTGCAATCTGCATTTTAAAGAGCCAATAGGGAACTATTATTGGGCATTGTATTCATCCACTGCTTCTCTTGCAGTGACTTTTTTTTAGGTTTCAGTCCAAAAATGGGTTGGTCTCCTTGAATACCACTTCTATTACTTGAACATATTTATCCTGTTACTTGAATATATTTTCCTCTCTGATGATGTAACCAAGTCGCTGGCTGGCTTAAAGAGGAGGGGAATTCAACATCATGCATATATTATTTATTTGCTTGTACACTCTTGCTGCCCAATAGAAAGGACAGACTTTTGGCATTAAGCACAAGCTGAATTTACAAACTTAGCTTCGAAAGTCAAATTTGTCTAATGTGGTTTTTCACACATCGTCCAAGCCACTTTAACTCTGTAGTGAGCCTGGAAAATATTCCGATAAAGCCATCAGAGAGGCTTATTGGACATGCCTGCAAAAGGTTCAGAGCAAATCTTTAGTATACATGTTCAGTGCACACATGCACACACATACATACATTCCCAAATACTATTCTAGCCAAACCTCCAAATTAGTGAAACTGAATGAAAATAGTAGATGAAGTGTAATAATAGGTGGCATGTGAGTTTCAAAACAAGAATTCCCATGACCTGTAGCAGAGTGAGGAATTTTTTTTCTGTTATAAAATGATTGTGGATATAGTTCCACAAACTTATGCAAAGCACAGTCTTCAACCACGATGGATGGTGTCTGCATTTTGTCCTGCTAAAAAAAGCCAGCTAGTGCTTTGTGGATTGCATCTATTTAGGATGCAACCCCTTTCAAGCATTTTCTTAGAAAATGTTCCCTGGACCTTTTCAGCACACATGTAGTCTTTTTCAAGTAGCACGGCACTTGTTTGCACCTTACAGTGATGTGGCCACCAGTTTGCATAGGAATAAATGGGCTCATGATTGGCAGCCCACTGGGATTGCACTGCCAGGGGCAGTGCGCTCCCCCTGCGCTCCCCTGCCTCTGCCAGTGATGATTGGCACATAGATTGCATTTTGTTTAGCTAGGGCAGGGGCGTCTTAGCCATAGAGGCTAGTGGCACGGGGAGGTCGGACGCAGCACCTCCCTGCATCAGTTCGCCGCCCTCACCCGCCTCCACCATGCTGAGCAGCGCCCGGAGCCTCCGTCCCGTTGGAGCGCTGCCTGCCTGGAGGGCTGCCTCTTGCCTTTCCCATCTCCCCCTCGGTGAAGGGGCCCTCAGGGCATGGCCGTGGGAGCTGCCGAAGTGCCAAGGCCCACCACGATGCGCGCATGCTTCACCAAACCCTTGCAGCGTGTGAGGGCTGCCAGGAGGTGAAATGGGGTGGTGGTGGTGCCGGAGGGATCTTTGAATGTGTGTGGGGGGGTGGCACGCTGGAGGGATCTTTGAACCATGGTGCCAGATATCCTTGAGGCAGCCCTGAGCTAGGGAGATGACAAGATTTTGCATTTGAATATAACCTCCTTCTGTTTTTCAGCTAGGCAACTCAGTAGCCCCAGCATTTTAGCCTCCCATTCTCTTCCTGAGTGAGTACCTCATTGGTGTTCTGTTCTTCTTAATGAGATGAATATGCCCATCCCAAATAGTGCTACATCCTTGTTTGCTGGCAGCCTGCTCTCTTCCTCTCTTGAGAAACTTCCTCTGCTTAATTTCAATTAGCTTTTGGAACTGGAATTAAAAGGGAGGAGCAGACTGGTTCTGATTGGTGTTCCTGTTCCTCAGTTCCAAGTGTGGCCAACCAGTAAGTTAAAAGCCAGAGGACTAAAGGACACTGGAAGAGTGTTCTTATCTTCATTTTATCTGTTTGACAGATGTTAATCCCTTAGTCACTTAATAATCAGTAGGCATTTATAACAAACACTTTGTTCATCCTGCTTAGAATAGAATAGTTCAGCTTCATAAAGATTCATGTTCAAGTTTTGGAGAATAACTTCCATTGTTTTTGTTTTTTTCATTCTTACATGAGTCATACCAATGGAGAAAAATTGCATTATGGGACAGTAATATTTACACACCTTTCTTGCAGTGTAGCATAGTGGCTAAGAGACTGAGCTATGAACCGGGAAGACCTTGATTTGAATTAAGCCTCTGCTATGAACTCCCTGGTTAACCTTGGGTAAATCACTCTGGTCTCAGCCACAGTCCCCTGCCATCTGCAGTATGGGCAAGAATGATACTGGCTTACATTACAGGGGTGCCGCAAAGACTACAACTAGATAATGTGTGTGAAGTGCTTTGAACGATTGAAGTTGCTATACAGGTGTCAAGTATGCATTGCTATTGCTTCTGCAAAGGAAAAAAATGGTAAGCAAATTTGTGTAACTTGCACTTTCCTCACACAGTTACAGGTAGGTAGCCGTGTTGGTCTGATGTAGTCGAAACAAAAAATAAAAAAAATCCTTCCATTAGCACCTTAGAGACCAACTAAGTTTGTCATAGGTATGAGCTTTCGTGTGCATGCATGAAATCTGAAGAAGTGTGCATGCACACGAAAGCTCATACCTATGACAAACTTAGTTGGTGCTACTGGAAGGAATTTTTTTATTTTTTGTTTCCTCACAGTTCATGATGCAGTTATGGAGGTTTAGTTGGCTTCAAAACAAATATAACAAAACTATGAAGGTTCATTGGTGCTTACCAATGGGCAGGACTGGCCAATCCACTAGAAGCAATTCATCTCAGGAAGCAGATATTGGGAGTGGCAGCAGCCCCAGCCCCATTCCCTCGCCTCCTGAGCTCCTGGCGATTCCTCTCTGTCAGAGATCAGTGCCTCAGGCCTGAATGAGCCTACTTCCCTCAGGCACACTGGAGGATGCCGTACCGTTGCCAGCAGATTCAACTGCCAGTCCATTCAGCTTCTGTCCATGAAATGGAGGGGTGGGGCTCAGGGCACCATCTTGTCTTGTGCCTCAGGCAGCAAAATGTCTTGGGCTGGCCCTGGTATTTGTGGTAACTGACGGGAACTTTCAGCTTGCTGTTTTGGGAGAGTATTCCTGGTCGTCACAATTCCTCGGTGGAGTTCTGTGGCGTTGTGCTCTCTGCTCCCACCCATACAAGATGAACTAAGTGAGCAAGATGCGGTAAAAAGAACAGGGAGCGTATATGCGTCCCCTGTGGCTCTTTCCCTTCACCCTGCAGCTATAAAGTAATGGAGTCCTGCTGCATAGTGAAGTATTTCATTAAAACTGCCTCATTTACTTTGTTTTTGGTTACATTTGTTATTTCAAACAGTATCCTTATAGTGTATAAATACAATTATTTGTATAAAATATAAATGATTCTGGTGTTTTTGCATAGTAGGGCCTACAACTGTGCCTGTAATTACCCGTGTGATAAGCAACATTGGAATGTGCTTCACAATGCAGAGCACCATGAAAGAGTACTTTGGCCCTTATGTTCTGGCTTTTTGAGTTGTACACTGTAGCATGGGCGTAGGCAGGGGGGTAGGAGGGGGCAATTGCCCCCCCTTAGAAGCAGGGCCGCTGGCCAGCCTGCCCCGCTGCCCGCCCAGTGCCGTCTCCCTTCTCCCTGGCTGGCTGTGGGGCGGGCGGAGGGAAAGCCCCAGAGCCGCGCAAAGCGTTTGGCTGGCTTTCCCTCCGCCCGCCCCACAGCCAGCAAGGGAGAAGGGAGACGTCCCTTCTAGCCGGCACAAGGTCTGAGGAACAGCGGTTGAGAAACGCTGGACTAGACGGCACCAGATAGCATAAATAAAATGTGTCAAGTTTTTAAAGTGTAGCAACACTCCCTGTTGTTTCTGTCCTTTTTTCTTCTTCTGTACTCAGCACATGATTTTAAAAAAAGAACTGTGGCTTTTTAAACCACTCCTCCCCTTTTCCTTCATTCCTTTGGACTAGGATGTGGAAGGGGTTGGCTGAATTATGTGGCTTGCTTCTGTTTGATTCTAAAGAACAAGAACAATAAATAAATAAATAAATAAATAAATAAATAAATAAATAAATAAATAAATAAATGCACATGAAAGTGCAACTACAGACACACTAAGCAGGTTTTATTGGCTTTTGTGTGAAGGTCTGAAATAGAAAAAGCCGCAGTGGATTCTGTAAAACTGTGAAATTAACTTGCTCCTTTAAACCTAGAACAGCAACTTCTTCTTTCTTAATATTAGTCATTGTGCTGTTGCGCATTGTTTGTAACAATAATTAAGTGCTAAGTCGTAGGACAGAAGCTATCCAAGTTGGATTCTGCTTGTGAATGGGTTATTTTGCTGAAGCTGATGCCACGGTTTGATTTCTCCTGTATGACTCACTTTGGAAAGTCATCTTGGAGAAGTGTGAAAAAATAAAGGGAATATTTTAAGATAATAAATAAATAAATGAGTGTGTTTTCTGTGTAATCTGAATAACAAATGTTGCACTTTAGTGTGTGCTGGGGGTGGGGGAGTTAAAATTAAGGAGGGCTCCCCACAGCTCTATTTGGGAGGAGATGAGTAATTATCATATGGTGGCTCCTCGGAAAACTATTTCAAACCTGCAAAAGTTTTAAATTTGGAAGCTAGAATGTCAAGGCCTTCAAGTGATTGAAGTATTGGGGAATCAGTTATACAAACTGAACATCCATATTGGAACTCTGGAGGAAGCTAGACCAGCACAACACAGGTTAGTTGGTCTTGCCTGTAACTCATCTCACTTCCTAGAGAGGATTGATGGACTTGGCTGTGCCCTGTCCCCCCGCCCATAAGAAGAGTTCAGTGGTAGTGGGAAGAAAATAACCTCATTGGCCTATGACCAATATATGCTTTTAATGTCATAATGACCTCATGAGCCAAGTGACCATTCCTGTGTCTGCAGTGAGGTCAAAGTGCAACCTCAAAAGCCATCAATATACGGTAAGGTATTGGACTTTTAAGAGGATATTCAGTAGTAGGCTGTCTAATGGGAGCCTGAAAGAGATATCTGATGGCAGCGCAGGGAGGAGCATTCAGTTCTTGCAATAACATTGGATTATCAGTGAGTTAAGACAAAGGTGTTGCTCTTCCAAGGGTCTGCTCTCCTGTCCCTGATATATTGTGGTATTAACAAGCAGCTTTTAGTTGGTATTTGCCAATACTCAGCACCGTCACTTTTCATTCTGCATCCTTGGCATTTCCTGGCACTATAGGTTAACTATAGGTGAACATTACCCATGCTAAGTCTAGCCTCCCAAGCTTCCTGGCTCTTCTCAACAGAGAGGGCACACTAGCTTGGAAAGGGGCATGAGATCCAAAATGGATACCTTTGTAAACATAATTTAAGATACTTTGATATCCAGTGAGTGGGAAGCTCTGGCAAATGATAGGACCAAGTGACAGCACAGACTCTTGAGTGGCCGCACAGAATCATAGAAACCTTGAACAGCAACGTGGGTAGAGTTGACAGCAGCATGTCTCCTAGAGAGGTGCATAGATTTTGCATATCTAGTCAGTCTTTTCTCATCTGGGATTGGCACCTGCAGCCTCTAGAAAAACCATGTCTCTGATCCAAGCCATTCAAAGGGATGTTCCAAGCTTGGTAGCTGCCACTTAGGACTACGGGTACATTTACAGGTCGTGCATGCAACTACATAACAGAGCTGTTTGTTTGGTGCATCTAGCTGCATGGCAGGGCAAACTTAACCATGGCTATGCTACCTTGCAAATCCATCCAGTAAGAGTGCTAGCAACCACCATGGGGTAAAAAGGTTGATTGATGTTCCCTTCTGTAGAGTGCATAGGAGAGCAACTGGGTATGAAGGAGCCTTTTATGGTTTTATTTTAAGCTTGAGTAATCTGGCCATCTCTGACAGAACGTGGTGCTCTTGCCAGGCCCATTGTATTGTTTCTGGCTGTTCTAACTGTTTAGGATTTGAGTGCCTGTGACCTAGCATTACTAAAGAAGCAAAGATAAATTATCCTGTGGTCATTGTTTCAGAGCAGTGACCCAAGGAAAAGTTGGAACTCGTTCGTTATTAAATAATACGCTTCTCAACATGCTTGATGGGTGTGATTAAATGTTGTCCTTTCCTAAAAGGTATTGAAGGGTTGGGTGGGTTTAATTTGCTTAGCTTTGGAACCTGCTTTCAGTGCTGTGGCTTAGCTCAGGGGTGAGGAACCTCCTGTTCCATTGGCCTAACTAGCTCCAATATAAGGTCCCTCCCCCCCCAAAAAAACACCCTTTGCCAACTTGCCCTGCACCTGACATTTGTGGTGTCAGGTGCAAGGCAGGTGAGGATATGGCTCTAAAGGAACAACTAGAAGCTTAAAATGAGTTCTAGCTTGTTCCTGTGCAAGCAGGCCTTCTTTGCTGACGGGGCTCCCTGGTGCTTTGCAAGTACAGATAATGATCACTGGTGCTTGCAAAGAGCTGTGCCTTTGACCACAACAGTTTGATTTCAAACTGTGTAGCTAAAGGAAAATGAGTCACCTGGCATTGTTGTATCATTGTGTGATTGACAATCCTGTTGGCTGGATCCAGTTCTATATTCCTGTTTCATCAGGATAAATTGGAAAACAGTGAATGCCCTTGAATATGTGCAGAGTCCTGTAACTGGATCATGGAGTAACAAGAGTCCTATATTTGGGATTTTGGGATGGGGGATAGATCTGCAGGTCAGATGGTGCAAATTCCCAGATCAGAATCCCTTATTTTGTGAACTAAGCGTATGGATTTGTCCATGCACCATGTACAGTACTACAGTCTTGACTTCCCTGTATGGATTCTCTCCTGCTTCCCTTCATTTCCACCCCTGGATTTGTGTGTTGGATAAAGAAAGTAGCTGTGAGATTGAATTTGTAAAATCATTGGCCTTTCCTGTGTATATTCTCAGATATATCATAAGAACTTTCATTAGTTTTCATAACTAAAGATCTTGACATTGGAGGAAGGAAGTTTGCAGGTACCTCCCAATATCCTTTCCAAAAGCATTGTTACATGGTGAGCTGCTGTAATATAGATAATGAAGCTGAAAGGTCAAAAGTTTATTTATTTATTTTGGACTGTAGTAGAATAGCCTTTTAGGAACTGCTATTTAAAAAAAAATAGCAACAAGAAGCTCTCTGTACCCAGTCCTTCCTATGCCTATACCGTCATACGGCTACAGAGAATGCCCTTTTTATGCAACTTGCTATTTTAACTTCATTTTCCAGTGTCTTCAACTGGTTGGCCTTATATATTGTGGAAAATGAATGCTTAGCTTCAGTTTTAGCTTGCTTAATAAGCTAAAAATCACTGAAGGGCATAATTTACCGTGTTTGAAAGGATCTTTTAATAGAACCAGAGGCTCATACTTGACAATGTTCAATAGGCAACACCCCCCCCCCCCAACATATGGCACAATGCAGGGCCATTCACCCATTCATCCATATCAAACCTCCTCCATATCAACCCACATTACATTATGTTGAGAGCAGGTGCACTGCAGAAAGGTATCCGCAGAGCAAATAACTGAGTGACTCAGTTCCTATTTTTTATTCAGGAGTTGGCAAAGTTGTATTTTCTTCTGTAACGAGGTGTGTGTGTGTGTGTGTGTGTGTGTGTGTGTGTGTGTGAGAGAGAGAGAGAGAGAGAGAGAGAGAGAGAGAGAGAGAGAGAGAGAGAGAGAGAGAGAGAGAGAGAGAACCATATCAGTTGCTGAAGGATGGGAGAATTTAGCATTAATAACAGTGCATCATAAAAGTCCTGTGACGTTTTTGTGGCTCTAGCCACTTCATCAGATATGTGGAATGTTACCAGATGCAGTGGTGGAGAGTCTCTGGGGCTCCCAACTCCCATCAGCCCTAGCCAGCATGCCCCACGGTCCAGGATGACAGCAGTTATAGTCTGGAGAGCCACAGCTTTCTTGTCCCTGGTGCTGGGAAATAAATATGTTAGCTGTGAGGTCAGAGGCAAAGTGAAATTCAGGTAGTTGTGATTATGTTAAAGGATAAACATATGTATAATACCTATGTATAATAGTTATATTGACTATTCACCAAGCAGTGTTAAACACAAATTATTTCGTTTGTCAACACTTGTCAGATTTTCAAACAAAAAAAACATTTTTCAGAGTGACATTCAACCATGTCGGTCAGCTTGTAGAAGCAGACTTCTCCTTCTTTTCCTCCCCTTGCAGCCCCCTGCATACCGCCAAAATCTGCTGCAGAGAGTTTGGGGTCTCGTTGACTCCTACCCATTCAATTGAATATCTTCAATTGTGTGTGGTATATTTTAATTAAGCATCTTTAAATTAAAAATCAGTCTTCTTTCAGGCATCATGTAGTGTAATCTTCTGTGAGATGAAATTACACACATGTTTAATGTTGTCCCGGGAGCTGTTTTTTTAACCCATTTGTGGTTAGCATAGCTCCTATTGTCACGTGGACATGGGCCTAAACTGAACCAGTTCAGATGTCTTGTTGACCAAAGTATGCCCCTTTTTTGTGCATATTCTCCCTCCTCCCCACACACCCCACCCCAGTGCTGGCAGGAAATGCATCCTTTGGCTGAAACAATCTCCTAGTGTGGCTTTACTGGGCATTCTGGAGTATGTAGTTTAAACCATGCATTGACACCCAGAATGTTGGGCACCAGTATTTTGCTTTCTAGGTACATAACTGGATTTGCAGTGTGGAAAAAAGGTAGTCTTTTTGTGAGCCTTTTCAGAAAATGTAGCAGTCCTATTTCTCTGCTTCTCAGCTCCCTGTGAACGAAATATCCTTAAGTAATAGCAATTGCCAGAAAGCCGGAGGTGGGGGGGGGCAATGTGACGAATATAGGACTCCTTTGAGTTACCCCTTTGGTTACTTGTTACTCCTCACAGGCAACCCCTCTTTTAGCCAGTATATTTGAGGATTGAAAAGTTATTGTTGGATCAGATTGCAATGACCTTCAAATGCATAAGCCTTGGTATTTCTCTTCTGGTTCCATTCAGTGGTTTCTGTAAGAACTGGTTCAGTGTATTTGCCCCCAAGATTTAATAGATTTCCTGAACAGAATGTTTTGAATTAGTTTCAGACTTGATGTTGCACACTTCTATAAAGTTCTGCTTCGTTCTCTCATAGTGTCATGCTTGCCCATTATTTAATAATTATTATTTCATTCTGAAGGTCTGAAGGTTAGCTGCATATGAAGTGATTAAAAACACAAACACAGACACATTTAAAACAAGTCTACAACCCTAGCAAGTGGGCATGATGTAAAGATCCATTTATCCAGCTGGCAAAGCCTTTCGGAACAAAAATGCCTTCAGCCGTTTCTGGAAACGGCATATAGTGGGCTTCCATCATATCTCGACAGGAATGTTGTTTCACAGAACAGGGGCAGCCACACTAAAAAGCCTTGCTGTGAGATACTGCAGAAGAGGCTTTTGAGACCTTTGGAAGTTGCAGGATAAATTCTCCTGAAAACTGCAGCAATCTACTGGAGAAAATGGATAAGGCTGTCTCTGAAGAGCCTTTTACTTCTGCTGGTGCCAGGCAACCATACTCTCTTAACAGGGCTTCTTTGTTAGGATGTGGTCTATATACCCAGATATCAAAATATATCCATTGTCTAATTTGGCTTAGGTAGGATAGAATGTTCTTGGTGTTTTCAGCTTGGAACCGATTGGTGATTCTACTGATGTGTGGACTATGCTGCTGCATAACTGATTTATTGACTTGCAGAGTCAGTCTCTGAAGTGATGGTGTGTGCAACTATTTTCAAGACTAATAAAAAAATTCCTTCAGTAGCACCTTAAAGACCAACTAAGTTTTTATTTTGGTATGAGCTTTCGTGTGCATGCACACTTCTTCAGATACACTGGAAACGGAAGTGTCAGGCCCTTATATATATATACAGAGGGTGGTGGGGGTGGGTGGGGATGGGTGATGGGCTGATGGGAGTGGTAAACCTGTGGATGGCTGTTAACGGCTGCTGATGGCTGCAATTAGTCCTGGGGGGAAAAACAAGGGCAGAGGTGCTAAAGAAAGCTTGATCATGCATAATGAGATAAGAATCCAATGTCTCTATTCATCCCAGGTGGCTCCATGGTTTTAAAACCATGGAGCCACCTGGGATGAATAGAGACATTGGATTCTTATCTTATTCTTATCTCATTATGCATGATCAAGCTTTCTTTAGCACCTCAGCCCTTGTTTCCCCCCCCCAGGACTAATTGCAGCCATCAGCAGCCGTTAACAGCCATCCACAGGTTTACCACTCCCATCAGCCCATCACCCATCCCCCCCACCCTATGTATGTATGTGTATATATATATATATATATATATATATATATATATATATATATATATATAGGGCCTGACACTTCCGTTTCCAGTGTATCTGAAGTGTGCATGCACACGAAAGCTCATACCAAAATAAAAACTTAGTTGGTCTTTAAGGTGCTACTGAAGGAATTTTTTTATTTTGCTTCGACTCAGACCAACACGGCTACCTACCTGTAACTATTTTCAAGACTGTTACACATAACTGAAGCCTCCTGCCTTCCCAAGCTTATATGCTTCCCACCACCTATAAATAACAGAAGTGTCAGATTTGAGATAATCCCAGAGTTTTTAGGTGCTTAACTCCCCCCAACCCCCACCTGTGCCCCCCCTTTCAAGCAACTGTATGAAAACTCAATGGGTCATTTGTTGCTGTCCTGCTTCTTGAAAATAGCAGGTGTGGGTTGCATGAATGCAGTGCAGTGGAAATTGGTTTTTTGCACTGTCAGGGAGAAGGCTTCAAGCCTTGCCATCTCCCTGATATGACTATGTTCTCTGTGTTGGATTGTTTGCTGTTGTTTTTTCTGTGGGGGAGCATGGAATCCTGCGAGGAGAATTGGACTGATTGGTTCCCCCACCTCCTAGTGCCCAAACATAGTGCTTATCTCCTCATCCGTTGCATGTGAGAACTAGCCCCAAGTGGGCATGTTGTAAATGGGTGTCAGCTAATTTACACCTGAAATTTTTATCCTCAGCTTGGACAGTTGTGGAAAAGGAAATATGCCTTGCTCTGACTGTATATTCCATCTCTTACATACTGTAAGGGCCAAACTAGATCAGGTGCCATTCACACAATTGTTTAAATAGCTTTAAAAAGTACATAGCAGACTTGGGAGGCTCATGAACCAAATCAGGACTCTGGGGAGTAGGGGGGGGTGTTAACCCTTTGCTTCCTGCTGTGATTCTGATCTGGATCTGGGCCTCTACACCTGCTATCTGCACTGGAAGAAAGGCTTCCTTTGTTACAAATCGGGGCTTTCTTCCAATGCCCGTCCACTCCATGCAAAAAGAATAACAAAAAAAAAATCCAAACATCCAATTCTTATCCCTGGTTGTTTAAAAAACAATAGTTGTGGATTCAACTTGTTCTTTGTTCACATTTTTCATCTGTTTGGTTTCTGTGTTCAACAATATTTTGCTTATACCTGAAGTGCCTCTCAGTTCTAGAGTGCTTTGTGCAATACAGTATAACAAAGTGTGATTGAGGTTGTGGGTAGAGGAAACCTGTGGTTCAAACTAATTGGCTGAATATACTGCAGTGGAAACTTTCCCTCTCCTGTAGTTCAGCGAACAACTGCACATTTTTGTAAATTTATCTGTTAAATTCCCCCCCTCTCCATCCCTGTCCACCCCCCTGAACACACACCTCAGCTTTGTTTGAGAACTTTTGGAGTGTAGGTGGCTAAGGAATTTCATTTCTCTTCAGTGACTCACCACCAGAATGATTCACTTGTGTATGGAGAGGAAAAACGACCCTGAGAGGCAATTAAGTGGCAGGCTGTGCACAGAATGCTTAGACTGTGTGGCATACTCACAAACCCGTGCCCCTTTCGTTTCTGAAAGCTGCTACCCTTGCCTCTGTTGCACCCCTACCTCTCGGGTGGAGGTATGTCCTAGTGAGCGGGTTGTGCATCATGCTACCACTTTCCTTAAGAGGTGGAGGCCATGTACATCTTGGAGAGGCATGTTGCTGATCACACTGCAGCATTCTACCAAATTTAGCAAGCTGAGGTGGTTGCTAGCAGCCCAAGCACAGACCTAACCCCGAGGTTTGCAGAAGTACAAAAAAAACCTATAGATCGTAGCGGGGGACCCATATAGGATAAAAACAGTGGACACAGTAGGATGACTGCTGGAGGGGGGAGGGAACTGAAAACTGGTCAAAGCAGGAGGGAATGGCATATCCCGGATAAAGGGCATATCTGGCTGGCTGGAACCATGAATAGGAGCTTTCAACAATGCCACCTTTTGTTGCACTTGCCAAGGGTAGATTTTAAGATTAAGATATACTTGATTTCAGAGAAATCAATTGCCTTTGTTTCTGCCTGAGCCACTGTTCTGGGCATTTTTTTGTTCTGATTGGAAGGTGGCAGAGCTAGAGCAGTAACGCATGCAGCAATGCATAAAGCAGCCTCCATTGGGGAGCTCTGAGATAGTGGGACTCAGTAGAGTTGCCTGGTCTCTGTGGAGGCTAATTAGGAGGAGGCAAGGCCAGAGCAATGAGTCATGCAGACTCCCAGCAGGCACTGTCCGCTGTGAATGGCTGCTTTGAGTTCATAGCATCCAGCAAAATTATTTCACGGATTTATTTATTGTGCCAGATGAGTATTCCTTGGTGCAAAGTTTGAGAGTTGCACTAGGTTAGAAAAGTGATGAGGGTCTCTTTGTCTTAGAAAAGTTTAATTGTCAGCTCTCACCATGATTGTCACAGATTCTCCCCTCCGCAAGGTGTCAGTTCTTTCTCAATATCAATGTTGGTTTTCCTCCCAAGTGGTGAGCTTCCAGCACAAATAGTCTATGGCACCATTCTGTGCTTCCTAATGCAGGGGAGTCTAACCTGTGGCGCTTCAGGTGTTGTTGGACTCCGGCTCCCGTCAGCTGTAGGCAGCATGGCTGACTAGCAGGGACTATGGGATTTGGAGTTCAACAGCATCTGGAGGGCCACAGGTTAGACACTCCTGCTCTAGTGGGTTTTAGGTGCTCCCTGGGGTCATAGGCAGAGGAAATTGAAGAGCACTTTCCCAAGGACAAATAATGTCAAATGGTAACACTACTGTTTATAATGCAGTTGTACTGAAAAGGGTGAAAGAAAAGGAGAAATATACAGTGGAACCTCGGTTTATGAACACCTCGGTTTACGAATTTTCGGTTTACGAACGCTGCGGACCCATCTGGAACAGATTAATTCACTTTCCATTACTTTCAATGGGAAAGTTCGCTTCAGTTTATGAACGCTTCAGTTTATGAACAGACTTCCGGAACCAATTACACCCATGCTTCGGGTTAAGTACGCTTCAGGTTGAGTACTCCGCGGACCCGTCTGGAACGGATTAATCCACTTTCCATTACTTTCAATGGGAAAGTTCGCTTCAGTTTATGAATGCTTCAGTTTAAGTACTCTGTGGACCGTCTGGAACAGATTAATCCACTTTCCATTACTTTCAATGGGAAAGTTCGCTTCAGTTTATGAACAGACTTCCGGAACCAATTGTGTTCATAAACCGAGGTACCACTGTATTGCTATATATCTGGGAGGTGTTTCTAGCTTGCCACATTTGCCATGTCAAAGTGGATAGGCCCCAAATTAGTACAGTAGTATCTTGACTGGCAAATGTCTTGTGGAGATAAGTAGATAGACCTCTGGTCAACTGAATTACTTTTTTTTAAAACCCCTTTATAAATACAGTATATGAATTCTGTTTATACATGTTACATAATGTCTTTCCCCCCTTAAATCTGTTCTCCCCTCCATTGCCCTGACATTCCACAGATGATAGTCATTTAAGATGATTTAAATAAAAAGTTCTGAGAAGAAACTTCCTTATTTCCAGAGAAGACATCATCCTTCTCATTAAACCACCCCAACCCCGAAATGTTGACAACACATTTTAAAATCTTGCAGTGGGCTGTCTCTCCCTCCAAGAACACACTTCCTTTTATAGTATCCACATAGTGTTATTTTTACAGCCTTCAGCCTGGAGCTATTTCCTGTTTCCAATTATTTAGTTACACGCCAAAGCCCCTCTCTTTCTCCTCCTGGCTTCCTCGCCAAGTTTGCCAAGGCATTATTGTCATTTCAGTGAGACGACGCCAGTGCTGAGGTTTTAATGGGCTGTGAGCAGGAAGTTTAGCTATTTCCTCTGCCTGTGAGGCCATGATGTCATGAGCTGCTATGGGGCTCTTTATCATATGCTGCTGTTGCTGTGGTCTGTGTGCAAAGAATGTAAACAGTGTTTTCCAGATGTTCCCAGGGAAGCTGCGGGTCCATAAATGGGCCATTTTGTTCAGGAATATTATAAATGAGGGGAAAGATGAATCAGGCTGTAAAATATGTATAGCTCTGAAAATGTCAGATGCTACAGGCTTTGTTGAGGTGGTAAAGTCCTCGTGTCTCTCTGGGGTGTGTGTGATCTGTTTGTAAGGAACCACACACGCATACAATTGTGTCATGCTAGAAGGCTGAAAGTGATTAAACTCTTCACACCAAAGTGCTTTCAAATGCAGGGCTCTCTTTTGATACCTAAAAATTGGATCTTGTGTTTGGAACCAACATGAATTGAGTAAGCTATCTCCATCTGTCCATTCCTCTGCCGTACTGTTACGTACAGTGTTTATAGACCAATTTCTGTGGCTTGCAATGGATAAAACACTGCTAAAAACAGCAGAACAAGAAAATATACAAGACCCATTTAAAACCGTAGAGGATAAAAGCACCCACTGACTACCAGTTCAGCTTGAAACTTTTCCTAGAAGCAACCAAAGAGCTACACTTACATTTCATAGGGGTTGCCTGGGTGGGTGGTGGTAGATCAGGCATAGGCAACCTTGGTTCTCCAGATGTTTTGGAACTACAACTCCCATGATCCCTGACCACTGGCCCTGTTAGCTAGGCATCATAGGAGTTGTAGTTCCAAAACATCTGGAGAGCCAAGGTTGCCTATGCCTGTGGTAGATTATTACACAGCCTATAGACCAGAGCTGTCTTGGAAGAGGGATTGATTGTCAGGTCTCCTCCGTTTAGTCAGGGTTGAGAGTGAGACACAGGGAAAAGAATAGGAATTCTCCCTCTCCCTCCCTCAGTTTCCTTCCCGTCAAACTTTAGCTAGTAGTAATCACAAACTAGTTCACTTATATAACTGAGTGAAAAGATGTTTTTTGCACTCTGGTGTAAAATGAAAAATGAGGTTGTTGGAAAACTTAATGGAAAAATTTTAAGCATCATTCAGCTCTGTTGACTGTGTATAGTGAAATGCTCCACCTGTTTTATAGCATTTTTGTATGTGTGTTTTTCCAGGCTTGACATCTACAGGAAGGTGCCAAAAGACCTTACGCAGCCAACCTTTACAGGAGCAATTAGTAAGTATCCGTGTGTGCATTTGCCTTTGCAAATCTCTGCTCGGTTCCTTTTTGCTCCTTGATTTAAACAGTATGATTTCCCCCCGGAGGTCATTACCATAATTCAGCAGGTTTGTAACATAAAAGCTTGCTGTGAATAAGATAACTGGAAGAGCCAGCATGGACGCCCAGGCAGTATATTGGTCTCAGACCTGGGAGACGCTTCTGAATTATGCCACGTTGGGTGGTTTTTGGAAAGTAATTTAATTTCAGAGTTGGAGCACTGGATGCTGGGGTGAAAGCAAATAAGTTCGTCCCAGGAAATTAAACTCCCAGAAGACTGTGTAACAAAAGCCATATTGCTGTTTATAGCTAGAAAGTGACAATCAGAGTCCTTTTTTGTCCCCAGCCTTTGTCAGCAGGTTGCATGGTTTGGGACTGACACCCTCTTCTCTTGGGACCTCGTCTCCTTCCTTCTTTACAAGGTTAAATATTATTGGCTGAGTAATGCAATTTCGCACCATCATTGCTAGTGAGCATGTTGCATGTACCCTGTTTCTCATATTTTAAGACATACCCATAAAATAAGCCATAGCAGGATTTTAAGCATTCAAGGAATATAAGCCATACCCCGAAAATAAGACATAGTGATAGGCGCAGCAGCAATGCCGGCCGCGGCAGGAGGATGAGGAAAATAATAAGACATCCCTTGAAAATAAGCCATAGTGTGTTTTTTTGAGGAAAAAATAAATATAAGACATGTCTTATAATATGAGAAACACGGTATCAGTATACACATCGAGTTGATCCTGCCAAGCCTGTAATTAGATGCCTATTACTGCTTTCCTGTTGCACACCTGTTTCCTTTAACTGTAGGTGAACCCCAAGTTTACTTACTCCCCTAGTTGGGTTCATTAGCCCTGTATATCCTTGCTGATGCAGACAGAATCACATCCCTAGAACTTAGTAATGCTGAATCATTAAGGAAGCAATATGAAATAGCATAGAAGAGTCACTTGACAGAAGATGAGATATTCTACCAAATATTTAGTGGTGACAGGCCATTTTACATTAGAATGTCACTGTCTGCTCCCTTTCCTTCTCTAAAATTTAGATTGCTGCTTTCACCATACTGCAACTGTTCATATGTATCATATGGGTTAGAAGAAGAACGTTACAGTACTTGAGCTACTGCTTCACATAACGTGTCTATTCTGTGGTTAGGAGGACACATTCCAGAACTGTTATATGTGATAAGTGCTAGTTATAGTGAGATCCACCAAACTGATTAAGGTGACAGGAAGGGAGCATACAGATCCCTCTTTTACTTCTGCACCCAGCCCCCACAACAAACCAAACCAACCCCAAAAAAGGACTTCTGCAGTGTTGGCAGCAGTGATGGGGGTTGCTGTGATGGCAGCCACAATAGTTGCTGCAACATCTTGGCTGTTTTGTTTTCCTCTCGTTTTTTTTTACAGAGCAGGTGCAAAGTTCAAGACAGTTGCAAAGTGCCAGATAGCACTAGTGAACATGATTGCCTGGAATTTTACTCCTTGAGAGTGCAACTGTTTTGTGAAATGTTTAAAAAGGGGAAAGATGAGAGGCTGTTGCTCATGTAGTGCTGCCATTTAAGGGCCCCTGGGCTGCAGGACTCTAAATCAGTGCCCCTTAGTCACTATTGGTCAGCAGTGGTTAATTCAACTTTGGGTTGCTAACATGACAACCCTTTTTTTATTTCATGCACACATGAGAGCACTTATGGCGTCCTCTATCCAATCTTGGGAGCACAGGTAATGGCAAATAAAGACAAATGGAAAATGATTCTTCTGAGGACAGCCACCAAGATGATTAAGGGTCTAAAAGACTAATCCATTGACTAATCCATTGAGGAAAGAAGTGTCCTATGCTCATGATCTTCATATATGAAAAAGGGTATCTGAAAGAAGAGAGGTAGCAGTTGTTCACTCTCTGAGGAGAATGGGGTTGTTCAGAAGGGTGTCCTAAATGGCAGAGCAAGTCAGCAAAGGAACCAGATACATATGGATAATGCAGAATATTTGTTTCATTGGAAAGATTGGAGTGGAGACTTGATTAGAGTAGATGCTCCACAAATCCCTCCCAACTCTGCCGTCCTTTAAACTATGTGCTCTTGGCAGGCAAAGATGAGCTTGAGGCATAATTCTGGGAAAGCTGGGACTATCCTTGAGGATCTGAACCTTTTAGAGTGTGATCACTCTGGACAGCAGATGCGTCCATCAAATGTAACACCATAGTCTGTGAAGGGGACATGCATACCATCTCAGCAGTGTACAGATTGTCCCCCTACATGTATACAAACACACCCCTGTCCCCTTCATCCTTTATAATGTTCACAAGACCAGCATATCTGCTATGTAAGAAATATGAATGTTAGCTCAGAGGCATAGCAAGCCCAGGTCGTACCCGGTGCAGAATTTTTTTTGTCAGCCCCCCACGCAGCTCTGGCTCTGGCGAAATGTGAAAAACATGAATTACAAAAAACAAACAAACCCTAGAGCTTACAGAACAAAACCAACTTCAGATATGAAATCAGCATTGAAAGAACATATAAGAACAGTTGAAAAATCTCATGCAACAGAGAAAAAAAAGTTCCCCAGTGGGGGGTGCCGAGTGCCACCCCCCTCCAGGGTGGCACCCAGGGCAACCAGCCCCAATCGCCCCCTTGCTACGCCACTGTGTTAGCTGACCAGTCAAGTACATGGGAAGCTACCTTGTGCTTATTCATACCATTGGCTCATCTCGGTCAATATTGTCTAGACCAGTGTTTCTCAAGGTTGGGGCTCCAGGTGTTGTTGGACTACAACTTCCATCAGCCCTAGCTAGCAGGACCAGTGATCAGGGATGATGGGACAGCCGGGGACACAAGCTTGAGAAACACTGCCTATATAGGCATCAGATTTCTACAGGATTTCAGGCAGGGGTCTTTCTCACCCTACCTGCATGTGCTCTACGCACTGAGCTACAGTCACGTTCCCTTCCTGTTCTGAAGGAACTGTATAACTGTCCATTAAGAAGGAGGTATAAATCAGCATTGCTGGAGAGCCGTAACTATACTTGAGGTTTCACAACTGATACCAAGTAGTTTAGGTACTACTTTATGGGGGGTTGGGGGGGCTATTTCTAAAAGATTTTTTCGAAGCAGGGAATCATTTGCACCAACAGCCCATTTCTGTTGTAGAGTAACTTGCATGAGTCAGCTGCTGAATGCCTTCCAGATCAATGTAGTGTGTAGCTCTGCCAAGGTGTCCATGTTTGGAAATGAAGCATATAGTGACATGGGCCCTGGCATGTGACAGTTAGTATCCCACTGGCCTGATACGACATATTGACAGAAGCAAGCAGTTCAGAAAGTGGCTCTGTCAGTCTCACAGTTTAATACCAGATATTAATCATTATTGTGCACTGGTTTGAGCATCATAATAAACTGTACACACAGGTCCCACTTTACGAACACAATGCAATCCCTGGAAATCATTCACTAGGTGAGCGTTTGCATGACGAGTCAACAATTTTCATTTGCATAATGAATTGATGATTTCCATTGGTTTCTATGGGGAAATTTCTAATGCATTCCTACTCATGGAATCTGCAGTGCGTATAGCAAGGGTTGAGTACTAATTTGTTGTTGCATTCAGGAAGTGAATTTTGGCACAGTGTAGCATTCATAAAGCATGGGCTTTATGTAGTTAAATTATAATTTAATGCGAGCAAGCAGTGTATAGTAGTGGTGCACACAGGTCAGAAATTCCTCTCGCACTTCTCCCTGGTCCAGTTGCATCATATGTACATAAAATGCCCTTTGTGTCTCTTGCTTTTTTTATCAGAGACTAAAAGGCTCTCTGGGAAATAAGAGTGACTGCTTAAAAAACAGCAGTGCTTATTAATCCACAATAGTGAACGTCTACTCATATAGAATCTCTCTGGATTCATGTTCTAAGCCACCACCCCATGCAGACTCGGTTGCCCAGACAAACGGCCTACTCACAGCCCTTAAGTTTTCCCACTTTTTAATGGGATGAGCATGTATCTCTCAATGAAAACATTCCCCTTTATGCTGAGTCCAGCATTAGCTCAGAATTCCTTCTTGATTCTTCTGAATTGTATGTAGGAAGAATTCTGCCTTTGTCCTTTGGGCCTAGAGGCACTTGAAGTCTAGTGGTTTTAAAGCCACTTTTCCACATTACAAAACCATTTCTTGTGTACGAAAAGCTGCTAAACAAGCATTAATGCCTTTAGGATCACCAGTGATGATGGTGTGTAGTAATCTCTGGGGTGTGATACATTGTGATAAAGTGTTGTGTAGGCATATTTTAGTTAAACCAGCCTGAGATGGTCCTTGCAATCCTTGTGGGAGTGCAGCAGCATGCCTGTTCCTGCAGTAGAATGAAGTGTTGCAATGAAGTTGTTATCTGCATATAATCTGCCTCTATCTTTTTAAGCCCCTGCGCCTGAGCATGGTGCAGTTGCGTAGCTGGGGGAGCTGCACATTCATTCACAAAGAAGTAGATAATGTTTGTACCTGCAAAACAGCCAAATAAAGGGAGCTGTGCAGTCGTTCTCTCATTTTGTATGCGTTTTATTTGCCTGCTGTATCTGAACTCATGTCCCATTCCTAGAGCTATTGTTCGGTACTAGAAGGAACAAATGTTCATGTATACGTGGAATTTTTCTCCCCTTTTGGAGGATTTGTCTTCACAAAGTGCAGGTATGCTGCCTCTTAAGTGGTCCGTGTTCTTAAAAAGAGGAAATGCCCTCAACTATCAATTACCCAAATAAATTTGCAATAATCTTGGCCCTTTAAGAACATGGGATTTTCCTCCTCTGTCCCTTTTGGGCTTGTGGCAGCTAATAAAGCTGATTTATTGTAGAACTGACATTCAGCAATATTGATCTGTCATCTATCTCCAAGTTAGGCTTAATGCAACTAAGTCATTAAAAAAGTTTTTTTAAGTCAATATAATTTTACCCTGGTATTAGTGATGGAATATGTTATTTATTTTATTTAGAATTTTATCCACATGTCTGCCCCTTGTAAAGTGTGGGAGGTGAATTTATTCTTTACATCAGCCTTCATCAACCTGATTCCCTCCAGATGTTATAGACTACAGTTCCCATCAGCCCAAGCCAGCAAGGCCAATGGCTAGGGATGACTAGGAGGGCACATTGGGAAGGGGAAGCAAAACCCTGTTTCCTCCCTCCCCTTCACTTTGCTGTGCTCCATGGATTTAAAGAATTTCTTTGCCCTGCATCCCTTTCCCCCTTGTTTTCATTTTACTGTACAGATGACGCCCCCCACCACACTGTGAATGGGGCATTTGAGTGGGGCAAGTACGTTGACACATTTAGTTCCTTAAAGGGAAACATGACTTCTAGCCAAAAGAAAAATTATTAAAGTTTCTCCTTACCCACCTCCACTGAATATGAGATGGTGTGAAGATGAAGGTGGAAAAAGCCATAAGATGTGAAAATTGTGCGGGGCAGGCACTGTGATACACATTGGTGTTACACTGTGAGGAGGAAGAGACTTAGATGGAATTGAATATAGAAGAGGAGTAATAGATAGATGTGCACGAAGGGCATTCATTAAGGGGGGAGAATAGTATGGCTTTCAGTGGATTCTGTCCTGTATTATGGCTTTGGTGCTAGCTTAGTTTTTATTTGAGAGACTCTGTCATTTATATCATGGCATGCTTTGCTGTGCCTGAGGGCTTGCATCCCTATCAGAGACCTGAACTTTCTGGTCTTTGGCAGTTAGAAGGAGCTTGATGAACCAGTTTGGGCTGCTTTGAACACAGCTTTTTCCGCTTTTAACCATCCTAAAACAACCCTCTGTGTTCAGTTCAGTAAACAGATGAAATCTTAGGAGAATGTCACCCTATGTTTTTGTTCCTCCTTTGTGTGTCTTTACTGTGGGTTGGCCACTATAAAACTGGATTTTTTTCTTCCTCTTAAATCTCTCTATTTTGAGGGCCCCTTAATTTGTATCTCCTACTCTCATTGCATCCTCCTTTCTCTTTTTACCTACCTACTGCTACACGTTCTAAAGTTATGGACATGGCCTTTCTCCAGCTGTAATAACTATTGTACATTGAACACACATCAGTAGGCTCCTTTTAAAGGCCCTTGATAGTAAATTCTTTCCCTTGCAATAATTTGAGGAGCAATGAGAGATTTCCCCCTCAGGAACTCAATTCCTAAGGCTACGCATTTGCCTTCTGTGTAATTCCATATGCTGGGGAAGGTGACTCTAAATGTATTTGCTATGTGACTTGAAAGAATTACTGACAACATCCTTTCTTATTTCTTGTTTCTTTGGAGTTTTGTGGTGTGTTTTGGCATTAAAAAAAAGTGAGAGAAAAGGGTGATAATCAAAAAGGTTACATTACAAGAATGGGAAAAGGGGCAAAATCTGATAGAGGGGCATTGTTTAGCCATTGCTTGAAAACTTGCCCTAGAGCTCTAGGGGGCAGTGAACAGAGGATTGACAGGTCACAGAAAGCAGAAAGTAAGAGCTACCAGAACTCTGGATTCAGTTTATGGAAGCAAGCATCCTCCCAGGCAGTCTTCTTCAACCTGGGGTCCTCCAGATTTGGGCTACAACTTCCATGAGCCCCGCACAGCATGGCCATTGGCTTGAGATGGTGGCTGCTTCCCCCACCACCTCCGCCCCAGCTGGATGTGCATTCTGATGTACGTCTACAGAGCAAGCCTCAGAAAGAAATCAAGTGAAAGTACAGTAATGCAATAATCTAAAAGCAGATGAACAATGTCAGGAGTAATGTAAAAAGACTGTTGCTTTTAGATTTTATTTCGGCTGTTTTTGCCCATTTGTTTTGAAGCATTTTATTTGCTGTCATCTTTTGCTGATTTTTTATTTATTTAAAAATAATTATATATTATGACTGAATTAGTTTCCATTTATACTTTTGTACACTACCCTGGAATCTTTTAATGAAATACTTTAAATTATTATTTTTAAACATTACTGGAGCTGATCAGCGTTAAACTATGGACGTAGTCCAGATTCAATTACTTTACCTCCAAAGAGCAGGCAAAAGCCATGATAGAGTGCAGAAAATGAAAGGGAATGGTCAATGCAGGGCATTTACCCCTTTTTCTTGTTTTGAGACCAGCTGTGTTGATCAGCCTTACAGGGAGTTGTGTATGACTGTAAACTCTGGGATGAATTGGAGGTGAGGGGAAGGAACCTTCCTGGGTAGGATTTCTCCCCCTGCCTTCATCCCCAGCTACTTTTTTTTCGGTTTAAAAATTATCAAACAACAACAAACGGAAAAAAGGGGATACAAAAACAATAACACAAATAACATAAATAACATAAATTCAAATTTAAGCCACCCAACGTAAATTAATACATAACTTAAATTAAGTCTATACTTCTCAAATCCATTGGGCAAATTAAACAAATTAAACTATACACATAATAATAAATCAAAACAAATCCCCAAATATGTATATAAAATATAAACATAACAATATGCTCACCATGTCTTAAAATCAACTTCCAATCGCGATCCCCAGCTACTTTTCCTATCCCCCACAGGTGTGTTCTCTGTGCCCTTTTGGTATATCTAAGAAGGGGAGATTTGGATCATGCCCCTAATCCTTTATATGCATGGTTAAGAAACAGCAACAAAACAGGTGCCAAGCTTCACAATTTCATGGCCTGTCTTACATTGTGGCCTTTTTATTTCCCCAGGATTTTTATTCTTAAATATTTTCAGTGCTCTTTGGATCTGTTGGGTAAAGATCATTCTCTCTTGCTAGTTTTACTGTATGTTAGCTTATTTTCCTTATTGCATTTTCATATTTTATGGCTTAATTTTTCTTCCCATGTAAAACCACCCTGAGAACCTTTGTTATTGGGCAGTTTGTAAACCCTGGAGATTTAAAAAGAAATTTGAATTTCAATGCATGTTGATTTGAAACTGCCAAAAGTAACCCTGGTTTTTAGGCTTGTATGGTCATGGAAGCCATCCCAAAATAGGAATTGCCAGCCTTTTTGGGTCTGTGGTCACATTTGGAGAAACTGTCCTGGGGGCTGCATGTACCACAACTTAAAACATACTTCAACCTCTTCTATTGACTACAACAGAATACTTACTTGAAGCCTAAGTGGGGGAAGGAATGAGAGAGGAGACACCACAGGCATCCAGGAAGGCCTATTGAATTCATAGGGAGTTGGTCTATTCAGCATGGCTACTAATGGTGACAGATTGGTGCTTCCATTTTTCTATCTCTGAATGCTAGGTGCTAGGAATAAACAACAGAAGAAGCCTGCTGCCTTCATGTCCTTGTAAATTTCCCAGAGCCATCGGGTTGGTTGTTGACGCAAAGCAGATTACTTGGCTAGATGGCTCTTTGATCCGGCATGACCATGTTCTTCTAACCCTGGAGGAAAGACTGGATGGGGGAGTGGACTGGTTTAGACAGTGTTTCCCCCTCTGAGCCACCTTCCTCCACTGAAATGTGACTCACCCATGGGTTGTGCTGGTATGTTCTCTTTCCTCTGACTGCAGGCCAAGCAGAATGAACATGAACTGAGTGACAACACAAAGGGTGGAGGGGAGAACAGTTAGTCGAAGTGCTTACTTTTCCTGCAACCATCTCTCCCTCTCTGTCCTCCTTCGGGCTTCCAAGCAGAGGTGACCAGCATGAGCCCTGCTGTGGGAAAGTCAAATGGCAGCAGGACAGGGTTGGACATAGTGCTTAGAGACACTGCCTTAACCAGTCAGCTCCCTTTGTGGGTCTTGAGAGCCCAAGATCAGAATTTGCTTTAGACGCAAATCTTTAATTCCCAAATTGCACACGGGTGACAAACGGACAGGAGGTGACTTTAATCACCCGTATCTTTAGGGGTGCTTTGATCCCCTTCTCTTGGTTGGCATCATTGTGTATGTGGTTTCAATACATATTTAAATATTTGCCGTATATACATCTAATAAAGATGTTTTTAAATATTTTTAATTTAAGTGTAAATTACAAAATCACATATATGTCATCTGCACAATTTTAAAAGTCTACAAATAGGACCTAATTATAAGACATTACCCATTTACTGTGGTCTCTATAACATCATTTATAAATAATCCAAATTCAGTTAAAACTGTCAATAACTTAAGATAAATATAGAAATTGAAATATGTATCATAGTAAACATCTATATATTGCAGGAGAAAGTTTCTGTATTGTCCCTTAGCTCCGTAAGAGAGATTTCTTCTTGGCAGGAATCATTAGAAGTAAACCTGGCATAGTTCATTGGGACAAATGGCTGTGTCCATTATTATTTTTTTCAGATCTGTTCTGTCATTGCCAAGCTAACAGCACTGTGATGATACACAGAGCAAAGTTTAGAGAAAGAGGCCCTGCCTATGGTGGAATGCCCTGTCATCGTGACTGAAGAACAAACAAATAAATAGGGTCACCCTCTCCTTAAGCCCTCCTCCCAATACTATCGTTTTGTGGCATTTCTTGCCTGCTTTTTCCATGGTGATTCAGCATGGAGTCAGAATGTAGAGAATGTTTGCTTTAATTCATCAGTAAATACCAACCCTGCCCCTTTTAGTTACACCCTTAGCGCTTGCAGCTTCCCTCCCTCAGGGCAGGTTATTGCTTTTTAGAGACTGCTTTTGAAGAACGTGCTTTTTGGCAGGGATATCTAATAATATTTCAAAACCTGTCCAAAAACCAGAGAATTCTGGTTTCTTCCTCAGCAGAGATTTTATTAAATTAAAATTTGAAAGCGATACGATTTAATCAGAGTTGTGGTGACCTGCGTGATGTCTAGCTTGTGGTGAACTGTGGTATATGCAACAGTCCCAGAAATCACCATGGGTGTTCAGCACGCCATTTTATGACAAAAATAGCACATATGAGGCACAATATCTTGTCAAGGGAAGTGCAAAGGTGTACATGTGTTCTAAGCAAGCCAACTTAGTAAGAAAATAAACTATTGATTAGTATAAATGTGCTTTCACGCTATACTTTTTTGCCTGCTATTGATACCATTTGGTCTCTTGGGTGCCACTGAGGAACTAGACAGCTCCTCACAAACTGCTGCATTCCTGTGTTCTCCCTTCTGTGCTGTCACAGAAAGAAACCCACCACAGCTGCAGTGGCAATTCTCTCTCTTCCTACTAGTGCAATTGTCTCTCCTAGAGAGCAGAGGCTGGTGACTTGACTACTTGTCCTGCTCAGTGATATGCAACCCCAACTTTCTTGCATAGCCTGATAACTCCTGCCCCATTAGTGACCTTCACTGCCCCCTCTTTCCTTTTAATATGTTGTGTGGTAGGAGTGGGACACGGGTGGCGCTGTGGTCTAAACCACAGAGCCTAGAGCTTGCCGATCAGAAGGTCGGCGGTTCGAATCCCCACGATGAGGTGAGCTCCCGTTGTTCGGTCCCTGCTCCTGCCAACCTAGCAGTTCGAAAGCACGTCAAAGTGCAAGTAGATAAATAGGTACCGCTACAGCGGGAAGGTAAACGCTGTTTACGTGTGCTGTTCTGGTTCGCCAGAAGCAGCTTAGTCATGCTGGCCACATGACCCGGAAGCTGTACGCCAGCTCCCTCGGCCAGTAAAGCCAGATGAGCGCCGCAACCCCAGAATCGTCTGCGACTGGACCTAATGGTCAGGAGTCCCATTAAAGGTAAAGGGGCCCCTGACCATTAGGTCCAGTCGTGACCTAATGACTAATGACCTAATGAGTTTAATAAATGGTAATAAGAGTTACAGGGAAGGTAAGTCTGGTTAATTTCACTACTGCCTTGTAATTTATAAACATGGTGACTTCTTTCTGTCTGACCCACTGCTGATGTGTGCATATATTCAGAGGACATATCTTGCCAGTTTTGAAAAAGTTTCACTGGCACTGGTTTCAATGTGCTGATATTAACTTATATGTCTTGGGACTCTAGTACCTAATAAGACGCCTACTTCCATATCAACTTTTTAGCGATACAAGCAATCTTCTGAGGCTCTCTGCACCTTTAATGTCCCTGCCACTGATGGTGAGGTGACTGGTGACAAGGGAGAGGGCATTCTTGACTGGGGTGCCCTGTTGCTAGAACTCCACCAAAGCAGATCACTTGATACCTTATTTGTTACCATCTAGGTCAGGGTTCCCAAACTAAGGCCCGGGGGCCGGATGCGGCCCAATCGCCTTCTAAAACTGGCCCGCAGACTGTCTGGGAATCAGCATGTTTTTACATGTGTAGAATGTGTCCTTTTATTTAAAATGCATCTCTGGGTTATTTGTGGGGCATAGGAATTCGTTCATATTTCCCCCCAAAATATAGTCCGGCCGCCCACAAGGTCTGAGGGACAGTGGACCAGCTCCCTGCTGAAAAAGTTTGCTGACCCCTGATCTAGGTGCCAGGCGAACCCCATTTTATTTTCCCTGGCCATTTAACAACTGCAGTATGTTGGTGTTTGATGTATTTTAAATGCATGGTGGTTCCTGTAATATGCCCTAGTGTTTTTTACATGCTTTAATTTTGGATTGTAGTATGTTTGTTTTTATTATTTCAATTTTCATTTCACTTTTAATTTGTTTGCCGCCTTTCTATATTACCATACACAAGGTTGTTTACAAGTTGAAGAAACAACAAAACAGACAGCAAAGATTTCACATCTAATAGCAACTTTCAAATAACTTTCAAATAAACAACATATCAAATAAAGCAGTAGTCAATAATGCATTAGAATATAATAGTAAAGAATAAAATTAAATATCAGCAAATAATAATTAAACAGTTTAAACTTAACAATTACAATAAAGAATTACCAAACTATAATCAATAAAAATATTGGCAAGTCACAATCCATAAAATACTCCAAAACCATGTAAAGGATCAAATTGAGAAACATGGGATTGCAAGCCATCCTGAAATTGTTTGGATGAAGGTGTGATGTACAGATTCTCAACTAAAAAAATGTGAAGAGATAAATTATCCTAATGGAACAGCAGTTGCTGGCAGAGACAATAGGTGAAGTAAAGCTTCTTGGCTGAGGAGGGCTGCTTGACCCATTTTTTTTCTCAGCCAGGGACAAGGCAACTATGGTAGTTATTTTTATTGTCCTTTTCTTCCCTGGGCATTCCTTCACTGGGCATTCCTTTGGGTGCATGGCAGCTCAACAGCCAGCCAATAAACTATTGTTAATCAGGGATGGTGCCTGGCAGACTGACTATCTGGACAGTAGGCGTGTCTTGAGTTTTTAAAATCATATTGCGCCTTCTCTGTGTCGGGCTGCTGAGGGGAAGATACAGTGGTGCCTCGCTTAACGAATGCCCTGCTTAACGAAATTTCCGCTTAACGAATGGATTTTTCGAGCGGAGGTTGCCTCGCTAGACGAACGAAAATTCGTCTAGTGAATCGCGGTTTCCCATAGGAATGCATTGAAATTCAATTAATGCGTTCCTATGGGCAAAAAAACAATTCGAAAAAAATTCAATGCATTCCTATGGGACTCGTTAGACAAATTTTTTCGTTATAAGAAAAGACCCGTGGAACGAATTAAATTCGTCTAGCGAGGCACCACTGTAAACTGTTTCTCTCTCATTTAGTTCCATTTTCAGTGTTTCTCTGCTGCTCTTCTAAGGACTCCAGCAGGTAGTAACAGCAGGTGGTTCTAGACAGAAGCAGCAACAAAAAGCATCAAAAACATTTTTTAAAAAATTATGATACCATAAAATAGAGTAGCAGAGCTACAACAACGACGAAAAGTTTTTGTTTTGTTGGTTTCATTAGGAAGCATCTAATGAGAACAATAATGCATGCAGACTTGCCTTCATTGAAGAGAACATGTAGGCAATATGTGGTTTATCCTGTGTTAATGCAGAAACACCACCAGTAAGAATTTGCTAAGTTGCCCCTTTTCTCTGAGTTGAAGCATTAGAGCAGGCATCCCCAAACTTCGGCCCTCCAGATGTTTTGGACTACAATTCCCATCTTCCCTGACCACTGGTCTTGTTAGCTAGGGATCATGGGAGTTATAGGGACGCGGGTGGCGCTGTGGGTTAAACCACTGAGCCTAAGGCTTGCCAATCAGAAGGTCGGCAGTTCAAATCCCCGCGACGGGGTGAGCTCCCATTGCTCGGTCCCAGCTCCTGCCAACTCAGCAGTTCGAAAGCACATCAAAGTGCAAGTAGATAAATAAGTATCGGTCCAAGCGGGAAGGTAAACGGCGTTTCCATGCGCTGCTCTGGTTTGCCAGAAGTGGCTTTGTCATGCTGGCCACATGACCTGGAAGCTGTACGCTGGCTCCCTCAGCCAATAATGTGAGATGAGCGCCGCAACCCCAGAGTCGGTCACGACTGGACCAAATGGTCAGGGGTCCCTTTACCTTATGGGAGTTGTAGGCCAAAACATCTGGAGGGCCACAGTTTGGGGATGCCTGCATTAGAGGGAGAGATGAAGGCAAAAGAAATAATAATGAAGCCTGTGGATGATATCCAATGTTAGCCATCCTCAAAGCAGACCTGTTGAAATCAATGGCCTGAGTATGACTTAGTCCAGTGATGGGCAACCTTTTGAGATTGGTGTGTCAAAATTCGCCAAAAAACCAAGCATAACTCGGGTGGTGTGTCACTTCGAGAAAAAAAAACCACAATTTCACGATATTTATAGTTTAAATAACAAAAATGTATAATTTTAATATATAACTGTATTTAATAAACCCAAAACTAATTATTTAACCAAACCAAACCAAAAAAACCCTTTTTATCACAAAGTGCCCAGAGTTGTTAAGCTTTTTGGGGGGAGCTGCTGATCAAAGTTTTGGAGGTTTTGGGGGAGTGCAAAAGTTGCTTTGCTTTTTTGGGTGGGATGCCCCAAAGCTGCTGCGCTTTTGGGGGGGGGAGAAGAGAACAGAAATAAATGACAAATAATACCTTCACTGGAACTAACATGCAGCAGCGACATAGTCTGCCAAAGCGCCAAAAAACCCAGCACAGAATGGGTTAAAAATGAATGCTGTTACACCCAATCATAATCTGCCAAAGCACCAGAAAAAAAAAACAGCACAGAAAGGGTTTAAAAAACCAATCTGGCTACCAGCAACATCAACAACAAAGGATCCGGGTTTTAACAGTGGAGACAAGCTCTAGCGGAGACAAGCTGTAGGAGGAGCGGGAGAACAAATGGGGGGGGGGACAACAACAACAGCACGAATGGGCTGATGGGGCGCGTGCCAGCAGTGAGGACTCTGCGTGTCACGTCTGACACGCGTGTCATAGGTTCGCCATCACTGACTTAGTCGGATATCACACAGTGAGTATAGTGGATGATCTGTAAGGCAGGATATCCTGTTCAGCCATAATCCTCACCATGACGTTTTGGTCTAAATTGCTATCTTTCAGCCTAGCCTAACTCACAGGGTTGTTGTGATAATTTAAAATGGGGAAGAAGAGAACCCATGTAAACCACCTCAAGCTTTGGAGGAAAGGTGTGATATAAATTAATAGATAGATGATAGATAGATAGATAGATAGATAGATAGATAGATAGATAGATAGATAGATAGATAGATAGAAGGGTAATTTTGGAGTTCAGGTGTGCATATACATGTGTGTGCTTAAATACTGTCAAATACTGTCTGGGGTGTTTAAGTTAACTTAAATTAGCCATCCAGTGTGGCTGGGTCAACCCAGTCAGATGGGGAGGGTACAACTAATATACAATACAATACAGTGGTACCTCGGGTTACGAACGCGATCCGTTCCGGGTCACAGTTCGTAACCCGAAAAGTTCGTAATCCGAAAAGGGCCCGAACCGCCGCTTTGCGCACGCACGCATGGCGAAAATACTTCCGGGTTTGCGAAGTTCGTAACCCGGGTTGTTCGTAACCCGAGGTGTTCGCAACCCGAGGTACGACTGTACAATACAATACAATACAATACAATACAATACAATACAATACAATACAATACAATACAATACAATTAACTAACATGTCTCCATATGTGTCTTTTCCAGTTTCTGTCTGCTGCTGTTTCTTCATATTGTTTCTCTTCCTGTCTGAGCTTACTGGATTCATAGCCACTGAAATGTAAGTACAAACTATTGTTGTTGGCAATTTCCCTCATGTTCAAAAAAAGTGGTTGGTTAAATAATAATTTAGTTTGGAGTTCTGTTATCTCTAAAACTGTCATCAACAGGTTAACAGTCATCAACAGGTTTACCACTCCTATCAGCCCATCACCCATTCCCATCACCCCCCCACCCTCTGAATATACATAAGGGTCTGGTTACTTCTGTTTCAGTGTATCTGAAGAAGTGTGCATGCACATGAAAGCATACCAAAATAAAAACTTAGTTGGTCTTTAAGGTGCTACTGAAGGAATTTTAAAATTTTGTTTTGACTCAGACCAACACGGCTACCTACCTGTATCTAAAACTGTGTTAAGGTAGGGCTGCCATACGTCCAAGAATCGGGCTGCAAAAATGATATCCAGGCAGATTTTTGCTGATTGGGGACAAGCAGTACTTACCTGACATGGTAAGCCTGAGGTTATCTAGGGAATGGATAAGCTGAAATGATGGTACCAGTTGCTGGAAACCACAGAAGAGGAGAGTGCTCTTGTGCTTGAATCTCAGTTGCTGGTTTTCCACAGGCATCTGTCCGGTCACTGTGAGGGCAGGATGCTGGACTAGATGGGCCATTGACCTTATCTAGCAGGCTTTTCTTATGTACAGTGGTACCTTGGTTTACGAACTTAATCCATTCCAGACGTCCGTTCTTAAACCAAAGCATTCTTAAACCAAGGCGTGCTTTCCCATAGCAGCGGGGGACTCAATTTACAAATGGAACACACTCAACAGGAAGCAGAACATGTTCTGCTTCCAAGGCAAAGTTCACAAACCAAAACACCTACTTCTGGTTTTGTATCGTTCTTAATCAAAGTTGTTCATAAACTAAGCTGTTCTTAAACCAAGATAGCACTGTACTCCCTAATTTTGTGTTATGCCATGCCCTCATGGCAGCCATTTTGTGACTGCTGCCCACAGTACTTTCTCAAAATTCAGCAGATGCCTACTGGTTCAAAACGGTTGCCAACTCCTGGATTAGGCAAACCCATTGTCTGATAAAGATGTGTGTTGCTGACACAAACTTATCATCTCTCTGGAGGGGTGTGTGGTATTTTCTGAAATTCAGAAGGAGGGAGGAAAACATCAGACCTGAAGTTGAATCAGAAGTGCTGGATATTGGTATTCTGAAGCAGGGCTTGACAGTTAATTCAATGTAGATTATTTTACTTAACAGATGACCTCAGTCTTGTTGGATATATTTTGAGGATCTACATATCTGGGGACAGTACAGGCTTATTGAAACTGAATTATCAATCAATCATGTTGAAAAACCGAGAGAAACACTGGAATAATATATTCTGGTTGACAAGGATAGATAGGCTGAAAGCAGAAGAGCACATCTGTCCTCTTAGGTCCTTCTTCAGTATTTCTGGGGGCCGGGAATTGGGCATATAGTTTTGATGTTGATCATGGGTTATAGAATACTGCCAAATGTGGCTGTTCTGCAGTAACATACATATTGAAATAAATTATTTAAAATATATGTATTTTTAACCCAAACAAAAAAAGGTAAAGGTAAAGGGACCCCTGACCATTAGGTCCAGTCGTGACCGACTCTGGGGTTGCACGCTCATCTCGCATTATTGGCCGAGGGAGCCGGCGTATAGCTTCCAGGTCATGTGGCCAGCATGACAAAGCCGCTTCTGGCAAACCAGAGCAGCACATGGAAACGTCGTTTACCTTCCCGCTGTAGCGGTTCCTATTTATCTACAGTACTTGCATTTTGACGTGCTTTCGAACTGCTAGGTTGGCAGGAGCTGGGACCAAGCAACGGGAGCTCACCCCGTCACAGGGATTCGAACCGCCGACCTTCTGATCAGCAAGCCCTAGGCTCAGTGGTTTAACCACAGCGTCACCTGGGTCCCTTAACCCAAACAAAAACTAAACCCCAAATCGTGTTAGTTCCCCAAACTTTAATTTGTTGACTTCCACCTTCAAGTTCTCTTCCTACAAAACCAAAATCAGGTTCCATCAGTAACATTTAACATAAATTAATCCATCATGGGTAACATGTTACTCACTGGCATCCAGTCTTTATCATGATGAGTTCACTTTGTTTCCCGTGACACATAATTCTTCGGCTATTAGGCATTGATGAATTTTCCTACAAGAGGGCACTTGAAGGGATAAACTGTGATGTCAAGCCTCTGAGAGATCCTACTCATTTGGGGCTTGATTATGGCTGAAATAAATACAGGAAGAAGGCGCCGTACTGTATGTTTTTCTGATTTCCAAATAAACACTGCATTTTATTTTTATTTTGTATTTGTATAATAGTGTGTTTCAGAGGCGATACTCCTTTTTGGTTTTTACTCAGATTTTATTTCCATATCCTCACTGTTTCTGGTTGATCTTATCTTTAGAAACCACAGTATTCATCTTGCCAGAAAGTTCTAGGAATATTAGTCAATTTCTAGATACTGAAAAGATAAGAAAAGTATTATTCAATTCTGCTTTTATTTTTTATAAAATCAACAAAGATTCTTGTGGCACCATATATTGTGCCATAACCTTTCAATGAGCACTAAAGCCCACTTCACCAGAGACTTGTATGATAATGTTTTATAACTTAAAGAAATGGTGCCCTTGAATATGAGTTCAGTGAAATTTATTGTGCATGCTTCTTAAAATCCCTTTCTTATTCCTACTGTCAACCATAATCCATGTTAAGGAATTTGACAGGACGAGAGGAAGCATTTTCTGACTTAAAATGGCCTATAAATTAATTCTCTTTTGCCCATAGCTGCCAAGTTTTCCCTTTTCTCGCGAGGAAGCCTATTCAGCATAAGGGAAAATCCCTTAAAAAAAGGGATAACTTGGCAGCTATGCTTTTGCCCAGTGCAGACTTAATTTTTTCTTGTCTCTTAACTATGGTTAACGAACCAGCAATTTCTGCTTATAACAGACACATCTGCTGAAGTGTTATATGGCAGGATAAGTAGTGGTGGTAGTGCATATCGGAATACTTTCCCTGCATTGGGAAAGGCCCTAGAAATACTGAGATCTGTCATGTCCCTTACTTGGCCTAGTATTGTTACCCTGCAGGCTTTCTGCTTTGCCTTTTGCAACTGTGTAATCTTCCCCGGGCAAATTTTTCTTTCATATCGCTACTCAAAAAGTTAGGCTTGTTCATAATTCAAATTATTATGCAGTTCACTGAGGAAACCCAACCTGCTTTCCCGGTACTGGTTGTTATATTGAGTCTCCTTTGGTGTGTTTGTTATTGCGCAATCAAAGAAGACATTCCCCCAAAGCAACACTGTTGTGAAGTGTGGTAATGTGGGAATAGCTACGCTATTGCGAGATCCAGAGGTTTAAGCCAGAGGCATGTAATGGCCACTGATTGTTGAATGCTAGTAATTTGTAAACTCCACACATGGAATTCTGTTTTCCTGGCCCCAAGCAATGGATTTCCTTGGAAATTATATTGGCTGAATCTCAATTTTACCTGGTCTGGTGTCTGCCCTCCGCCAATCATTTAATATTATCTGGTGCCCAGATATTCTTGTGAATGTGGATTGGCCCACAAGGGCTAAAAAAAATGTACAAGTGCAGCAGGCTTTGTGCAGAAAGGTCAAAAGTATTGTGAAGATGTATAAGGCTTCTTAGTGTAAGTAGAACAAGCATGAAAAATGTTTCAGCCCCAGGTGAATGTGCAGCAGGGATGCCAAAAGTCTCGAAGAAGGATGCTAGGATACCACCTCTCAAAACAAAGCTTCTTTGTTAACAGCACTGAGAGCCTTTGAGCTGAAAAATGGGATAAGAAATGTTCTAAATAGAACTAAATAAAACCTGGTAGATTTTGGTATGGTCCATAGAATTTTTGGAGTAGAATTGAGATCTGCTAGAACCCATGCTATTTGATCTGGATTCTGCTTTTGCCCACTTCACTGGTACTGATCTTAACAGCCACATATTATCTGCATCCACTGTAGGAAGCATGGGGCTTAGCTCTACCAACAATATTGAGATAGTATGCTTTTGAACCTGAACCTGCAGAATTATTATGTTTGCCCCATTTTCTTATTGCAGTAAAAATTAAAGTTTACTTATGGCAATGGCATGATTTCCCTTCTCTCCATTGTGCATGTGCTTGAATGGGTTTCAACTCCATTAGTAACTTTTAAGATAACATTATTTCTATAATTTATATGGGACAGGATAAGTAAGTGATGGTGACCATCACTTCACCCCTTCAGGGAACCCCCAGACCTTTGGTGCCTCCACCTTCTTCTACCCAGATAAGTTTTGGCGCTTGAGGGGGAAGGAAGCTGAGTAGCAACAGCAGGCACTTCACATATCCATTTTATGTGTGATTGCTTGGGGTGTGTTTAAAGGAATGAACATACATTGGGGGACATTAATGCATCCTTACCAAAAGTGGTATCCACTGATGAATCTCTGAAATGGTAGTCTGTATGCCTTACTAAGGGGAGGTAGAAATTGACAGATATTTCAATAGGGCTTTGTTAAAGAATTTATTCTTTTGTTGTTACACTTAAATCTAACTTTTCTTCCAGGAAACGCAGGGTGGTGTGCATAGGGTTCCCAACTGGTCTCTTATCCAGACATTGACCAAACCCAAATCCTGGTTCTCTGAGGGTAGAAAGTAGGATGACCGGATCAGTCAAAGTTCAGTATGCCTTGCTTTTGCGTGTCTGTTCTGTCCCATTTCTATATTAATTTGTTTTTCCTTTTCTAAATCTGCACACAACCCTACTATCAAACTACCTACAATTTTTCAAAGTGCTCTAAGGGCTGTTTTTTAAAAACAAAAACTATTCATTTGTTTAATTTTTATTTATTTTTAAAAAACAGCAACAGATAATAACTCCAAATAGTTAGAAATGCAACTGCTGGGGTCTCAGGGATCCCATGAGGGTCAGCTATCCTTTTTTCCTTACAAGTTTAAACTGGTGAACCCACTTTGGAATTCAGCCCCCCCCCCCCCCCGCAAATCCCAAGTAGAAAGAAAGCTCTCTCTTATTAAATATTCCTGTTTTTTTTCTAATTGCCCCAGAGCTGAGATTAAATACCCAAATTTTGAAAGGATCAAAGTGAAAGATTTTGATCAAAGGTTTCTAAAAGCATATTTGTGAGCATGTTCCAAAGGAAACTTTTTCCTTCAGAGCTATTATTTTCCATTGACATGTAAAAAAAAAAACCCACAAGGATGATGATGAGCGCTCTGACTCCAAGGGACGGATAAAGGAAATGAGGTCAATGTTCCACATTTGGATTTTTGCGAAGCTGACATTCACAAACAGGTACCCTGTCCCACTAAGTGAGTGACTCACGTGGTTAGGGAAATAGAGCTGTAAGTGTTAAATGCCCTTGGCATTTCCTGGGCAGGATTGGTGGCAGGTTGAGAGCCATCAGTAGGCACTCCTTGTAATTTTTAACGGCCTACCCTGCGTCATCTTGCTGATGCACCATAAATCAAATAACCTATTTCATAGTTAACCCAGTTCTGTAGCCTAACTGCTGGCTGTTATTGTAATGGTATAACTGGTGAGAAAATAGCCACGTACCTTTTGACCTAATTAATACTCTGCAGAAGTGACTTGAAGAGTCTTTCCAGACATTCCTCAATCAAGGAGGAATGAAGTAATTAGCCGAGTGTATGCCGCAACTAATTGATAGCTACACAGTGGGGTTGTAGCAAAATTTGCAGGGTTGCTGTGAGAATGGCAAAAGATGAGATAGAGCCACGGCTGTTTTTGGTACTAGGAGCACCTTATTGCTGCTAGTTACATAATTATGAGTGACCTAGCAGCCACTGTATTTTTAAAAAGAGAAAGCCAATGGTCCATTGCAAAGTAGTTTAGTTGGTGCAGATTGTGTGCAAATCTGTGGCTGCAAGTAAATAACTCAGTCGAGAATTGTCATAGCAATGAGGACAAAGAGCACAACAGGTCTTTGCATATCTGTTTAAAAACCTAGTGTTTATTCCATGCACATCTTTAAAATAAATACTTCCTTCGGTGTGTTTGTCATTAGGTTACAGTTGAGGATGCATGGCGATAGTAGGTTACAGGTAGGTAACCATAGCCATGGCGATAGTAGGTTCCTCTGCAGCAACTTCATTTTTGTGTGAGATGGAATAAATGAACATCTAGGTCTGCAAACTTACACAGTTAAGATTTTTGAGGTTCGCCCAGGGGGTTACAAAAATTGCACCTCCCCACTCTGGCTAGGAATGGCTTGGAGCCTGCCTGGCCAACCACACACTCCCCGGGCCTCTCCTCTGCTGCTCTGGGCAGGTGCACAGACTCCTCTGGCAAGGGCACAAGGGATGGGGTGGGCGGGCACCAATACGTCTCCTTGCCAAGAGTGTAAGGGAGTAAGGGATTGGGGGGGGGCACCGATACAGCTCATTGCAAAGGGCGCAGTGAGCCTTGGTACGGCTCTGCTGCGCATATTTTTAAAAATGCAGCGATTTGTGCAAAGGGTGGGGGTGGGGAGAATGTGTGCAGAAAATATGAGATAAGATTAGGAAGCAACTGTTGCATGTGATCATGAAGTAGCTAGGTTTGGCTTTTGCAAAAAGAAGTTATCAGGCAAGATAACTGTACCGATGCATTGCTATAAAATCCCTGTTATGTGTTACAAATAAAAGTGTTGGGGAAGAGATTGCAGGAACTGTATGGTGCAGTTTTCATGAAGGAGGCCAGTGCCAGACTTCTTCCTAGACCATCTCCTCCAATGAGCTTGTGCTTTTGCACAACTAACACAGGGTATGAGGCAGAATGATTTTAGATCATGGGATGTGGGCTGCCTTTTCTTCTTGCATGAATCTCCGTTTTGGTTCCTGTGAATGCAGCCTGGTATGTTGTGGTAGTAGTTTGCAAACTTTCCATGATGGCTTGTAGACCAAAGAATCATTACATGTCTCTCTTGGAGGATTCTAGGGCACATTGCTCCCTGGTGTCACCTGTGTAAATGGAGAGTATGCCCTAGAACATACACTACTGTCTCATGCTGCTGCACATTGGGGGGGGGATCAGTAATAGTAGGCAAGCTAACTTTTTAGGGTGGCTTATCCAGCAGCACTAATTTCTTGGGTGAAGAACCCCTAAGACACTTCTGCAACACTAAAGAATTCCTTCAACACTGTTTGAAAATTGCTGGTTTAAAGCGAGTGTCAATTGTTCTAGTTGAGGGAATGCAATTTAATGGCTTGAAAGAAATGATGGCATTTGTCTCCTGTTGTTGTTGTTTAGTTGTGTCCGACTCTTTGTGACCCCATGGATCAGAGCACACCAGGCACTCCTGTCTTCCACTGCCTCCCACAGTTTGGTCAGACTCATGTTGGTGGCTTCGAGAACACTGTCCAACCATCTCGTCCTCTGTCGTCCCCTTCTCCTTGGGCCCTCAATCTTTCCCAACATCAGGGTCTTTTCCAGGGAGTCTTCTCTTCTCATGAGGCGGCCAAAGTATTCGAGCCTCAGCTTCACGATCTGTCCTTCCAGTGAGCACTCAGGGCTGATTTCCTTCAGAATGGATAGGTTTGATCTTCTTGCAGTCCATGGGACTCTCAAGAGTCTCCTCCAGCACCATAATTCAAAAGCATCAATTCTTGTGCGATCAGCCTTCTTTATGGTCCAGCTCTCACTTCCATATATCACTACTGGGAAAACCATAGCTTTAACTATATGGACCTTTGTCAGCAAGGTGATGTCTCTGCTTTTTAAGATGCTGTCTAGGTTTGTCATTGCTTTTCTCCCAAGAAGCAGGTGTCTTTTAATTTCGTGACTGCTGTCACCATCTGCAGTGATCATGGAACCCAGGAAAGTAAAATCTCTCACTGCCTTCATTTCTTCCCCTTCTATTTGCCAGGAGGTGATGGGACCAGTGGCCTTGATCTTAGGTTTTTTTTTTTTTTTGATGTTCAGACCATATTTTGTGCTCTCCTCTTTCACCCTCATTAAAAGGTTCTTTAATTCCTACTCACTTTGTCTCCTGTATTGCTTTCCTAATGATATGACTGGCAGACCTTGGGCAAATAACTTGGCTTTTGCTTCTTCTTATGCCAGACTTTTCAAGTAAGGATAACCGTATTTGTCTGGCTGCTTCCTCAGCTTAATTACGGTAATGCTCGCTTAACACTTTTGAGATACTTTAATGAAAGGTGTTGTAAGATCGTGAAGTGGTTGGGTTATGCCGTTCATCCTCATCTGTGTGTGTATGTGTGGGTTAACAGGAAGCGGAAGCCTGTGTGCTATGGTGCTAATTATGATGGCTGACTCAGATGAATGTTGACATCTCTGACCTCCATTTTCTTTTGTCTGAGAACTATACTTCCTTTCTTAGTTGTCCAGTCTGTTTTTTACATTCTTGATTTGAGCATTGAGCAATGACTTTTTAAAATGAGGAAGTAACCAATATCTTTGAGACAGCATGCATTTTTAAGTAGCAAAGCAACACTGCTGTTAAAAAAAGAACTTGCCTCTGGTTCCAAACCTAGGCCTGGAAACTCGAGCCTCTGTGTCAGGCGTACGCATACTCTTCTCTTAGTGAATGAGGAATGGCGATGCAGGAAACTACAATTGTAAGAATTATGCAGGGTCGGAAGGAACAATAGAAAATGTATTTGAGACACTTGGGTAGCCTGAGATTAAGTGGTGTTGGATGGCAATTTCCCCCCTCAGATTTAATGGTGGGATTGAGAGGTGGGTGAAGAAACTTGAGAGAACATTCTTACTAGAAATGTTATTCTTAACATCAATAACATCAATAAGGGAAAGGATTAGGAGGAATTTGATAGGTAGTGATGAGAAAATAGAAGAACTAGACTGCTGCAAATGTGTTTGAAAACATTAAAACAACAAGGCGTTAGTTTGACTTACTTTTTTCCCTCTGCTTTTGAAAAATGGTGAGATTTAGATGTGTTGAAATCCTTTCATGTGACTGAAGAAGAAAAATATGTGCAAATTCTCTTGAGTTGACTGCTATCCCAAAATATTTCTCACAGAGGCCTCACTTCAGCAACCAGCCTCTCCTTCTTGGGGCAAACTCCTCTCTCACCTAAACCCCTCTCTGCAGCTGCTGCTTATGTAATTTGTAGGTCTGGCCAGACTGTCCCTGAAAGCTCCTTGTACAGTGCAAGTTCACTGAGCATCAAGCCCCAGTCTTGTTTGAGTTGGCACCAAACAAATGTTAAGTTTTTTAAGCCAACTTTTTTCTAGATGCTTCTGCTGCATGGGGAAAATGCTTTTTTCATTTATCTGAAGTACTGGCTGCATGTCCTGGAGAAAAGTGATACTTACCTGACCCTGGTGCCTACAACTTTTTCTTCCTTTGCAGTTCCTGTGGTGGCTCAGCATAGACAAGCTGACAGAAAGCGATCCCTCCAAAACAGTGTTACACACTTCAGCTTTCTTGGTTGCTTTGAATGGGTAACATCAAAGGCGTTAAAAAATAAATAAATTCTGAATTTCTGTACAGTGCTGGAGAATTCCAAAACTTGCAGCATATCTTCTAAAACCACCAATCACTTCCTGCCTCACCCCCCCCCCCCCCAATAAATCTATTCTCATACAATCTGGGCACCCAAAGAGAGCTTCTGGGGCACTAACTAGGGTACATGGGATTTAGGACAAATAGGGACCCAGCACTGAGATTTAAGAGGAATTTGAGGTCCCAAGAGACCCATGCCAGGTGAGAAGAAGATCTTGTAGGAGAGGGAGGATACGTGTTACCAGCTGAGGAACTGTCAAAAATTTTTTTAAAGGAAAGAGTTACGTAATAGTCTCTGCAGCGAAGCACTAAACTGCAGTAGAGCTGTATTGTTACCTCACTTGAAGTTTTATAGATGTTTGTGGGAAAGAAAGAAAGAAAGAAAGAAAGAAAGAAAGAAAGAAAGAAAGAAAGAAAGAAAGAAAGAAAGAAACCAAATCACAAAACAGGTTCCTGAAGAACACTACAGATTGACACAAGCTTCCCACTTAAGATTGACTTGGCTACCTGTATTCACTAGTAGTATAAATGTCAAACCTGCAATGCTGGACTGCCTTGGAGTGAGTTTTGAGAGGCTCTATTTTGTTTTGTTTTTTAATAAACAGAATGTAACTGACAGGATGGGTGTGGCTTTGATTTCATAGATCTAGGAAGAGATGAGAAGGAAGCAGCAAGGCTTTGTTATGAAACAGGCTGTCTGGCAAACGGGCATCCCACAGGAAGCACTACTTGAGCGCAGATAGGTACATTGCTAATGAGGATTAATGCTTGTCCTGGTTGACATCACTCCTGGGATCTGGAAGGACAGTGTTACTTAATCTGAAGGACTACATAATCAGCCGATGAGAAATTATTTTGAAGGCTTAATTCTTTGTATCAGAACATACAGCTGTAGTGAGGGAACACCAAACTAGGTCATCCGTGAGCAGACATGTTCCCCACCCCCACCCCGTGTCATGCTTATTAATCACTCCAAAAAAAAATAAGTTGAGCAATGCTTACCAATAGCTCTTCAGGCTAAATTTAAGAGGGATTGGTTTTATGTTTGCTTGTGCAAAGGTGAGGCAGCCAACGGAAGAAAAGTTGCTGAACTTGTTGACCTGACACTAATGATCTTCCTCACAAAACTTGTAGTGTGACCTGTTACTCGATCGGAAATTCTGTCCCTCTCTCTAAAGTAAAAGGAATTTGCCCTCCATGAACAGGGAAAACACTTTAGCCAAACATCCCCAGCTTCTGTTAACTATACCACTGCAAACTTGCTTCCATTATTCATTAAGCATTGTGGTCCATTTTCTGCACTTGGTTCAACTTCTTGAAGTGTGAGGTGGGCCACCTTAGAAGGTACAGTGGTACCTCGGGTTACAGACGCTTCAGGTTACAGACACTTCAGGTTACAGACTCCGCTAACCAGAAATAGTACCTTGGGTTAAGAACTTTGCTTCAGGATGAGAACAGAAATTGCACGGCAGCGGGAGGCCCCATTAGCTAAAGTGGTAAAGGTAAAGGGACCCTTGACCATTAGATCCAGTCATGACCGACTCTGGGGTTGCGGCGCTCATCTCACTCTATTGACCGAGGGAGCTGGCGTACAGCTTCCAGATCATGTGGCCAGCATGACAAAGCTGCTTCTGACGAACCAGAGCAGCACACGGAAATGCCGTTTACCTTCCCGCTGTGGTACCTCAGGTTAAAAACAGTTTCAGGTTAAGAACGGACCTCCGGAACCACTGTATGAAAAATTCCGGACAAGTATGAGGCCCTTCCTGGTTTTTCTCAGTGTGTATTCATTAGGTCAGGAGATGGAGATTTTTAGCTACTTGCTGGTCAGTGTCCTCCTTGTGCTGATAGTAAGTGCTGGAAAAGAATGTGACCATGCTCTGTTGTTTTTACAAACCTTTTGTTTCCCCTTATTTTATTTTCCTTAGCCGCTACCTTCCACATGGGTGTCTGGAGAAATAGAATTAATTTTAACACATGATACATTTCATTGGTGTTGGTTACACATAAGAAGGCATGGGTATTTATTTCCTCAACTTACAAAGGGTTCTCTGTGACAAGATTTGGAAACCCCTGTTCAAAGCAGAAGCTGTCGTCGGGAATGAATGTGAAAGACGCAGCGAGGAAAAGGTCAAAGTCAGATAAATTGAAAAATACATTATTGCCCTGAGTGAATGAAGGGAGTGGTAGCAACAGGCAGAAGTGAAATGGGGAAAGACCTGCTGGAAAGTAGGTGTGACCCAGGACTGTGATGGGAATAGGTGCATCACTCAGATCTTCACTCCAATGCTAAGTGGTTATCATTTCTCGTTTTCTGGGTACTTCATGCTATACCAATCGAATCCTTTATATATTGTAATTACAGGTGAAACTCGGAAAATTAGAATATCATCAAAAAGTGCATTTATTTCAGTAATGCAACTTAAATGGTGAAACCAATATATGAGATAGATGCATGACATGCAAAGCAAGATATGTCAACCCTTTATTTGTTGTAATTGTAATTATTTGTCGTTAGGCGGGTCAATTATAAATGGAATGTAATTAATGAAATGTAATAGTGATGTTTATTTTTGTATTATTGTAACTATTTGTTTTATTACTGTGGAATTTTCAAAAGAAAGCATTTGCAGAAATTAAAAATAAAATAAAATAATAAAAAGATGCATTACTGAAATAAATGCACTTTTCGACGATATTCTAATTTTTCGAGTTTCACCTGTATAGCTCTCTATGTTAATGCATCTTGTATTTGTTATTGTTAGTTTGTTAGGTGTTTATAGGTTTAATTCATTCATGTTACTGTTATGGTTCCTATGCATATTTTCATTTTAAAATTAAATATAGATATTTACCTGTAGGGGTTATGGCCTGTCATACTTAAAGTCTATTTTTTGTCTTAAGGGGAAATATTTGCACAGAATTAATCCTTGGAATTCCATGAATGCACATCAAGCATCTTCATTTCTGAGAAAATGGAGGTCTTAGTGGGCTGAGCAGGATTGTGTCTTCTGGTTGCACCCCCTCTACGAGTTGGATCTGTTCCAGCTTATTTATTTATTATTTATTTTTACATTTATATCCTACCTTTGTTCCAGAGACCTTAAGCCAGGCACCCCCAAACTGCGGCCCTCCAGATGTTTTGGCTTACAACTCCCATGATCCCTAGCTAACAGGACCAGTGGTCAGGGATGATGGAATTGTAGTCTCAAAACATCTGGAGGGCTGAAGGTTGGGGATGCCTGCCTTAAGGCAATGCAGGCACTTCTTCCCCTCTGCACTTTTACCCTCACAACAACCCTGTGGGGTAGGTTAGGCTGAGAGAGAGTGACTGGCCCAAGGTCACCCAGGGAGCTTCATGGCTGAATGGGGATTTGAACCCTGGTCTCCCAGGTCCTTGTCCAGCGCTCTAACCACACCACACCACACTCGCTCTTCTGGGTGGGGTGGGTCTGTGGATGCAGTCCCTCTACCTCCCTGTTTAGATATGTCAAGTGTGTGTGGCTACTTTGGGGGAACGAAGTGTGCACTCTGCACCTTTTTAGTTTGAGGACCATATATAAGATTGTCCCTCTTCCATTTATAAGCTGGCGGGCCAGAAATGTTCCACAAGGAACTCTTAGCTCAATTAATAATTCCAAAATTGAAATGGAGGAGGTCATGCAAGGCTGGACTTGCAATTAAGTAATGTGAAAACAGTAATTTCAGGTACAGTTTATCACAGAGAGCCAAAGGAAGAGTGTCACTCTGACCTTCTGTTTCAGTGGCTAAAATGTCCTCATCTTGGGCCTCACTTCTGTTACTGTTTGTTCTGACTTTTGATTGAAGCAATATTACACCTGACATTATTATATCATTATATCGTTAAATTACTTTTGGATCTGCAGTTCTTCATTGTATATCTCTTTTTGGAGGATTTGTTTGTTTTTTAAGAATGATGTGGCTTTGAAGCTTGTATGACCAATGTTATAGCAAAGCCCTCTTTGTTCTCTTTCTGTGGAGATTTCCTCTTCCTGTCTCTCGCAAATAATGGTTTTTGTACTATTCCGTCTAAAATGAAACCACCTATCTTCCTCTCCCCTGCAGCGTTAACGAGCTCTACGTGGATGATCCAGACAAAACGAGTGGTGGTAAAATAGAAGTAAATTTGAACATCAGTTTGCCAAATCTGCACTGTGAATGTGAGTACATCTTTTTTTTTTGTGGCTCTGTTTGCCAGTAGTGGTTGAGTAACCACTATGTTGGCTTCATAATTCATGTTCAGATTGCTATGAATCATTTCCATTCTTTTTCTAGGAAAAAAGAAGAAAATGTCCTCTTTAGAGTACATTCTTGCTTTTATGAATGGCTGCTTTCCGCTATTACTAAACACTTATTTAGGCAATGGCGTATAAGGCACTGTATTAAAGTGACATAGTGCCTAAGGCAAAAGAAAAGCATTTTTGGAACACTATTCTCCAGGGGGACTCACCTGGTGCCTGTCTTCCGGCACCAGGCAGAAATCCTTCTTTAAACTTTTCCCCCCCAGGCCTTACAAAATATCAGTTGAACTGTTTTAATCTGTCCCTATTATGCTCCTGTGTTTTATCCTGTTGCTGCTGTTTTGTTTTTGCTGTTTGTTATTATTGTTATTATTTATTAAATTTGTACAGCACCCTTCATCCAAAGATCACAGGGCGGTTCACAACAAAAAAACCATAAAATGAGAATGCAAAATACATAACACAAATAAGAACAAAAGCAAAAACAAACCAATAACACCCCCCCCCCCAAATGTAAAAGGACATAGGATGTTAATCAGCCAAGGGCCTGGTTGAGGAAAAGCACTTTTACCTGGCACCTAAGGATATGTAATGAAGACTCCAGGTGAGGCTCCCTGGGGAGAACACTCCACAAATGGGAAGCCACCACAGAAAAGGCCTGTACCTTGCTATGAGAGGCAGCAGGAGAGAAGGATTGATACCTAATGTTCTAGGACAGCAGTTCTCAACCTGTGGGTCGAGACCCCTTTGGGGGTCGAACGTCCCTTTCACAGGGGTCGCCTAAGACTATCGGCTGCCCCACGACACCCCCCCCACGACCCCGAAGAAGGCGGAGGCTGACGCCGGCGGAGGGGGCGCCCCGTCCCCGCCTAGTATCTTAAGAATGATTCATGTATCCTTCTTTGTAGTATGTTATTTTTAACACTCCCATTCTTTTCCCGCTTTCTCCCTGATTCCTAAACACATAGTGATTGGTCTGGATATCCAAGATGAAATGGGAAGACATGAAGTTGGCCACATTGACAATTCGATGAAAATTCCTCTGAATAATGGGGATGGGTGCAGATTCGAGGGCCAGTTTAGCATCAACAAGGCAAGTTGGAATAATCCATGCTGGGGAAATGTTGGCAAATTTGACAATAAATTGTTGTGAAGTCTCTGGGTGCTGCGTTGCTGTGAGTGCTGGGAGGGTTACATAGCCAGGTCTAAAGGTACGGATGTCTCTCCCCCCCCCCCCCCCGAATACACTGCAGGACATTATGGAAACAACTGAGGCAGCCTGAAGTGTTCCAGGATAAATGAGGGTTCTATATCTATGTTTTGTTTCAAGGAACCAGAATGTTAATGCAGTCATGGTAAGGGGCATTGTGTGTGTCAGTAGATCTTCCAGATTGCTATTTCTGGCAGCAAATTAGAATGTTTTTCTGGAAGTAAATCTAATTATGAATAAACACAGCAGCCCAGTCTTGAATGGAGAACCAGAGCACCTATTGGCAAACAATGCACCATTCTGCTATTTGGAAATGACTGGCTGGTGTGTCCACCTGCTAGCAAATGCCATTGTTCCTGTGCTAATCTTTGTGTATGAAAATCATGGGATGTAGTTCATAAAGCAGGAACAAAGAACTACTGCTACCAAAGTGAAGAAATTTTAGTTGAATAAGAGTTGAGTTTTATTTGATTGATTTTTAAATCTGCATGAATTACCATATGCATAAACAATTACATTGAAGAGAAAAAAGTGTGTATTTGGTTAGCTGAGCTTGTGCCAACCTGATGCCAGCCAGATGTTCTGGTCTACAACCCTCTTTAGCCCCAGCCAGCATGGCTGTAGTTCAGAATATCTGGAGGGCACTAGCTTGGCAAAGGCTAGTGTACAGTATGTGTGAAAAGATTGCTGCTGGATCATCATACCAAAAGGCCCCAGTCTAACAGTAGCCAGTCACAGCATGCACCGCTATAGAAGTGTACCCGCTTTTGTGTGAAACAGTCTTTTCTAAGATGCCAACTGCTACTATAGTTTTCATAAATATTTACTTTTTTGTTTTTTAAAAAATGACACATCCTAGAAAATGTGCTGCCTGATTTAGTCAAGGGTACATTTAAGATCAGTTAATCTAGCTCTTTAGCTGACTAAATGCAGCAGCCCTAGTTAGAATGGAAAGCAGCAAAGAGAGGTGCGTATTATTTGTGGGGGCAAAAACCACGCTAGAAAGAGGAAGTCACGCTGCCCTGGCATGTTGCCATGGGGTGGAGCATGGGTAAACATGGGAGCTGAAAACACTTCTGAGTTCTTTGTGGTTTGTTGATGAGCTCAGAGTGTCAGCGTGTTTTCTTTTCTCCTCCCAAAGCATTGTACAGCCAGCATGTGAGTCACTGCAGTGCAAAGGGCTGTGGCCCAACTCTGCACAAACTCCCTTCTGTTCCAAGAGGTGCTCAGCCGTTGAGGAATGCCAGAGAGAGAGAGGGAGAGGGAGAGGGAGAGGGAGAGGGAGAGAGAGATGGATGTTGTAGTAGATGCCTTTCTTCACTTCTCTCATCTCAGTGGAGACCAAGTTTCTCTTCCAGCAGCAAGGGGTGTGTGCATTTTGTTGGGCGGGTGTGTCTAGCATCGGGTAATCTGACCATGTAAGGCAGCCCATGACTTCATTTGGGTGGGGGAGAGGGAGTGTGTGACTGCTAGCATAATAAGGATGTAACCCTAATTCACACCTCATTTTTATACCACAGGCTACAAAATCCTGCTGCTTCCTCTTCCTCCTAATTCATGTTGGAGCACACCTAAAAATAACAAGCAGGCCCTACCCTTGCTTATGCTGCAGTACAAAAATATATGTGAATGTTTTTATTTGATTGCTTTCCCCCCCCTGTCAGCTGTTTTTTGTGTCAGTCATCAGCCGCTGTAGCAAACTGCAAAACAACTTGTGTGTCTATGTAGATTGTGCAGTTTTTAATCATTATACTTAAAATAATAACAAAGTACACAAAGAGCTCCTGTGTTGGATTGTGTATTTGCTGTCTAAGGCTTTCTTTGTACTTCTAAGAAAAAGTGTCCTTAGTACTGTTTATCCCTCACCCCCTCCAGCTGTGTATTATTTTGGGTGGTTCGTGTGTGGAATTTTGTTAGGAGAATTGCCTTAGATTTCAACTGCTTTGGTGCAATGACAATATAATTAGATGTGTTCTTTCCCGTTATGTTTGTGAGTAATTCCCTGGTGTTAAGGAGCTATTTGCTTCCTTACCCCACATTATAGGCACAAAATCAACAGATTCAAAATATGGTGAGGAGGTAAGAATGTATCCCACCAATTTTTGTATCAGTTGTGCTGGTTGCCCATGTATTTGGGGGACAGATTCAAAGTGCTGTTTATTACCTTTTAAAGCCCTGAATGATTTGGGACAACAGTTCTTAAAGGAGCTCCTCTATCTACCCTAGATCTGTGTCAGTCTGCCTGCTTTAGTGTTTGCCAGTGAAAATGCTTAGGTTGGTGGGCACTTGCAATGTGGCATGCTCCTCAGTGGTTTCAGGATTAGACATCCCTTGTGTCTTTTAAGCAGGCCTTAGAGAACTTTTATTTCTCCAGAGTTTTCAGTGAAAGATCACAAAGCAGAGGTGGCTAACCTGTGGGCTGCATAGCACCCTCTCAAAAGCTTTTTGCAGCCTTCAGGCTCCCTCCCCCCATTAGTGATTCTAAGAAAAAAACTTCTAAATGATTTTTTAAAAAATCCCGACAGCTTCCATAGGCAACCCACTGTGATGCCAAAAGTTCCTTTTTTCGTGGCCTCCAAGTCCCTCCAAATTTGTACATTAAAAAAGAAATATATTTTACTTACCACTCTCATGGTCCCCTGGTGTGATTCTGTGATGCCACAAGGTTTTTGCGACCATCCACAAGACCTCCAAACTGTTCTAGAAAAGAAAAGCCAAAACCCACTTTTACACTTTGGCCATGCCCATTTTGAAATGTGGCCCCTGGAGCATTGACAATAAGTCAGTGAGGCCCTTGCCCCCCCAAATGTTAGCTACTCCTATCATAAGGAGCAGCTCCTTATTTCTGTGTGTACGCGTGTGGTTTTATGATGACATTGTTGCTGGCTCTGACTTTGTTGTTATTAATGATATATTAATGTTTTGGATTTGGATACTTTAAATGATGTAAGCCCCTTTGTGGGTAATTTGACTGCATGGTGAGCTGGTATTCCCAGTGATTGAATGGACAGGCTTTGGGTGACATGTAGACCCTAGCAAGCTGGATGATGCGAATACTATAGTGGAGTGTTTATGAGTATATGGTCACAGGTAGGCATCACTCTCTTTCTTTCAAGTGTCAAGCTGTTTGGAGTTCTCCTCCCCAGCTTTATTCAAAGGCAAAAAGGGTGTGTCGTGTACCTGACAAAATGTACCTGACAGAGGTGTGATGTACTAGACAAACTGGCCCTGGCTCTTATTGGTCAGAAAGAGCCGGAGGTCTTCCCTCCAAAGGAAGGGGAGAGAGCCTTTAAAAGCAGATCTGCCCTTGCAGCTTGGACCCTTCTACCATCAGAGCCCAGGGAGGAAGCTGACTGTCTTTGCTACCTCCTCATAAGTAGACTGAGATCACTGTGCTATTATTAAGTAGGACAGAAGTAGTCAGCTTTTGGAGTCATTGGGCTCTTTCTGTTTTTAATAATTCTGTGGGACCTTATTGCCCTCTTCCTTATTTAATCTTAATAATGTTTCACAATTGGACGAGTGAAAGCAGTGTGTGATTGTCACCCTTGGGATTCAGAAATCTCCGTGTGCCTAGACCACTTTGGGTTTCATGCTACTGGAAGTCTTAAGATCAGAGTGCGTAAAGCCAGGAATTTGCCCAGTTCTCTCTGGGAGAAGCAGAGAGCTGGCTTTATACTCTTGTGTAAATTGCAAGGGATTGGCTGGAGGCATGAAGCATGTGGGTCCAGGAATTTAACACTTAATCAAGCATCCCATTTCCCCCTTGGTTTCTGGGGCTGTAGGTGACCGAGAAGGATGGTGGTGGAAGCAACTGTCAGATAGTAAGACCTAGTTGCTAGCGCTGTGGGGCTGTTGGTCAGCTGCTGCGCAAGGATGGGCTGTGAGACACTCTATTAAGCATCTCCCCTTCTCCACAAGGTTCACTTAGGTTCCTTTATCAGATGGAGCTAAGGAGGAAGAGTCCTATGCAGAGCAACTTGCTCTTATCACCCAATGAGTTATTAGGCTCAGCACCAGCAGCAATGAATGAATATTTCTTCTCTTCTACTAAGAGAACACAGGGCAGTGTACCATAAAACAATATCATATAACCTATAAATGTGCAACTAACCATATGAAATCAGATTTATTTCAAAGCTTAATTGGTGGGTACTCACTGTGACCATCTCCAATGTAGTTTTTGCTCCACCCTCTGCAGGACAGTGAACTAGCAGTTTCCATGATGTAGAGAAGCCAAAAAAAGATGGAACGCCCCCCCCCCTCCAACACACACAGTCCCCCCTTCTACTTGCTTCCTTATTGTAGTAGTGCTTGAACGGGATTCTGTTTAAAATGCTTTGTGGTGCAGTTCCATTTGTAACAATCCCTGAAAGCCTGCTGATCCCAGAGTGATCTAATCACAATTAACACCAGAGCCTAACTGCTCAACATTGTCATGGTAACCAGAGTTCTTAGCTGAAATCTGTGCATTCAGGAACTATGTGTACTAAAATTTTGTAAAGAAAAGGCATGTTTGGGAAGGGGCCACTAAAAGCTGGAGCCTGATTGTCATTTAAAAAAAGGAATTCATTTAAAATCTACTTCAGCTGAAGAGCCCTCTTGGCAATTGCCAGGTCATCCGGTGATAATGGCCATTACAGATCTCTCTGTCCCTGACCTAACTATTTTGTCTTCAAATCCAGCCTATGGCAGCTGGAGCTGGTTGTGTGAAGTTCCAGCTGCTTCAGCGCGTGCCAGGCTGGTTGTTTGGATTTAAGCTGGGGCTGTACTTGCATGTTTCGACACATGGTCTTAGAGGTGGTGGGCCAGAAGACTTTCCCTACAGCTTTCATAGACTGAGGTGGTCATGAAGATCAGGGACAAAACATCTTGAAATGAGGGATGTAACGAAGAACGTAAATCGTAGTTTAAGGAGAGCCAAAGGTCTTTGTGCTAGACAAGAGTCTTAGGAATGCAAAATGTCTAAGAACTGCAGCACAAAGAACTGGGGGGTGGCTGTATTTCACCCTCTTGTTAACAAAGGTGCTTGTTTGAAGGTGAAGTGTGGGTGCAGCTTCATGGCAGTTCTCTTGGTGATGGGATGTGTAGATGGGAATGATTCACAGGGCCAATGCAAGAAGTGCAGCCTGCTCTATACCAGAAGTAATGTTAGCACAGGATATATTTCCCACAGCCATTTCCTATCTTGGGGGGTGGGGTGGGGTGGGGTGGGGGTGGAGCTTACCTTCCGTCTAGCTTAGCACTAGAGTGCAGAACCAGGAGCTCAGGCCTATGTGGTGGGTGATGCTCTTGAATCAATATTACTCCTGTAGTGCAGCAACTGATGCAAAATTGCAGCCATCGTGTGGGAGCTCTGTGGAATTCTCAGGTGGAGCTTGACAAATATTTCATTTGATTTAGGGGAGGAGGCAAGAGTGCTCCAGATCTGTAAGCCTTTGATGAGTGAGTGGTCAGTTATAGCCGTCTTCTTGACTGAGAGTGGATTATTGTGACTATTATTGAATCTGGCCTGTGACTAACCCCTTTCCTTGATTGTAAGCATTGTAAGGTTTTAAAACCTTATGCTCTGTAATAGATGTTGGAGGCCAAATGATGTAAGTCACCAGCCTTAGCCTTGTGTTCCCCATCATTCAGCTTAGTCCAGGGGTTCCCAAACTAAGGCCCGGGGGCCGGATGCAGCCCAATCGCCTTCTAAATCCAGCCCGCGGACGGTCCGGGAATCAGCATGTTTTTACATGAGTAGAATGTGTCCTTTTATTTAAAATGCATCTCTGGGTTATTTGTGGGGCTTGCCTGGTGTTTTTACACGAGTAGAATGTGTGGTTTTATTTAAAATGCATCTCTGGGTTATTGGTGGGGCCTGCCTGGTGTTTTTACATGAGTAGAATGTGTCCTTTTATTTAAAATGCATCTCTGGGTTATTTGTGGGGCCTGCCTGGTGTTTTTACATGAGTAGAATGTGTCCTTTTATTTAAAATACATCTCTGGGTTATTTGTGGGACATAGGAATTCGTTCGCCCCGCCCCGCCCCCCAAATAGTCCGGCCCACCACAAGGTCTGAGGGACAGTGGACCGGCCCCCTGCTGAAAAAGTTTGCTGACCCCTGGCTTAGTCTGTGTGGAGAAGTTAAAAGCTTAACAAATGCTGAAGTCTTGCCTGCTTTTAGGTTCCAGGTAATTTTCACGTATCAACACACAGTGCCACTGCACAGCCTCAGAATCCTGACATGACACACGTCATCCACAAACTAGCCTTTGGTGACAAGTTACAGGTGAGTCTTGAGTTAAGGCATCTCTTAAGAGGATGCAATAGAAGTTACACTTGCTAACTGTAAAAGTTTTATGTATGTTGTTGAATAGTCATATGTGGCATAAAAGGTTCCAGAGGGTGAGGAGGTTACATTTTCAGTCTGACATATTTAAGTAATCTACTGTGAGACGTAAAAGTATTTGGAAAAGGGCTGCTTCTCTCCCCCCCCCCAAGAAAATAAAGCAGTACACCTGATTGGTGCTTATAAGCACATACATATTATAAGATGAGCATCCACTTTCATGATACAATACACAGTCGTACCTTGGATCCCAAACGCCTTGGAAGTTGAACATTTTGGCTCCCAAACACCGCAAACCGGGAAGTGAGTGTTCCGGTTTGCAAATGTTCTTTGGAACCCGAACGTCCAACGCAGCTGACACAGCCTCCGATTGGCTGCAGGAGCTTCCTGCAGCCAATCGGAAGCCATGCCTTGGTTTCTGAACATTTTGGAAGTCGAACAGACTTCCGGAACTGATTCCGTTTGACTTATGAGGTACAACTACATTAATAAGCACCAGTTGCAGCAACAGCCTTTTTATGTTGGATTGCATACCATCCATTCCCTCCTTTTCTTGACAGTTATATTCTGTGTTTCTTGTTTTTCTATTCTTTTCTAGGCTCTGTACTTTTATTTTGAAAACCCAGTAAAAATTACGAGTAAAATAAGCCAGTGGGCTGCATTTTTTTTGTGAGGGGAGCATGTTGCAATGCTTCAAATCATTTGCTAGTGTAAAGGACTCAGGCTGTAGCTTCCTTATCCTATAAATTGTTCAGTGGGCTCTCTGCTCATTCACATTTGCCATTTATTCTCCTCTGTTCTGCATTTATTCCTATATCTTAGGAATAGTTGGTGACATTCACACTGCTATATATGTGTGGTTGTGCCTTGGTGACACATGTGGGAGTGATATCCTTGGGAATATGGACTGTCAAAGAAACCACCTGACACTGCTTTGTCTCTGCAGAAGAGAAGTATTTCAGTCAAAAGTACCGGTAGGAGGAGTCAGCACAGACAGTTCATTGTCTCCTTCCATACCATTTCCCAAATCTAGATGTTTTCAGTAGTGAAGGTTTGGCAGTAGTGGAGTCAGGGGGGCGGGGGCGGGGGGCATCAGCCATCACAGAGGGAGGCAGGTGGGCTGCAGGGCATCACGGGGGTAGCTGGGCGGCATGGGTGCAGCCACTGCCTGTCCTTCAAGAAGCCAGCTAAGTTTAGGCGATGTTCCCCAAGGCAACGTTTCACCAAAAAGCTGAACAACTTTGGGCGATCTCTTAAAAAGTGCTCCACCCCAGGTGTCGGCAGGGATTGCTATATCGCTGAGGTTTGGGTTCAACTGTTGTGAACGTTACCATGTCACTCATTAGTACTCCTTCCCCAGACTCAGTTCCCCATATGTTGATGCCCACAACCCCTGTCAACCCAACGGTCACATGGTCACATTAGCAAAATGGGGACTTCAGTTTGAGGACGGCTGCTACAATCCTTCCTCTGTTCCTATGCTCTTACGGAGAACAGAGGCTGGAAAGAGATTTCTTTTACCATCTCTCTCTTTCTAATCGGCTTTGGTTGAGGAAAAGCACATACTTGCCCCGTGGCCAGTCTCCTCTGTAATGTTGTTACATAACTCTCAGTTTCACAATGGGGATGTCTCACTTTACACCACCCTCTTCACCTACTTTTCAAAGACTTCACTTCGCAAGAGTTGCAGTAGTATTTGCCACCACCACCTACTCACCACACGTACCAGCCATGCTTTTAAAACCATACTCTCATTGCAATTTTGGCTAATCAACACAGGCATTTCATTACACTTGCTTCGCACACACCTATTCCTCAAAAACCTTTCTAACACTCATCTGGTTTTTGCCCTTAGATTCCACGAGAACCATTAAAATATCAGCTTATTTGGCTCATTTGTGGGCACTCAAGGCAGATTGCCGTACAACAGCGGATTACAATGCCACCATTAAAAACAATATCAGTAAGCTAAAAATGTCGAAACATCCTCAAAACACCATCACAGAACCAGCAGCCTTATTCAGCAGCTTTCAAGATCCAATGGGATTTTGCCTTCACATTCCTTAAAGCACCTTGGGAGTGATTTCATTATGTAATGCTCAGGCACACCTCTGCAATGGGTATTTACCTGAACCGATCCCTTCCAAATTGGTTTCAGAAAATACCCGCTACCTATGTGTACATTTTGTTCCTGAATCAAGCTGGTGTTTCCATGTGTGTGGCCACCCTCCCACACCTGCCCTTCACCATGCCGGTTGCCTTGCTCGTTTCACCTGTAGAATATTACAGCATTGGGGGGGGGGAGCAGTTACTGCCATGCTGAAGTTTTTTACTTCAGTGAACACAGAAACCTGCCTTACAAGAGGTCAGACTGTTTGCCCATCGAGCCTACTCTTATGTATTCTGACTGTGTATCATGAGCATTAGATGAAAGCTCATTAGCTGACTTTTTCTGAAGTGTGGGGAGAAATTGATCATTTGAATGTTGTAAGGGCGTAATTGACAATAGGTAGTTGCCTTCGCTCTACCTACTGAAAACTTTTCTGTTCCAGTGGGTCTAGTCAGATATATTATTTGGTCACATCTGTTCTTAATTTTTTTAAAAATTGTTTTATGTTTTATGTTTTGTTGTTTAAATGTTTAGATGCTTTTAATTGTGCTTTTTTTAAAAAAAAATTTTTTAATTGTATCTGTCCCGGGCTTCTTTGGGAGGAAGGGCAGGATATAAATGTATTTAATAAGTAAGTAAGTAAGTAAGTATTAGAGAAAGAAAGCTACCTTAAAGTTGTACCAAAAGAACCCTTTTTTGTTTTCTGTCCTCAAGACTTGAAGTCATGAGACCTGAATCAAATAATGGCCTTGAATTAATACTAGCGCACTATCTTTGATGAATGGTGCATATTTCAGAAAAGATCATGCATATAATTCTGCCCTCCTGGGGGAAGATGAACTCCTCTGACCCATAGAGCTGAGATCAGCTCTGTTCAGAAATGCTGCTTCTTATTAAGCTGTTCTGATAGCACATCTGTGAATGGGGTCCTGTGAGAAAGAGTTGCAGTCATCTTTCTGTATAATCCTTCAGTTGTCACTGTGTCACTTGGTACAGGGTAAAGCCTCTTGATGCTAATAATTTGAGTAGCACCATAGAAGACCCAGATGTGCCATTTGTCACCCTTGTGTGACTTTGCCTCTTTTGTTGTAACTGCATGAGGCTTGTGTGTAATTACAAGGAAACTGAACTGGGGGTGATGTGAATATTAATAACGAAGGAGGTGTTTTGTGGGTTTCCATTAATTTTATATTGTTTATATGTTTTGATTTTTATTGACCACCCATTAAACATAAGGTAGTTACACAAAGTTTAAAACAATATAACATTCAATTTTCTTAAATTTGTTATATTAGATTATTAAGTATGCCTATGTAAAAGCACACACAACATAAAATAATTCTAAAACAGCATTTAAGCTCCCTGCTAAAAATAATTTCCTCCAAGGACAAGAATACACTAAAGCATTGTCATTATTGTTTGTTTATTTATTTACTTGTATGCCACCTTTTTCCTGACAGCACTCAAAGCAGCTTACAGATAAAAACAAGAACCTCTAAAGAGATAAATTGATCGTTGAAATACAATTAAACATTGATAGAATTAAAACTATACACATATATAAAGTCAGTTTAAAACACACCAATAATTACAATAGAAACAGCATAGCACAAGCCCTTTCATTAAAAGCAGTTAGTTCCTGAAAGCCTGTTGGGGGGGGGGGGGAGTCTTCACCTGCTGGTGGAAGGAGAACAAGGAGAGAGACAGTCTAGCTTCTCTAGTGGGGAAGTTCCAAAGTTTGGGAACAGCCACTGAGAAGGTCCTCTCTCGTATCCCACCAAGCATGCCTATGAGGGTGGTGGGACCAAGCGAAAGGCTTCCCCCCAAGATCTCAAAACCTGGGCAGGTTTGTATGAGGGAATAAAGCATGGATTTTTATTTTTATTTTTAAAAATCATCATTTGGCATTGAAAACATCTTGGGTCCTGTATATGTTACTGTTTTGAAACAACAATGAGGTTATTTTTAAAGATGCATTTCAAATTTCATTTGTCTGTCATTGTACACATCAGAATTGTTGATTGTGTTTCTAATTTGCCCACTAATTTGTCCACACCAGTGAGTGGAGAGGGGTGTGGATGTATTCATTTGGCCTACATTTTCAGGTTGGATTGAAGCTGGTTTGGGGGGCAAACACTTCCAAGTGCAGTGTTTGTCAAGAGATGACAGGATAGGGGTATATTGCGGCTAATGCTGTGTACCCAGCTTCACAGGCCGGCAATCAGAGTGCACTGGATACATAATAAGCGGGAGAGTTACCATTTACTCAGGCTTCAGTGCACTCCTACGTCTGGTGTTTGAGGCCAAGCGCACATGAAGTTAGCTGCAATCCGAATGTATCTTGCAGTTTCTAGAGAAATCCTGTTGTTTGATGCATTTCCCCTCAAATCAGCTTCCATCTGATTTGAATTTGTTGACTGCAGGTAAGCTGCGGTTGTGCATGCGCAGGTGTCTGCACATTTGTAGACGACAGCTTCATTGAATAGAAGTTTGCCAGGGGGAGGGAGGAAGGTTGCTGGTATGGGGAAACAAATAAGGTACTTTGCATCAGATGAAGACACACACACACACACACACACACACACACACACACACGGTTCTTTACTTGTGTTGATAGGCTGCACTGTAGTATATTTCACAACTGTGCAAATGTGAAAAACCTATTGCCCAGAGAGGATGAGAGATAACATCAAATTAAATTGCACAAAATGACTTTAAGCTCCTTGCCTCTCCTTCTACCTGCAGCGTTGAAGCTTCCACTGTTATAAGCTAGGTTGTCTCTGGAAGTATAAAATAACAAATGTAATACAAAAGTTAATTCTATGCTCTTTCCCTCTACAGGTCCAGAACATTCATGGAGCATTCAATGCGTTGGAGGGAGCAGACAAGCTCAGCTCAAACCGTACGTACACTCTGTGTTTTGCAGGGCCTTATCTAGGGTTAGTAAAGACGCCTTGATTGGCAAGACTGGTAGGAGCCAGCCAAATTTTATTTAATTCCAGGGACATGAAAACTGTGTACACACCATATATTTAAAAGGTATGACTTTCCTCAAAGAATCCTGGGAACTGTAGTTTGTCAAGGGTGCCACGTGAGTGGTAAACTACAGTTCCCAGGTCTCTGCCCTGGGGGGGAGGTGGAGAGAGTCTTGTGCTTTAAATGTATGGTATATACACAGCCAAAGAGTGTACGGCTCTTTAGAGACTAACCAATTTCTTAAACTTTTTGTGAACTAGAGGCTGTAATGAAAGGCATACATGGATGATAAGTGGGGAGTGGGGGTGGGGAGAGAATAGTAGGCAGTGAGGTCATAGAGAAGTGAAATGCAAAAAGGACAGATAGTGACAATCCAGTTGGAGCTAGAATATATGTATGCAAGATAAGCACGGTGACCCTTTTACAGCAGTAGTCATAGGCGATAAAACAATCAGCTTGGTAATGATGAGGTAATTGACATCTGTAGTGGGAAAGGAAACCGTTGTCTCTGTTCAGACCCACCCTTTGTGTGCGGGTTTGGGGTGCGTGAGATAGACCGATGTAGCCTGCAGCTGAGGATTACGCGGCATACATCTGGCGAAGTGGACTCTAGTCCACAAAAACATACGTCAAATCTTGTTAGTCTTTTTACGGTGTCATCAGACACCTTTATCTTTTTATCGTGCCACAGCAGACTAGCACCGCCACCCCTCTGAAAATTGTTACAGATTATATTTATGTTCTTTATATAGTTGGGTTGTTATCAAATAATATTACAGTGGCTATAGGGATGAATTAATTTGATTTCCCCTTTTCCCTAGCTATAGAACAGAGAGGCCCAGATTTTTTTTTAAAAAAAAAATCCATAGTTTGCCTGCTTATAATAAAAGTTACAGGGAATAGTTGGTCTTCTGAAGTGTTGGTATGCTCCTCCACCATGAATATATGATTCCTAAACATCCTAGAGACTTTGGATACTGAGTGGTCTCTGTGAAGCTGACTGATCTTTTAAGTCCAGCTTCAGAGCCCTGCTGTGGCTGTTCCTTACCTTCCATTTTTTAAAATGTATTCTTTCTTAGCAGTTTAATTTTGGCTGTATATAACCATTCTAGTGATTTTTAGTGGGAAAGTGACTCGAAAATATTTGATATAAATACTTAGATACTGTACAGAAAGTAGGCAGGGCAAAGAGAGACAGACTTGCAAGGTCTTTAAGGGCACCTGTGTCATAGCCAGGAAATGAGCCTGATCCTAACCAACATTTTAATTCTTGGTATTTCCTTCCTCAATGTTTACTTATCGGCTGTCATGAGTTAGTCTAAATTGGGCATGTAGAACACTTCTGCAGTCTGTATGTGCTGCTCAACATCTTAGCATCACTTGCAGTGTATTTCCTGCTCCATGAAACACACAGCAGAGGGAAACACTGGCCCCCTATTTCCCTCTCTGCCCCATGAAGATGTATTTAAACTGGTTTTATCCCAGGACATTCTTTCTCCGTGCTGCCAGGTGCTGTTGAGACCGAGTGGTTGCTTTCCTACTTTTGGCTTGATTATCCATGAAAGCAACCATTGCCAAGGATACAATATATGAAATAAAAATAGTGCTTGAATGTTTTAATCCCAATGGGAAGGACTGAGTGTAGGAAAATTAGCTATATAGTGTGCCAGCCCTCTCTCCAACCTGGAGTATTGTGCTCGTCCTATCAGCCAGCCCTTGGAGGAAACTAATTTTCTAGATCCATTTCAGCTGGGGCTTAGGTCCAGTTTTGGCACAGAAACTGCTTTGGTCGCCCTGTAGGATGCCCTCTGTTGGGAGAGGGACAGGGGAAAACGTGCCCCTGTTAATTCTCCTCAACCCCTCAATGCCTTTTGATACCATTGACCACGGTATCCATCTGATTGATTGACTGATCGATTGAATATTTAATTTCTGTACCACTTAAATTTATTAAAAATATATCTAGGCAGCATCCAAAGAAACTGAAGCAGCAATAGACAACTTAAAACAAAATGTTACACAAATACACAGTTACATATGAAAATGTTAATACAAAGTTATTAATATATATCAATATCAATTCATTTTCCTTCTGACACACCCTCCCTCTCAGCCTTTGGGTTCTCACCCAGTCCAAACAAACTCTCAGCTCACCCACCAAAATCTCACACCAATCTTACAATCATAGAATCTTAGAATTGGAAGGGACCCAAGGGTCATCTAGTCCAACCCCCTGCAATGCAGGAAGACCAGAAGAGATCCTGGTAGCAGCAGATATCGCCCTAGTCTCTCACTCTATATTTGCTTTTTTGGGCAGGCCCTCAGACTGCCCACAACTGTGCCCCATTCATTCTGGAGCGACTGTCCAAGGTGGGGGTGGGTGGCATTGCTTTGCAGTGATTCCAGTCCTACTTGGATGGATGTTTCCAGCAGGTGATGCTTAGGGAGGGTTGTAAGCACCAACTCAGAATAGTCCTTGCCAACGGTTGCCCATACCAATTTTTTACAGTCCGTTGAAATGGTGCAGTGAGTATCTTGAAACATCTGCTAATTTTAAAAAAAGGGGGGGGGAGGTTGTGGCACATTCCAAAAGTCTTGTTTGTATACCTTCATATCCGTGGACTCAATATGTTCTTCTGTGTGTTGGTCAAGTATGTCTTTTATGTTGAGGAAAATGCAGATGGACAAAAGTGTATTGACCCCTGATAGGAATGAATTGCCTGGGTTAAGTCAATTTCCATTTGAAGAAGAAGAAGCTGCACTTTTAAAGTTGCCTGTTTCAGGGATGCATTTCCAAGCATAGTCTTGTGGTGTGATTTTTGGGGGCTTCAGCTTTCTCTCTTGTTTACGCAGCCCTTGCATCCTATGATTATATATTGAAAATTGTTCCCACGGTGTATGAAGACATGAGTGGCAAGCAACGGTACTCATACCAATATACTGTAGCCAGTAAGGTAAGCATGCTGTAGTTGTATATCCTTTGCTAGAAAGTGCTTGATGCAGCACACCCTATTGGATGAGCCTTCTGCTTTAGGTCCCATTTCCACTGTCAGAGCGGTTGTGCTTCCTGTGCTTGAAGTGAGTGCAATAGCGGCCCCTGCTGGAAAAGCAAAGAACTGATAATGAAAGGGAGGTGCCATTGCATACTAAGGATGCTTGAGGAATTTGATCTGATGTGATCCACAACTCCTAGGTTGAAACTTTGTAATCCACCAGGTGCAGTTCTCTGCTCAAAAAGCTTACCAAAATACATATGCTGTATCTAAATAGATTTCCTATTTTGAAAGAAAATATTTTAGAAGAGCATGTTTGGAGAGAAAGTAGGTTTCGAAATTACGCTTTGAAATGTGTTCAGATGTGCATTTTCGTGCAGCTATTTTATGGCTGATTAACGCAGAATGGGACAGAATGGACTGACAGGTGGATAGCCGAGAAAGAGACACAGACTGGAAACAGATTGATTCACCTATTTCCTACTTCTTGATTTGCTATCAGTAATCCTGTATAGCCAGTGTAGGGAACCTTGGGCTCTCCAGATGTTGCTGAACTACAACTCCCGGCATTCCTGGTCATGCCATGGTTGCCAGGGCTGATGGAAATTGTAGTTCAGCTACTTCTGCGGAGGCAGAGGTCCCCACCCCTGATGCATGCCTAAAGCATGGTTGGGTTCATGAATTTTAGGGGGGTTGTATATATTCTATTCCCATACTTACACTTTTCAAGCAGTAAGGCAATATAATGTTGAGGGTCTGGAGCAAAATGGCTTGTTTTTGAGCGGAGGAGGTTAACACCTTTTTAGTGTGCTTACTCTTTTCATTCCAGCCTGAATAACTTGGGATAGATACCCACATGTGGTATTTCTTTTGATGTGACATGTTTTCAGAATATTGAGCTGCTCAGAATTTTTCATGCTTTTTTAAAAAAATACATCAAGGTCTCCAAATGTGGGCTGGGTGTGCATGAATATCCAAGTGGGGTGGCTGCTAAATATAAGCTCAGGAAGGAGCAGAAAGGTTGCTTGAATCTATCCCAATTGGATGGGATTCGGGGGGGGGGATTTCTTCCCGGTCTCAAGGTAGCCTCATGTTTGGCAGAGGGTTCTTTTTGAGGGGCAGGCATGATTTTCCCTACTTCTAGTATAAGATAGTAACCTTATTATGTTGTCCTTTTCCTTTTATTAATGGCCATTTTGAGCAGACATTTTAGAATGTGCAATGAGGTGGTCATTTGTCCCACCACTAATCCATTACGAGCTAGTGTAACATAGTGGCTAAGTGACTGATCTGTAAACTACAAATTCCCCAGTTCAAATTTCATTTCAGCTATGAGTTCCTTAGGTCAGGGGTGGACAACTTGCGGCCTGAGGGCCACATATGACTCTTGGACTAATTTCACGTGAGTGGCAAGGAAGGAAAATCCAAGAGGGAAAAGGGGTGACAGATAAAAAAAATGAGATGCCCCAGCCTCTTTTTACTCTGGCCAACACCAGATCCTGCTCTGCCCTCAACAGATTATCCCAAACAGTAATCTTAGGCAAACCACTGGTTCTCAGCTGGCACCACCAAACCACCTCCAAATTGAGATTATAACTCAGTTCTACCTTATATGAATCTTTTTCAGGAGTACGTAGCATACAGCCATACAGGCCGCATCATTCCAGCCATCTGGTTTCGCTATGACCTGAGTCCTATCACAGTGAAATACACAGAAAGGCGACAGCCCTTGTACAGGTTCATCACAACAGTAAGTTTCCATTACATCATGTTCTCTATTTATCAGCTGGCACGTCTTAAAAATGTGTGCGTGCAAGCGCAGCTCATGTGACAGGGTCAGAAAAGAACCATAATGCTGAACTTGATGACCAAAGTTCTTTATCCAGGTGAAGAGCTCTTGTCTCTTGCACAGTCTGGGCTCTAGTATTAAGTGCCTTGTTTTAATGGTACCAGCCCTTTTCTATTGCTACTAGAAATTGCCCATCAGGATATATTCATGCCTTGTATACACAAGCTTTGCACTTCCACCATTTTGAGACCCCAGCCATCTTTTTAAGAATGGACACTGGAGTGGGGCAGGCAGGGCTGTTATGTATTAAGAAGTAGTTATCCAGCTACTCAATGGCTCTCTGGGCTGCCATAACTCCTGCCGTCCCAGTCTTTGCGAACACTGCCCGCTTGCCCTTCTGCATCATGGTTGCCTTGGAGACTGGCTAGCCGTCATTGCTGTGGAGAGGCTGCAGCCTTCTGGCCCAGCCAGAGATTATCCACTTGTGGCAGCTGGAGTTATTGTCAAGAGGGGCAGACCTCAGAAGCACCCTGAATCTTGTTAAGCAGCAGATGCTTAGTTAAAAGCTACAAAGGAGGCCCATGGAAGGAGCACCTGCTGTTCCTTTTGTTGGGTAGCTTGTTTACCAGGCTGCACCCATACAACTGTCACAGAAACACTGAAGTGTTTTTAAATGTGTTCTCATGAGTATAGGTGGGAAAAGACCATACCAGGCCGTGAGAGAATTTATCCAGGTTTGGAAATGTAAAACTTCCTATTGTTACCTCAAAAGGGAATGGACCTTTTTAGTGTCTCTCTCTGTGGGAACTTTAAGCAGGGCTGTCAGGAGGAATAGTGTTGATGTGCATGTATGCTTGGTCATCTGGGTGCGGCACTATGGCATTTTCTGTGTACAGTGGAACCTCGGTTTATGAACACCTCGGTTTACGAATTTTCGGTTTACGAACGCCGCGGACCCATCTGGAACGGATTAATTCACTTTCCATTACTTTCAATGGGAAAGTTCGCTTCAGTTTATGAACGCTTCAGTTTATGAACAGACTTCCGGAACCAATTACAGTACACCCATGCTTCGGGTTAAGTACGCTTCAGGTTGAGTACTCTGCAGACCCGTCTGGAACAGATTAATCCACTCTCCATTACTTTCAATGGGAAAGTTCGCTTCAGTTTATGAACGCTTCAGTTTATGTTTATGAACAGACTTCCGGAACCAATTGTGTTCATAAACCGAGGTACCACTGTATTTGTTTATAGTAGGAGTGACATAAATGTGTGGACTGGCTGTTTTGGATACAATTTCCATTATTGCTCTTAAGGCACACAAAGGGTTTGTCTTGGCATACACAAAAGCTGTTAGTAAAATAGTTGGGGAAGGAACAGCGCCACTAAACAAAAGTGTTGTTGTGCCCACATATTCGCTGGCTGTATATAAGAGGAATGAGAGAGCACCTATCTGCTGTCTACTACTTCTGGGTTTATTTTATTTTTATTTATAAAAACATTTATAGACCACGCTTTTATAAAAACACAGCAAGGTTATATACAGCATACAAAATTACAATTGGATAAATAAAAACGTCAGTAAACACATCAATAAACACTGGTTGGTGAAAATAAATTCACATTGCAAAGGCCTGTCTGAATAACGCAAGTTTTTTAAGGAGAGATCTAAAAGATGGCAGGGATGAGCCTTGCCAACCCTTTACTGGCAGGAAATTCCACCAAAATATGTGTAGCCAAGTACAAAATGGATAAGATGAGAGCATCTGTTGTCCTTTTGAGGAGTGAGCTTAGCACCAAGCACTAAAAGATGCATCACTTGTATGTCTTATTTTCTGGAACCAACAAGGCACAGCTGTCTCTAGACCAAGGGGGTGCATCCACAAAACCTCATTCCTAGCCTCCTGGATGAGAGTTTTTATTTCTCTTAAAGGAGGAGGAGGAGGAGGATTCCGCCTTCCCCTCTCCCAATCGCTGAATGCGTCTTACCTTTGATTTTTTATAAAAAGTGCATGCAGGGAAGGCAGAGACTAAGCAGATGCCAGGTATGTGTGAGTCATAAGTAATCAGTGGTGCAGAGCCGCACAGATGAATATGTTTTTCTCTGTGTGTGTTTTTCTTCTTGTATTTGCTGCTCTGAAGTCATATTTTCCTGCCCTCAATGCAAAAAGTACATTCCCTCCTCCCTACTTGCGGTATAAAACATCTTGTGTCAGCTGATCCGCATGGATTGAAATTACCCAACTCATTCTGGTGTCATTCTCCCTGAAAAGTACGTTTGCATCACTGTTAGAGGAGAACAGGGTGGGGGCAAGGGGAAAAAAACAGAAACACAGGAGTGAAAAAAATAAATTCAGTTGTACAGGGGTTTATTTCCTCTGTCTTTTTTGTGGTTTTCAGTTCTGAGAATGTCAGCTGTGTTGAGGAAAATAAATTTACCTAGACTTTTTGTAACTGAAACATCTTCCCAATTTGCTGGGATCATTGGACACATATACTGTACCTAAGTTAAAAATACACATAGAAAGGAGTGATTCCTCCCTCGCTGCTGCTGCTTGCTATTAAAGTCCTATTTACTCATGCTGTCTAATTCCCTTTCAAACTTGGCCACGGTTCTCTTTGGCTGCTGTCCCGTTTCACATGCTAATAGATCTACGTGGTGACAAGGGGGCTTGGCTTCCCCCTGTGAAAGGTTTACAGCTCATTTTATTGATCTGCTTTACAGCCCAGTCCTATATTATCTCCTCCTATTAAGTTCATTGGGACTTACTTTCAGGTAATGTGCACAGGATTGCAGTCTCAAAGGAGTAATTCCTTCCTGCATGTCAGTTTCCCATCTGTCCAAAGTCTATTCTTCTTGAGTTTTACTGTCCCTAGGACATGATCCTTGACCTCCTGTTTCTTTATTTTGAGAATTTCTTGAGCTTTTTTCTCACCTGGATTAAATCTGCTTATATTTTGCTACTCATCCATTTTAAATCTCACTTTTCGGGGGCGGGGAACTGTGGGTACCCCCCGCCCCATAGGCCATAGCCAGCATGGACAAGGAATGGTAGGAGTTGCTGAGGGCCACAGAGAGACTCGCCTTCGCCCTCTATTAAATATAGTGGCCGAAGTGTTGGATTTGCCTTGAAACAGATAACATAATCATTTCCCCATTTTGGAAATCTGAAAAAAATCCCCAACATCAATCTGCTATGAAGGTGCTTGAGATAAGGACTGTATAGTGCTGCTATGCACACTAGAAACAGATAATTGATAAAGAAGGAAGTTAAGAAGATGTGAGGGTTCAGTGTGTAGAAGAAGCCACAGAGTGACGATTAAGCTCACAGGCTGGAGGAGAGGGCAGAGCGTGTAGAAAGAGCTGTGAGTGGGAGGGTGGTCCCCTTTTGCCATCCCCTGGAAAACTCAACAAACTTGCTGTACCTGGAACTGTGTGTGGAGAGTGCAGCTGAATGGGACACAGCTGTGGGCGGACTGAGGAAGTACCATCCACCTTGGGCCTGCCCATAGAAAGCAAGTCGAGAGAGGGAGAGAGAGAGACTAGGGTGATGGTCCACTGTTTCCATGAACTCTTTTCATCGTGAGACATCTGTGAGAGTTTGTTGGACCCTGGGTGAGAACCAGGAAAGAAATTCATCATAGGATAAGCACACCCGTCATAAACACATCCAATATACTAATAGTGAATTCATTCTCCAAATGCTGTTCCTAGGGCAGCTTCTAGGAGCCAAAAGTGGACAAACTGCCCCAGAAAGAGCAGAAAGTGCCCCCCACCAGAGGTACTACCCCTCCCCTAACACCCCATAGTGGACTAGGTGGGCCATTTTGCCTGATCCAGCAGGCTCACCTTACGTTCTTATGATAAAAGTTAAAGGGTAGAAAATGGAGGATTGAGCCAAGAGTAGTGAGGATTTGTTTAGGGGTGTGATAACTAATAACAAGGTCACCTTTTTTGGGTCATGGTATTTATGAATAGGCAGTGGATCTGAATGTGGGAAATGGGGTTCTACTTCTTGCTCAGCTCTCTGGATGATTTTACACTTAGCTTTAGGTCTCTTCCTAGCTCAGTCAGTAGAGCATGAGACTGCTGGTGTCAGGGTTGTGGGTTTGAGACCCATGTTGGGCAAAAGGGCTCCTGTTTTGCAGGCAGTTGGACTAGAATAGATGACCCTCATGGTGCCTTCCAGCTCTACAGTGCTACAATTCTATAGGCTGCCTGAAAATAGCTAAATGGAAACCAAGGAGGACCTCTGTACGCTTGAGAACCAACTTGATCTTCCCTACACCAACCCGTTTATTTTTTGTTTCTTTCAACATGTCAGATTTGTGCCATCGTTGGAGGAACCTTCACAGTGGCTGGGATTCTTGATTCCTGTATTTTCACTGCCTCTGAAGCCTGGAAGAAGATCCAGCTAGGGAAGATGCAGTAACAAAGCAACTCTCCTCCAGGTCCTGTGAGAAGAAGCAAAGAATAAAATCGTCACTGCTATCCATTTTTCTCCTTTGTATCGTTTTCCATTGGTACATACCACTTTAATTAGTTAATTGAAGACTTTTTAAAAGAGCAAACAAATCTAGCAAAGCAATCCTAACAAGGGGCTGGGGAGGTATGGAGCAGAGGACCCACCCTTACATCCAAAGATCTACCAGCCCTGAAACACACCTTTGGGGTTTTCTATGCCCTACTGCAACCGAAAGTACTGCCAGTGAGAGATGACCATCTGCCTGGCATAGCATGGGAACTCAGCCATGGCAGAGCCCCCCCTAGCAACACTCCTCTCTACTGGCAAAAGCCACTGGAGACGAATCTATGCAGCATTCTAGCCCTCTCCCTCTACTCTGCCAGCCATCAAAATGTTAGGTTCAGATTGCACTCTGTGTCTCTTGAAAGATGGCAGCATTGACAAGTGTGTGGGGCTTCATAACACTACATTCTCTGAAAATTATTTTTGTTGTAAAACCAAATCCTACGGATCTGACTAGTATAATTATTTTTAAATTCTCACAGGTGCTGGTCAAGGCAAAAACTAATTATGCAAAGTAGATTTTTTTCCCAATCAAAATGGACAATCATGTTGTCTCTGACGAAAATTGTGCATGAAAAACACTAGCCTGGATATTGAGATCATTCAGAACAACAGCAAAATACAGTAGAACAATCTATTTCTCTTAATCTTCTGGGATGTTCTTTTTAAAAACTGAACAGTGTTAGCATTTATAGATGGCATAAGGCAGCAGGACAAAAGCAGAATGAATGAATTGAGAACTGCAATATGCAGCAGAAGATGATTATCACTACCTATTGCTGCATTTTTTTGTTACTTCCTTCTGCCTTTTGAAGCATTTACTACCCCACCTGCCCAGGTTAGAATGTCTGGATTGAAAGAGGAGAGAATGAGACACTCCAGTAACCTGGCTGGATGAGCATCATTTTGAAAGACACAAATGCCAAGAACATAGGACTTGGCCCTTAGTATGTGGAATCCAAATCCTTGTACATATTTTTCAATTGTTTGCTTATCTTTAAAATTATTTTAGATTGCCAGCATTTGCCAAGGAGGATAGGAATAGCCCTGTGAAAAACGAGATAAGGTTGCAGCACAGATGCATTTCAATCTTAAGTATAAAACCATTGTTTGTGTGTGCCTGCAATGATTGGCGGAAATGCAGAAATACTGCTAGTACTGTAGTAGTTTTTAATATGCTGTTGACATTGAGAACTACAGCAAGATCTATAATTTCAGTAGACCTCAAATAGTCCTTTGATATATGAATCAAGTGATAATTAGTTGCATGCTTTGTACATTTTATATCACCTAGATATGAATGCACATTGGCTGTGTGTTCTCTAGGTTTTGCTGCACTTCTTAAAATAAACACTAAGAATTTCCATGTTACAATTTGGGTGAGGGTATTCCATGCTGGAATAATGTGTGATCTTTTAAGGGTGACCTTTGAAAAATGTGGAAGTGTCAAGTCAATACACTGCGACTGACACAATTCTGCACATATTTACTTGGAAGTAAGTCTAATTCTATGGAGTTTACTTCTAGGTAAAAAGATACAGAATTACAGCAGGGATGATGAACCTTTGACCCTCCAGGTGTTATTTGGCTACAACTCACATCATCCCTGACCACTAGCCATCTCTTTGGTGGTGGTGGTGGTGGTGGGGAGCCTGACCCAGGTCATGCCATTTGGTGGGGGGTGCATCTGGTATTGGCAGCCTTGGCTAGCAGCACTGCCACCTGGCCAGCCCTCCTGTCAACCTGCCAAGGCTCTTCACATCCTCCCTTCCTAGAGGGGAGGCAAGGAGCTGGGAGAGCTTTACCGCTGCTGCTGCTGCTGCTGCTGCTGCTTTCAGTGTGGTGGCACCACCACAACAAAAAGTAAGCCAGGAGAGGGGCTGCCATGGCCACCATCACCAGGAAGAGGGAAAGGGGCAAGGTGAGGGCAACGAGGGGCCCCACATCGTGATTTGTCACAAGTCCCACACACCCCTATAGTGGGTTCACCTGGATGGAGCTGACAAAAGTCCATCTGGAGTGCCACAGGTTACATCCCCCCATCCCTGGGATTACAGCCTTCATCTACTCAGTATGTCTGTTTGAAAATTTCACTCTGCTATGGTGTTGGAAAGATAGCAACTTTTCTCTGATTGAAATTCTCACTGATTCCCCTCCCCCCCCGCAACAGCCCTTCCTTCGCTGATTTTGAATCCTTCATGCTTTTACAATGTTGATAAAACATCTTTAGAATTCCCCCTATCTTTCTTACGAAATGATTTGTTATATTGATGTAAAACTGGATCTTGTAACTTCCTGTATCTTGTTTAATATTTGGATGAATTTTATACATTTTTTCCCCCATTTGCAAAAATCAAATTGAAAATAATACACGAGTGTTCATTTCTGTCTCCCTGTGCCTTTCTTACATGGGATATGAGGTTGGGTTTTTCTGAGGAGGAAAGTGTACTGTACCACTTTTCATCCAAATGTCACCTTTAACCCCCCCACCCCCCATTCCACCAGCCTCTTCAAGTCTCTTCTGCTCTCACCAGAGGTCTAAAATTGCCACATATGGAAAGAGCCTTCTTCCCCTACCCCCCACCTGCCCCATGTCATTTATTACAGGCATGAGCCCCCTCCTTGGTCTTCCTGCCCCATTGTCTATTCCCTGTCCCTGCCTGTTGAACCAGCCAATGTTTACAGTGGAATGATCAGGACATAAGAGCCTGCTAGATCAGGCCAATGACACATCTCGTCCAGCATCCTGTCCTCTCAGTGGCCATGCCAGTGGGGAAACGACTGGGCCAAACATGAGCACAAGAGCACTTTCCCCTTCCGAGCCTTCCAGCAACTGGTATTTGGAGGCATGGCTCCCTCCAACTATGGAGGATGGTGGACTAGTGTAAAATACAGTTATGGAGAAACTGTATAAAACCACAGCAATCCTTTTTAAAATTGTGGCTACAGAACTCAAGACCAGAAGTGCGCTGGACCTCACTGGCTCTGCAGATGCAGAAAGAGGGCAAGGGCCCCTGCCTGCCCCTCCAATAGTTGTGCAGAAGAGGCAATACTAGTAGGTGTAGTTACAGGTAGGTAGCCATGTTGGTCTGCCGTAGTCGAAACAAAATTTTAAAACTCCTTCCAGTAGCACCTTACAGACCAACTAAGTTTGTCATTGGTATGAGCTTTCGTGTGCATGCACACTTCTTCAGATACGAAAAGCTCATACCAATGACAAACTTAGTTGGATTCTAAGGTGCTATTGGAAGGATTTTTTTTATTTTGTTTCGACTAGTAGGTGTAGTTTTTCATTGCAAGCTGCAGAGGCTGAAATCTCCCCTTCCCTGCAGACTTATTTAAATGAAAAGGAGCTTTTGTTCTTTTTGCATTTGGCCATCTAGTACGGTAGCTGCGAGGACAGCTACCAGCGGAGAGGTGTGGGGCTCCTTTAAAAGTTTATGGGACGGCGGCTGCTTCAAGTGTGCAAAGATGGCAGGAGAACAAAATGTTTAGATATCAAAGCGAGCGCAGAGCGTATACGAATACGCCACGCTGCTCGCGGGGCATTTATCCGCTGGTCTCACTAGTTTTCTGTCCCCTGGCGGAAAGTGGGCCCAGCCCAGAGGCGGGACAGCCCTCGTATCCCCTACAGCAGCGGACTTAAGGCTCTCCCTCCGTGCGCCTCGCTTCTTCTCCGGACTGCAAAGCTCCGCTCGCTCGAGGCACGGTAGTCAAAGCAAGCAGCACACAACGCCCTGTATCGGCTCCTGCTGCAGTTTCCTCCGATGGGCGCGCGGGGGCGCTGGCCGTTCCTCCTGCGCTTCCGTTCCGTCGACGTTTCTCGGAAGCGGGTGGCGTTCTCGCGAGAGCTGATGTCTCACCAGCACCGGCGGAAGTAGAATCAACCTCTCTTTCCGGGCGGCCATAGCCGAGGCAGCAGCGGGTAAGAATGGAAGGCGGATTGTAATCTGTTATCATCTGCCCGCTGACGTCCGGGACCCCGTTGCAGTTTACCGGGGAGCGTGCAGGGTGGAGGGGGCGTCGCGGTGGTTCCTATATTTGAGGCGGGAGAAACCGGTTTCTCCGTCGGATCTGCTCACCTCTTTCCGTGGCCGGTTTGGGGCCTGGGAATGCCTGACAGTGGTGCGCTTCGCCCCATAATGCTCTCCGGTGGAAGTGCTGTCTGAGAAGGGGATGGGAGGGAGAAAGTGGATAGAAGGCCTGACGTTGGAACGCATTCCCAGGTTATGGGGACATAGACGTGGTGCTTTCTTCTCATCTGTTGTGCGGCTTCCTATATCCAATAGTACGAGTTGGAGTGTCTGGATGCTTTCCCTTCCGCATGTTGCGGAGCCACATCTCCCAGCGTCAGGCTGATGGGAGTTGGAATCCAACGTCTGTTGGATCACAAATTACCTAGCTGCTGATCACCTGATAAAACTGTTCCGTCATAAAACTGTTCCGTGTGTGTCTTTGGGCCTGACTTTCCATAGTACTGCTTATGTTCTCTCAGCGTTTTTCTGGGGTATTGAGATGTTTAATTTTACTCCATCCCCATCTCTTGGGAGTCTGCTGCTTGTCCCAATTATTTTAGTGTTGTAGCTGCCACTGTTAAAAAATCCTATGCACACTTTTTGGGGCATAATGCACACTGAACATAGCAAGAATTATTTCTCCTGATACACATTGCTACTGGTTTCAGTTCAGCTGAGCAACTTGAACTTTTATTGCATGACCATGAATATAATAGTAGAGCAGACGTTGATTTATCGTGGCCAGAATATAGTCAATAATGACTAAGCCAGAATGCTCCTATACCAAATAAATTATTATCTGGGCCTTACTAAATATTGCCCTGAAAGCTTATAACTCCAGTGCTGTGAAAGAAACATTTTACAGGACAATAGAGTCCAAGTTATAACTGAGCTTTATATATGTCTTGTAAGCCTGACATTCCAGTGTCACGGTCACAACCCTGCACCCTCACAGTTCCAAATACCTCAGACTTGCTTGTCTTAACTTTCTCAGGATATATCCAAAGTGCAAAAGTATCTTTGAGACCTTGGCTGCTAACATGTTTTTGAGTTTGGGGGCACTACTTTCCAATTATTACATTTTTTTTGATAAATACTGTTTTATTGAGGAATGATTGGTAGTCATTGTTTTTCCTTGTTAGATTTCAGTGTGAATAATTTGGTGTGCATGTTTTTTTCCTCCAGTCAAAATGAAGTTCAATCCGTTTGTGACCTCAGACCGCAGCAAGAACCGCAAAAGGCACTTCAATGCGCCATCTCACATTCGCAGGAAGATCATGTCTTCTCCCCTTTCCAAGGAGTTGAGGCAGAAATACAATGTCCGTTCTATGCCCATCCGAAAGGATGACGAAGTCCAAGTACGTATGTGTTTTGAGTTATTGATTTCTTCTGCGAAGAATAATGGTTTTGTTTTCAACTAATAATGGCAATAGACGTCAGCGAGGTAAATGGTTAGTTTTGAAAACAATTTCTACGCAACATTTTGTAGGTTTCCTTATGCATCAAATACCAAATTCTAAACTGCATGGAGATAAGGCCCAGTTCACTCAAGCAGCAATTTTAGGTGGTCCCCTTTAATGCAATGTGTGGGTGCTGTCCCACATAAGAAGCTGTTTTATGCCAGTGTTTGGAAGCAAAAACAGCAAATGTGTCTGTGGCATTTCAGATCAAGTGTGGTTTGGCTGATTGCCATACTATCAAAGCCCTTTAATTTCAATTAATTAAAATTGTGTAAGAGTCATGTCATGCAAACAAATTTCTGCATTCTTCCTACCACTTCTTTCCTGGTTTGTTGTGATGGCCAAACAGTGCTTAGTGAAAACCAGAATTGGAAACTGGTATGCAAACAAACTTCAAACCAGAATTTGTTAGCATTCATTCTTTGTGCCAGCCATAGTTTGCCAGATTTGGATGTCATGGTGGACTTGTTACTTGCAACCAGGAAGAGGGAAATTCCTCAGGAAGAGGAAGGTGGCTGTGTTCCCATGGTACAATTCCAATGTCTGGTTTTTACAATCTGGAACTGTGGTCTGAAGTGAACCCTCAGGAGAAGAAAGCTACCATAGTAGCATTGTGCTATGGAAAAAGAGCATAGCAGGAAAGGCGTCTTAATCTTCTGAGCTGTCTCCTTGTCTTTGGGATGAAAGTCAGTTATGACCACTTTATCCTCATAGGAATGAGAGGAATCACTGGAACACTGGGAGTAATGCACAAGCAAGTCAATTAAGGTTTTAAGATTGCCTTCCAGCATATGGCTGGAAATTGTGCTTTTTTGATGTGCAGATTTATTTTACTTCGATCCAGACCAACACGGCTACCTACCTGTAACCAGATTTATTTCTGTTTGAGTGGAAAAACAAATTCAGTTTTCAGATTAGCAATGTACTGTGGGTGCTTGCAATAAAAACTTTTAAATATAGTAAATATTTAATATTGTATCAGTCTTATTGTCCCTGAATCTAGTTTCCTGCCTGGCCTGTGTAAGAGAAAGTCTTTCCTTACCAGACCTTTAGAAGGCATCTCAAGGCAGCCCTGTTTAGGGAAGCTTTTAATGTTTGATGGATTTCTGTATTTTAATATTTTGTTGGAAGCCACCCAGAGTGGCTGGGGGAAACTGGCCAGGTGGGCGGGGTATAAATAAATTATTATTATTATTATTATTATTATTATTATTATTATTATTATTATTATTATTTCCTGTGGCATTTTATTTAATGCAATGCTTAGTGCATGAAGATCTCTGCTGTAGAAAGGTGATTACAATACTGTGTATAACAATGAAACTTGAGAATGTTAAATGTTTTTTGTATTCGTAGGTCGTTCGGGGTCATTACAAAGGGCAACAGATCGGCAAGGTAGTCCAGGTATACAGAAAGAAGTATGTCATCTACATTGAACGCGTACAGCGTGAGAAAGCCAATGGCACAACTGTACACGTTGGCATTCACCCTAGCAAGGTAATCTTGGCTGAGATGGTATGCAAGGGAAATTCTCATGTTTCTGGAATTCTTATGTTCAATAGAGTGCAATACTGGTAGCTGTAGATAATTGGCGTTACTTAGTTCTGCAATCAGAACTCTCTGGTTTTCCCAACAGCAGTTGTTAAACATGCATGATCATCAAGAGAAAGAGGCATGTCAGAAGACCAAAACTTGAAACAATCCAAGGATCTTTTTCAAAAAACAAAAACTTGTATATATGGTGGTTAAAGAATGTAATCCATAGAAAAGTAGCTTTCACTTTACAGCAGTTAATATATACAGTCGTACCTTGGAAGTTGAACAGCTTAGTTCCTGAACGTTTTGGCTCCTGAATGTCGCAAACCCTGAAGTGACTGTTCCGGTTTGCGAACTATTTTTGGAAGCTGAACGTCCGTCGGAGCTTCTGCAGCTTCCGATTGGTCACGGGAGCTTCCTGCAATCAATCAGAAGCTGTGCTTTGGTTTTCAAACGTTTTGGAAGTCGAACGGACTTCCAGAACGGATTCCGTTCAACTTCCAAGGTACAACTGTACTTCATTTAGTGATTATAATGTTGAAGCCTATAGCGTTAAAAAAAAACTAGAGAATCATAATTGAGAGAATAAGGCATCTGGCCTAGTCTAAATTACAAACTTTACAAAGTTACTGGGATATTAGAATTTCAATAATCAATTATGGAAAGTATAAATTTCAGTCAACGATTAATGAAGCTTATTAGAGCATATCCAGAGGGATACTATAAAGCAGGCATATATCAAGGATTGTCTAGTATATGCTAAACCAGAAAGACACAAGTAGTGTAGAATGAAAATCGGCTTCTGCAGACTGGTTTTGAACTTCTAGCAGTGTTGATTGGGGGTTGTTTGGAAGTTTTGGAACTTAAGATTTTCTGGCTCTTCAAGTTTGCTTTTGTTAATACTGTATGTTGAACATGTTTAGAAAAAAAGCATGTTAACTGTTCTTCTTGAAAGTCAGGGTAATTGCTGTGCTTTCTCAATATTTACTGATTGGGATTGTTGATTGCTCCAAAGAGTAGTGCTGATGATGAGGAGGTGCATCTGGGGCAGAAGCAGAACTTCCATAGCAGTAACACAATCCAGTCTAATCTGCTCTGTCTCTGCATGACAGAATACCTCCTGATTCTTGTGTGGACAGGGACTGCATGAACTCACTCCAGATTCGCTGTTCCTGGAATATTTTAACTGATTCATCTACAGTATTTCCCCTAAGATTTGGAGTACAGTGCAAATTGTGCCATCATTGTGCCGACGTTTGTTCTTCCATAGCAATGGCATCAAAGAAGTTCACTTTTTAAATCTCATTCAGATTCCATGATGAGAGACTGGATACTGTTGGGTCTGTTATAGCATTGAATTCAGACAAGATTTGAGAGAGTGATTGCTGGAAGGGCACTGATGGCCTTGGTGCTTTGATAAAATAAGTAGATATCATCTACACCACTAGTGGTGCAGGGATTTTACTGGTTTCCTGTTGCCATACTGTAATTTGAAGTGCTGACATCTAAAACACTTCATTACATGGGCAGTGTGTACCTTGGAAATCTGCCTTTCTTCCTTTGCTTGATGGAGAGTTAGTGAAGAGCTGCTGTCCTTCCCACAAATACATGGGAAAAATACAGACAATGAGGACATTGTCATGTTTATTGTCTGCATTCCAATTTTGGAATGTGAAATCAGTTTTGTTGTCAGAAATGTGGTGGTGATCAAGGGTTGTGGGATGTATCATTATGCTTGTCAGGCATGAAATTAATTTTCTTCCAAGAAAAAGCTGGCATGTTTTTCAAGCCTTGGTGAAATACTTTGGGGGGGGGAATTAATAAGGGGGAAAAGTGAGACATATGTGCATTGTTCCCTTGGCAATAAGACACGCTACGTCATGTTGAATGAAGTTTTAAGGCCTCTCTACAATTTAGATAAAAGTTGTTGTGGTATAGTGAGCCAGTGTGCTAGTGACTGGGAAACAGGATACTGCTTAACCCTGAAGCTCAATTGGGTGACATTGGGACTAACTTAGGTGGGTTACAAATGTGTTATGTTATCCTTTGCAGGCCTTACTCAAAGCAGCCACCATATATTGTATCTTGGCTGAAGCTTTTTCTTGCTCAGAAACAGGATTAGCTCTATGCAATGCCAGTAAGAGTAGGATTTATTTTGAGAAAATTTAAACTGAGACTAGCACATAGCAAAAAGCTGACATTAGTGCCCTATTACTGTGTGCTGGTATTCTTTCATGCTGTAAAGTGAAGTAGGTAAGTTTTCCAGATGTTTTCTCACATGAATATTGCCTTCTACCCAGTAATAGAGAAGCTCTTAAATGAGATCTCCTAGTTCTGAAATTTGGCCTCTGCTCATAAAGCTCAATTCCAGCCCTCCCATTTTCCAGTTTCCCTCCACTTCCCTCTTTCCACATTTGCAAATTTACCAAGTTGCAAGGTTGGACAGTGTGGGGGAGAGAAGGAAAAAACCCATTGAGATTAAAGCCCAAAACTGTTTCCTCTGTGACTCATCTAGTAGAAGGAATAAAAATGAATAATTGTTAGGGTTCCTATAATTTTTAGGAACTAGAAAGTTCAAACATACTCAGAAGCAAATCCTCTTGGGTGCCATTTTCCCTCCTCTCTTCCATCTCCCTCCACCATGCAGCTTGATGAGCCTAGCCAGTGATACTGGCAGACAAGAGAGCTGGAGGTGGCGGAAGAACTACCACCAAGTTGGAGAATTATTGGAAGAAGCCTGTATTTTTTCTGAGAATTCCTCAAAAATACTAATAAAATTGCCCATACCAAGTAGGGATAAGCAGTGCTTGCATACTTCTAATTTTATACTTGGTCATTAGACCAGAAACAATGCTTGCTACTGTTTTTACTGCTTAGGTATCAGTACTGCAGTGTTATTACTCTAATCAAACTAGATGCAAAAATATCATCTGCATCTGAGTGGTGGGATGAAGCTAATCCCAAATGCCATTTAGGGTATTCGTGCATAATAACCAAATGTTATCTGAGGCCATTATGTTACTGTTGCTTGAATAAATTCCGGCTTCTGCAGCTTGAGAATGGGATGCTTGTGATGGATGCACTCTCAGACAGAAGGTGGTTCATTCTTCAGGGATTGTTTGGGCCTCTGCTAAATTAACCCTTATTAAACCCAGGTGGCACTGTGGGCTAAACCACTGAGCCTAGGGCTTGCTGATCAGAAGGTCGGCGGTTCGAATCCCTGTGACGGGGTGAGCTCCCATTGGTCAGTCCCAGCTCCTGCCAACCTAGCAGTTCGAAAGCACGTCAAAATGCAAGTAGATAAATAGGAACCGCTATAGCAGGAAGGTAAACGGCGTTTCCATGTGCTGCTCTGGTTTGCCAGAAGCGGCTTTGTCATGCTGGCCACATGACCTGGAAGCTATACGCCGGCTCCCTCGGCCAATAATGCGAGATGAGTGCGCAACCCCAGAGTCGGTCACGACTGGACCTAATACCCTGACAGTTTTGCTGATTGGTTGTACATTGTTACGCTGGTTGTCTGGTCACATATTACTGACTGCCTTTTTGGTCAGATATTCCTGGTAGCCTAATGCTGATATCACCAGATAATTGGCTTGCTCCCTATTTAGTACACTTGCCTTTAAAAGCCAACATTTCTTCTTAATGTTGTTGCTTTGCTTCAGTGTTCAAAAGATTTCATTTTTAAGCCATGTTCCTTGTTTTACAATAACCATCCTATATAATAATGTCCATGTTGTCCCTGCGTCCAGTTGTCCCGTGTGTCCCTGGGTCACTGCGCATGTGCCCCAGGGATACAGGGATTGGACGGAGGGACAACGGCCAACCGCCGCTCCGAAGCCCAGTCTCATGCTGGAGGTGCGCGGCGAGGCGGCGGGGGAAAGAAGCGCTCCCCCCGGCAGCCTTGCCGCGCACCTCCGGCATGGGACGGCGCTTCCTCGGCCGAAGCGGCAGCGGGCGCCGAGGGAAGCCGGCTTTGGCTTGGCTGCGGCGGGAAGAAGAGGAGGAATTCCTCCTCTTTTTCCCGCCGCCGCCAAGCCAGTCCCCAAGCCGAAGTGCGGCGCGGCGGGGGCTTTTCGCCGTTTGCCTTCCCGGAGCGAAGGGGGAGGCAAACGGCGAAAAGCACCCGCCGCACCGCACTTCGGCTCGGGGACTGGCTTGGCAGCGGCGGGAAGAAGGGGAGGAATTCCTCCCCTTCTTCCCGCCGCCGCCAAGCCAGTCCCGGAGCCGAAGTATGGCGTGGCGGGGGTTTTCGCTGTTTGCCTCCCCCTGGGGGGAAGGCAAACGGTGAGAAGCCCCCGCTGCGGGGTTGCCTGCTCTGTCGGGTGGGGGGGAGGGAGAAGCAGAAGATCTGATCGGTCTTCGGCTTCTCCCTTCCCCTGCCCAACAGAGCCGGCATTTGGCTCTGTCAGGTGGGGGAAGGGAGAAGCAGAGGATCGGATTGCTTCTCCCTCCCCCCACCCGACAGAGCCGGCAACCCCGGGATCTGTGCTTTCTGTCGGCGGTGGTGGGAGGGGAACGAACGGAGAGAAAGGGCTGCTTTCTCTCCGTTCGTTCCTCTCCCCTCACCACCAACAGAAAGGGCTGTCGGCGGCGGAGGGAGAGGAAGGAAGGAGGAGAAAGGGCTGCTTTCTCCTCCTTTGTTCCTGTCCCTCTGCCGCCGACAGCAAGGACAGGTCCGTGGCGAGGCAGCAGGGGGGGTTGAGAAGCGCTCCCCCCCCCGCCGCCTTGGCACGCAGCGCCGGCATGGGACGGAGTTTCGGAGAATATCTCCCGCCCCCCCCCCCTCGCCGCGCACCTCCCGCATGAGACGGGGCTTTGGAGACCTCCGAAGCTCCGTCCCATGCCGGCGCTGCACGAGAGCAGCGTTCTAGCGCCCGTTTCTAAACGGGCTGAATTCCACTAGTAGTCCATAATTCTGCTCACCATGCTTCCCTAGCAGTAGTGATGAGCCCCAGCCTTGCTCTTGACATTGGAATTAGGGAATGGTTAGGGTCGGGTATTACCCTGAGTTTTGTTGTGGTTTTTTAGATGTTTCAAGCATAACATTACAAACAAAAGCCCCAGTCCTTAGCTTCAGTTTGGAGCTGGAGTAACTGTTCCAAATTGTAACTTTGGAAGTGCTTATGGGTTTCCCCAGTCCACTCAAACTCCCAAGTGACATTAATTAAGTTTCAGATGCGCAACTCATAACTTTGCATGAGTTGTCGTCATACTGAAATTATGCAACCCTTTTCTCCTTTCCATCAAATTCAGGAGTGACAGTGAAATGCTGTTTACCTTCCCACTGGAGCTCACCCCGACGCGGAGATTCAAACCGCTGACCTGATCGGCAAGCCCTAGGCTCTGTGGTTTAGACCACAGCGCCACCCGTTTCCCTGTTTTGTAGTTAGTTACAAATCAAAGCACTCAGAAGAGAGCCTTTGCTGTGCTGGTGTCCTGTTTGTGAAATTTCCTCTCTGAAGACACTGGCTGGTTATTTATTTTTGTTCTTGAGTTGTTCTACTGTAGACTTGATAGATTTTGGGGGGAAGTTTTATTTTTCATACTTGCTTTGTTTTCGTTCTCTGAGTTGCATTGAGAAGTTTTTTGAGCAGAAAGATGGGATATAAATATTGTAATTTGTTTATTTTGACTCCCTAGGTGGTGATTACAAAACTAAAGCTGGACAAGGATCGTAAGAAAATATTGGAACGTAAAGCAAAGTCTCGCCAAGTTGGCAAAGAGAAAGGAAAGTACAAGGAGGAAACAATTGAGAAGATGCAAGAGTAAAATGGACTCATTTGTGAAACCCATTAAAGTTTCGATAAAATCTAACCGGCAAGTGTTCTCATTTTGTATCGTAACATAAGACAGAGACAGCAACAGCATTAGGTAAGAATTGGCCTTCCTCTGCCAGCAGGAATTACGGAGCAAGATATCTAGCAGATTTTCCTTGGCAGGGAATTACTCAGCATTTCTCATTAAGTTTTACTCAGCATTTATCATTAAGAACATCTGAAACAATCAAATAGCTGTGGTCACATGCAAGCTCTAAGTCCAATTAAATGCAAAAATGAATTATTTAAAAAAAGAATACAGCTTTTCACTACAATAAAAAAGCAGGAACACTCATGCTGAGTCCAATGGTTCAATTTAGGGAGAAGCTAATAAATTATAGGCTTTTTGGCCTAGCAACAATTCTAAATTAAATGGTGTCTATTAAGAGTTATTAAGTATATAGAAAAGCTGGTCTTATTGAGGAAGGGATCTGTATGCTTGAGACAGATTATAATAGGTGTTCAGTTGTATAAATAAAAAGTATTGTTACCTTTAAAAATCATTTTGTCTGTAGGCCTGGCCCTGGAAGGGTGTAAAGAAGGCTTCTAACAAAGGCTCTCAAGTAAAAACAACTGTCTCAGATAAGAGCATGGAACCTCTTGGTTAAAGAGTAGGAAACAACGGGGAGGAATAAATTGATAGTTTTCATAACAATGAGAAGCAGTGTGATCCCCCATTTTATAAAGTATTCATATATTATCTGGAGTTGGGGTTGAGCTGTAAGTTTTGGGAGAATACAAAGTAATTCAGGATACCAAACAACTTTCCAGCCTGAGTGAATGGACAGCAAAATGCAAATGAAATTCAGTGTAAGCAAGCATAAACACACACATACTGGAACAACAGCAGCAAAACCACAACCCCTTCACTTACGTGTTGAAGGCTCTGTACTGGCTGCAGTTAGCTAGAGAAGAATTATCTTGGTCATGGAATTCCACGCATGCAATCCAATTGGTGTCTTGTGTTCACAGAAGGGCCTTTGATCCAGCAAATACCTCTGGTAACCAGACATTGAGGATTATATTACCATTATTTGCATATATTCTAAAACTGGGAAAAGTGAAACCAAAATGATGCACCTGGACAAGAAAGCTAAATACTTGGGTTTTTAATTTTAGGGGTGAGGATTGCATAATTTTGTAAATGGGACATAGTATGGCAAAAATTGATAAACTGTCCTAATAACTAAAATCCATGGTGGCCCAATGAAATAAATTGCAAATATCTAAAGGGCTGTCACAAGTTTGAATGGATTCAAATTAGAAGAAAGGAGATTCTGACTAAGCATTAGGACAAGCTGACAGTGGAAGGGACTAGGAAGGTGGTGGATTCCTCCTTTTAAATAGGATGGATGGCCATCTGTCAGGGATTCTTTGTTTTGTGATTCCTGCATTGCAGGGGGTTTGAGTAGATTACTCTTGGGGTCCCTTTCGACTCAACAATTCTTTGATTCTTTTAAAAGCAGTGGGTCTTCCGAGCAGATTTGTTTTGAGTGGTAGTGTTAAACTTGAGCGACCTTTCAACGAACGAAGTGGCGCTAGGCACAGCACTGGGGCGGGAGGGAGGGAAAGCGGTTTGCTGAGGCTGCGCATTCCCCCCCACCGCCCGCGTGTGGGAGGCGATTCAGAATAAGAACACGGGCGGGCCCAGTTCCGAAGGGAACGTGGTTCGTAGATAGAGCGTAGGGTGGGGGGAGCTTCCACGGGCACAGCAGGCCGCCGAGAGAGCGCATGCGCAACCCCCGCTCGCATCCGGATTCGCTCGCTGCCCAAAGTGGGCGGGGAAAAGGAGGGAGAGCCTCCTCAAGTGCGCCATTCTCTCACGCTGCGGGAGCCCCTGGTTGGCTGGTGCTCCGGGGAGAGGGCGTGACTTGCGAGGTGGCGTAGAAATCGGCCATAGTGGAGGCGGCGGCGGAGGCCGGCGCTCCGTAGTCGGCTAAGGGAGGGAGCCAGCAAGAGCCCGGCAATGGCGTACGGCGGCCTCGCGGTGCCCATCACCGTCATGAGCGTGTTCTGGGCGGTTGTCGGCGGCGTCGTGCCGTGGTTTGTGCCCAAGGGGCCTAACCGGGGGTAAGTGCCCGGAGTCGGCGGAGGTGGGGGACGTTCTCGACTGGGCTGTCCTTTTCGAGGAGGCCTGGCTGCCCCGGCCGGCCGGCCGTGGGAGCTTGCACTGCTCTGGCTACACCTTTGTGGAAATCGCCTCCGTCTGCCTAATAGCTGTTTTCCTGGCCTGGGAGGGGAACAAACGCGGTTTTTTCGCAGTTCGCATTTTTACATGGCCTGTTTTTCAACGTTCTCGGAGGATGCGGCGCAGTGAGCAACTGCCGTCGCGCAGCCCCAGTTGCGGCCTTCCTTTCTTTCTCGCTTGTGTTCCTGTTCCTTTTTTTTCTTTTCTCTCCCACCTCCAACCCGCTTCCCGTAGCAGCGCCGGCCCTGCCAGCCTTTCTGGGAGCTTCTGTGCGGCACTGGCACTTTGTGAGTGGCAGGTGTCAATTCTGAAGTATCTACACCTGCGAAGCGGCTGGAGTTCCCTTGGGATTTCCCGGCGTCTGGGTAGCTCCTGTGTGTCACACCCCCTCCCCCTTTTTGTTTTAGTACCCATCCCGTGTTAAGTTAATCTCATTTCAAATGGAGCGACTCCCCGAGTCAAATGCACTGTTTTGCGTTATCTCTTGAAACGGAATATTGTTTGAGATATTCTGGGAATAACTGTAAAAGAGGGGCAGATCATTTCACAACCATGTAGCAGTCTTGTGACAAGTTATCTTTTTCATCTGTGTGTAACTCATTCCCCTAATTCGAGGACTATGAGGTGGATAAGCTAGTTCCCTTTGTAATTAATCCATCAGCCAAACTGCTGAATTCCTAACTGCATTCTGGTTGTTCATCCTTGTGGTTTTCTTTGTGATTTGAAATAAGATTTTCCAATTGAACCACATTTTCCTCTCTGATAACTTCCTCTTCCAGTGCCATTGAGGATTTTCTTTCTTTCTACATTTCCATTACTGGTGCTAAATGTCCAGCTAGGATTACCAGCAACAGTACTAGTTTATTTCTTTGAAATGTATAAATAGTTTTTCAGCAAAAACCTACAAAGCAGTGAATGATAACATATGGGGCGGGGAGATAGTTAGACATAAGAGAGAGCAGCACAATAACACACAAATAGCAGTAGGTGTCATTACATCTAAGTTGCATTATGATTCGGGTTTAAGAAGTGGGCCTGAACAGTGTTTGTGTTTCCGGCATAAGCCATGACTGATGCAAAGATTGAAATTAGCTTCCATAGCTAGAGATTGTCCCATTTTCCTTTCTAAACAGGAAAAATCAATTTTGTGGCCTGCATTTCTGAAAACACTTTCCCACTCAATGTTCCCAGTAACAGCCTCTTACTTTGCATACAGGGTGCTCTAAATTCTTGGTGGGTCAGAATCTAGCACTGGTGGGTTGAGGACAGGACAACAGACTTTGATGCAAATATTTTGACAGATGGTGCTTTAGGATCATATTTATTAAAATATTTAAGGTAAAGGTAAAGGGACCCCTGACCATTAGGTCCAGTCGTGACCGACTCTGGGGTTGCGGTGCTCATCTCGCATTATTGGCCGAGGGAGCCGGCGTATAGCTTCCAGGTCATGTGGCCAGCATGACTAAGCTGCTTCTGGCAAACCAGAGCAGCACATGGAAACACCGTTTACCTTCCCGCTGTAGCGGTTCCTATTTATCTACTTGCATTTTGACGTGCTTTCGAACTGCTAGGTTGGCAGGAGCTGGGACCGAGCAACGGGAGCTCACCCCGTCACAGGGATTCGAACCGCCGACCTTCTGATCAGCAAGCCCTAGGCTCAGTGGTTTAACCACAGCGCCACCTGGCCTGCCTTATATGCACTGATCTCAGGGCAGGATACAGAATGCATTTAAAATAATCATTCAGTTATATAGGTTCGAAATGTTTTGCTTAAAATAGGAGAGAGGAAAAAATTAAACCTGAGTTTCTTATGGTGCTCATTAATCTTACATGATACTGAATTTCACAACTGGGATCATGGAGTAAGCAGAACCTTGAGAACTGATTCTGAACAATTATATGTTATCTGAAACTACAGCTGTGGGGTAGCTTTAATTTACTGCAAGTACTGTAATGACCAAGAGATTTGAGTTGTAAACCTAGAAATCACTAGTTCAGGTATTACCTTGAACTTACTAGATGGCACCTAGCAATCTACTGTCTCTTAGTCCTGTCCCGTCCCCCATCCTCAATGTAGGGAGAGTCCTGACCTACCTGACATGGTGGTTGTGAGGATTCCTGATATGAAAATAATCTTGGTATGTATGAAGCACCTTAGAATGTTCAAGTATTATTATCGTTATTGCAATAGATTTACATTGAATCATCCTCAGTCTGCACGTGTTAAAACTTGAGAAACTATTCAGCTGTGTTTCTTTGCTTTTGTCCAAAGAAAGTCTGTAAATATTGCTTCCATTTTGTCAACCATTTCTTTCTTCCCCCTCTTTCTACAGTGTTATTAACACAATGTTGGTGACATGTGCTATCTGCTGCTACCTCTTGTAAGTATCCATTTATCTTCTTTCAGTCCAGATGTAGCCAAAACTTTGATAGCACAAAACTGCAATGCCTTTTTTATTTTAGTAACCTGGGTGAGTGTCTGATGTGTTTGGCTGATTTGCGAAAATATGAACATACTATGTAGGATAAAGAACTTTCAAACTTTGTATAGTTCTCTGATGTAAATCAATTGTTAGTTCTTAACCAGGGTATCATAAATGATGGGAACAATTTACATCTAGACTTGCAGCTCGAGCGTCTTTTGTTCTTAGTTGGCATCGGATTGCTTTGAGTTACTAAGTTTTCTACAATAGAGTTGACTGTACATGAGTCTTTTGGGATGCAGAAATTGAAGTCTATCACCCTTCTGATTTCTCTGCTGTTTAATACTTAATAGTTGTGCTTCCTCCTTTTCTAGGAAATGTGTTTAAGCCATTTCTGCTTCCTGTATTTCTGCTTTAAAATGCCTTTTCAGAGTATTGCTAAAATAGTAAACCATAACAAAATTTTCAGCCTAGTTTTGCCAGCTAACAGGCTCCTAGTTCAACAATGCAGCTTATCCACATGGGAGTAAACTGATCTTCTGTACTAACAGGAAGCTAGTCAGCTGGAATACCATTGTGTAGTGCTAGTTTAATATGAAGAATTTGCCTCTGCTTTTGCTTACACACAGTCTAGAGTGATCATCTTGCAGAGTTTACAGTCAGCATGCTTCCATCGAGAAATGCCTTGCTTTAGCTAGACTACCCTGGAGCATAGGCCTGCTTGTGTTTGGTTTAGTGCTAGGGCAAGCAAGTTTTGTGCAAGTACATCCTGCTTGTTTATGGTTCAACAAACCCAAAGACTCATGGATGTGAAGCTGTGACCTGGCTAACTTAAAAATGCACCACACCAGGATGTCTTTGTTTTCCCTTTGCTTTTATTCAAAGCACAAATATAGATGCATGTAGGCAGTAAAAAGTTTTGACAACGTAAGATGAGTCACTTACAGGTATGGACGTTTTCTCTTTTTTGCTAAGCAGGTAGAGCAAAAAGTTGTTTTATCCCAAAAATCCTTGCAATAATAATAATATTATTTATTATTTGTACCCCGCCCATCTGCCTGAGTCTCCCCAACCACTCTGGGCGGCTCCTGTATTAAAACAATACAGCATTAAATATTAAAAAAAACCTCCCTAAACAGGGCTGCTTTCAGGTGTCTTTTAAAAATAGGATAGCTGCTTATTTCTTTGACATCTGATATCATTAAACATCCTGTGAAATACATGACTTTGACAATACTTTCTGCATGGACATCCAGCCATAAAGAGTTATAGAAAGCAGTTGTCATGGTGGTATGTTGTCTGGGAAAGAAAGAAGAGGTTGCTTCTAAACCAGGAAAAAGGTGGGTAAACACATAGACCTGGTGTCAGCACCCAATATAGTGAAGCATTTGCTGGGGCCTAAGCCACCACAGCAAGGCTGTTGCTTTGCCCTCCCCCTCCTCAGCTCCTCCTACCACCTGAGCCTCAGGCAGCAGTGATTCCACAGTGGCGAACCTGTCCTTCTGCTTGTTAACTTGTTGTGATCTGGTTTGCCAGGTGCCTTTGGCAGCAGCCATGACACTATAGTAGACTACAGTAGAGCTTGTAGAATTGTCCGTGTTGTTGGGATCAAGAGCTGAGTGCTGACCTTGCAGTACAGAAACTATACAGTTCCTAGATCCCTGGGAGGAGGGAAGAATAATATTCATATATACCCCACCCATCTGGCTGGGTTTCCCCAGCCACTCTGGTTGGCTTTCAACAGGATATTAAAAGCACAATAAATCATCAAATATTTAAAACCTTCCTAAACAGGGCTGCCTTCAGATGTCTTCTAAAAGTCAGATAGTTGTTTATTTCCATGACATCTGATGGGAGGGCATTCCACAGGGTGGGTGCCACTACCGAGAAGGTAGTGTTGTACCACTCTGAGGAATGTAGATCTGAGGTGACTAGAGGTCTCCTAACAGCTCCCTGCACCCTTAACAAACTAGTTTCCAATACAGTGGTACCTCGGTTTACGACCAGTCCAGTTTACGGATTTTTCGGTTTACAAACTCCGCAAACCCGGAAAGAGTGTCCTGGTTTTGCGAACTTTACCTTGGTCTACCGCCGGAATCTGAACAGTGGAAGGGCACCGCCGGCGGGGGGCCTCATTGGGGAGAGTGCACCTTGGTTTACGACCGGTTACGGTTTACGACCAGACTTCCAGAACGGATTAAGGTCGTAAACCGAGGTACCACTGTACAATGCTTTAAAAGTGCAGGTGGGGCCTAGGTGTCATGGTGCACAGCGCTTTTTGCAATACTCCCTTTGTGTAAATAGGTCATCTTTACAAATATATATATATATATCCAGGTCTACAAAGCTACAATATAGTACCTGTAGCTCTGTGGAACTAGTTTTTTTTCTTTTTAAAAACTGTTCATAGGATTACGGTGAAAGGTAAGAGGTTTGAGGAAAAAGCGAGATGGGATGGAGATAAGAAGTCAAGGGAGGAACACTTAGATCCTTTTGAGCGAACTCCTTTTTTTAATCCTCTTCTCCCCCACCCATCCATGTGTTTTCTTTATGAATCTGATACCAGCTGAATCAATACCACTATGTATGTGGTGGAAACAGCTTGGTGCTCCAAGCTGTTGCAGAGAATAACAATTACCAGACCTTTAGAAAGCATCTCAAGGCAGCCCTGTTTAGGGAAGCTTTTAATGTTTGATGGATTTCTGTATTTTAATATTTTGTTGGAAGCCGCCCAGAGTGGCTGGGGGAACTCGGTCAGATGGGCGGGGTATAAATAAATAATTGTTGTTGTTGTTGTTGTTATATAGCTTCAGGGTAGTTTTCCACAGTTGTGAACACATACGAGGGCTGCCCATTGCAGCCCAGTTGCACTTCTGTACAAATTTATCATAGGCTTCCATGTAACAGCAAACAGTGTCCACATTCACAGCACCAAGTGAGAAAATTGCATTTTGCAGTATGGGACATGATTACAACTGGACATCCATGGGAGTGGCTTTGGGCTTAGTTTGCATTTTCACAGAGCCCCACTTATGAGTAACCACTGCTGCTTGATGAGAGGTGAACATGTTTCATACACTTTCAAGGAATAAAAATCAAAACCACTAGAATGCCTATATTACGCAAATCCAATTGAAAAAAAAATGTAAACGTAATAGGCTCTTGAATAACAATTGTAAAGTTATTTACTAGAAACTGCTTCTCAAAATTCGGGGTGCAGGTGGCACTGTGGGTTAAACCACTGAGCCTAGGGCTTGCTGATCAGAAGCTCAGCGGTTTGAATCCCCGCAACAGGGTGAGCTCCCGTTGCTTGGTCCCAGCTCCTGCCAACCTAGCAGTTCGAAAGCACATCAAAGTGCAAGTAGATAAATAGGTACCACTGCAGCAGGAAGGTAAACAGCATTTCCGTGCGCTACTCTGGTTCGCCAGAAGCAGGGTGGATAAAAATCAATGATTTTTTTTAAAAAATCAAAAAAATCGGATTTTTTTGATTTAAATCGGATTTTCTTGATTTAAATCGGATTTTTTTGATTTAAATCGGATTTTTTAAAATAAAATGCTTTTCGAGGAAAATATATTACCACCCAAAGGTTATTCCATCATGAAATAAAGATTAGTTTTTTTAATTATGTAGAATAAGGTTATATATGTTTAATTTTTTGGGTAAATAAATTCCATTAATCCATTCACAATGTCATGCTCTTCCAGAGGTTTTTGTAAGATTATTGGGCAGTTTCTCTGCCTACAAGATATTATCACAGATGCTTGGTTTACTTTTGCAGTTCTCAAAACTGAATTTGACAGCAGAGATCACATTCCTCTTCTTCACAGCAAAAATGTTATAACATGAACAGAGTTGAGAAAAAGACCTTAATCCTATTGTTCTACAAACCTATGAATACAGAATCAACCCCTTCAGTGCTAAGTTTCAAGAAGTTCAGTGAATAGAATAGAAACAATATTTTTCTGATTGTTTGGAGTGGACAGTATTTAAGTTTTTCATGTGTAGGCTGGGCTGACAGTCTAAGTTTCTTAAAATATATATATATTGTTTTTGTTTAGCCAAATTAGTTAACAAACATGGATGTTTGTTTAAGCAAATAACATATGCTGTAATGTTATTGTTTCAGTTGAATAAATCTATTTAAATTGTTATTATTAAGGTAACGATTATTTTTCTCCTTCCTAAGTACAATAGTAAAGTGGTCCAAATATGAATAACCCATTAAACTGGGGAGAAAAAACTAATATGAAAAGTTGTTATTCTAAAAATCTTCATCTACTTGCATATTCAAGTTATACCAGCAAGGATTAGTCTTTATGTAGAAAACTATGATTTAAATCAAGCCTTACTGACTAGTGATTTAAATCGTGATTTAAATCGTGATTTAAATCAGTTTGATTTAAATCAAATCCACCCTGGCCAGAAGCAGCTTTGTCATGCTGGCCACATGACCTGGAAGCTGTACGTCGGCTCCCTCGGCCAATAACGCGAGATGAGCGCCGCAACCCCAGAGTTGGTCACGACTGGACCTAATGGTCAGGGGTCCCCTTTACCTTTACTTCTCAAAATTAGATACAGCTTCTCATAATGTCAAAGTCAACATTGTGACATAACATATTAAAATGTAGCTTATTCAGTTGACCACCAAGTCCACCAAGTTTTTTTTATACTTTCAAAGAAACAATGACTAGCTCTGTCTTCCTCCTCCTTGGAACCTAAACTAGATTAAATGCTATTATAACCGCCTTCAATAGCCATCATGGGCTACATATGTGAATGGCAGTACAACAAATGGATTTTGTCATCTGACATTCCAAACATAACTTACTCTTGTTTTTAAAACAGTACTGCACTGCTCAAACAAACCCTGTATCAGTCAATATATGTTTTGATTCAATATGGATTGTAGGGTGAGGACATAAATTGGCCCTGATCAACTGTTTTAATTATCTTCTGTAAATCTAAAAATTATAGAATGCAATGATGCAGGAAGGTGTCATCTCAATAGAGTAGAAGGAAGGGAAGCTCCATATGTAAAGCTTCTGTTGATATCTAGGCTTCCTTTTGAGTTGGGTCTCCCCTTGTCCTTATGAACAATCAGAATTGGTGAAGGTAACAACAGTATGGTGCAGAATTCCTAAGTTGTAGAGCCAGATAAGATGGTCCTGCCTAGCAGTGGAAGCTCAGTGGTTCTTTCTCTGCTTCCCAAGCAAGAGCAGTACATCTTCTGCTTCACCTCCTTATCTATGTATTTAAGCTCAGCTTCTGCACATCTATTCTGTAGGTTAACGCCAAATGCTAATCCTTATTTTCAAGGGAGATTTAGAATGCAATTATGTTAACTGATTTTCTCCCCCAAATATGTGTGGCTACTGTTTCATAATAAAATCTTCACTTCCCCCATGATTTAAATATTTCTACTATTTTGGAACAGGTGGGAAGCATGGCATCCAAAATCAATGGTAATTGTGAATGGCAGTGCTTTTGGCAACACTGAGATGTTACTAATGTAGCCCATGCATTTTGCATATGTCTTCGTTGCTACTGTTGTAATAGTTTTTTTCATTACATATCCTTCATATGTATTGATGGGCAAAATGTTTTATGGCAGTCTTGGCAAAGAGCACAACCTTGTGGTTCTCTCATTCGTCAGTTCTTGGAACCTCCGCCCATCAAAGAAGAAACAAAGTCAGAATCTGGGTGCTGATCATTAAGGCTGCCTTGTAATTTCTGTGTCGAGTAATTTTCCCACAAGGTTGCTTTTGAAAATGGAATGGCATTCACCTAGCACCTTGTGCTCTGGGCAGGTGAATTGTGTATTCAGAGTTACAGGTAGGTAGCCGTGTTGGTCTGCCATAGTTGAAACAAAGTAAAAAAAAAAATCCTTCCAGTAGCACCTTAGAGACCAATTAAGTTTGTCATTGGTATGAGCTTTCGTGTGCATGCACACTTCTTCAGATACACTGAAACAGTAGTCACCAGACCCTTATATATAGTGATAGGGTGGGGAGGGGTTCTGTTTCAGTGTACCTGAAGAAGTGTGCATACACACGAAAGCTCATACCAATGACAAACTTAGTTGGTCTCTAAGGTGCTACTGGAATGAATTTTTTTATTGTGTATTCAGAGTGCACTTGTAACTTGTTTGCTTTCATCACGTATACTAGAAATGGGATGTGAAATCTGTGGATGTGGTTGGACTACAACTCCCATTGTCCATGACCATTTGCTCTACATGTTGGGGCTAATGAGAGTTGGAGTCCAGCAACCTATGGAGAGTCATATGTTAACTACTACTGTACTAGGTAATGGTAAGGATACCAGTGGAAAATATTGTGATGGGCTTACCTGAAATCTGCAGGAATCAGTACTACTGTGGCCCAAAACTGCCCTATGCTTGCTGCACAAAACATCCCTTTTTGGTTTAGGCATGACTAACCTGCATGCTGGGGAGTGTCTTAACCTCCACCAAGAAAGAAGCTGTGGCTAAGGTTTGTGTGAGCTCCATGATTAATCTGGAAACGTGATAGCTTGCCTCTTGGTAATATGATAGGTTACATATAGTAGCTGTACAGATTGCCCTGTTATGTGTTTGTTTTCTGTTGTTATAGTACCTTATTTTCTGATTTGGGGCAATTTGGGTTGTGTCGAACCAAGTCGTACTCAGAGTGGACTCATTCAAATTAATGAACCTAAGTTAATCATGCCTATTAACTTCAGTTGGTCCACTCTGAGTAAGACTAGCATTGGATACAACCCTTTGTAATAACTTCTCAAAAATCTGATTATCATTTGAAAAGGCCAAATATCTGGCACCACAAAGGGAGTTTATTTAAACCTATGGCATCCTGTTAAACCTATAGGAGTGTGTGTGTTCTTTCTGTTTTCAAAATGTCTACTTTCAAGGAACCCCTTTCACACTGACATGCCTGTCATAGAACCTCGTGTGTAACTGAGAACACTTTCCACACTCCATTGGAGCAGGAAACTAACTGGCCGTGCTTGTTGGTCTTTGCTGTTACCCCTTGTGAACTGAGCACGTGCCATAGAATGCCTTCATAACTGTTTGTGGCTGTACATTGTGGAGGAAGATTGGTAACAGCAGAGAAGCTGCCTTTCAGAAAATCTTCTGCCCTTTGTTGATTGCTTCTGAAGAACCCCATGGGTTCTCTGGGACACAGTGTGAAAAGTGCTGACCTATAGCACGCTCTAAGCAGAGCAAACCGTAAGCAAACAAGCAAAGCTGGTTATATAAAGAGAAAGAGACAGTGTATAATATACACACTGCCATGTGACTATTTGATATGGGTTAAGCTTCCTTCTGGTCACAAATATGTCAGTTGGGACTCCAAACATGAGTAATCATATCTGTAGAATAATGGTCGGATAGCTCAGTTGGTTAGAGAGTGGTGCTCATAATGCCAAGGTTGCATGTTCAAACCCTGTATGGGACAGCTGCATTATTTCCTGCATTGCAGAGGGTTAGACTAGATGGTCCTCAGGATCCCTTCCAACTCTACAATTCTATCATTACAAGATTTCAAGGGAAACTACTGGGACCAAAGAGGATGTCATCCTATATCTGTAACAATCCATGATGAAAATGCTAGATATTGCCAGGAGTCCTGTTGGTAATCAGTGTTGAAAGTGGGCATTCATTTTGCTGTGGCTGTTTAATCTGTAAAATTAAGAGCAGTACTGAAATTTGACCAATGAACTCTGAATAGGATTAATCCTGTATTGCTTGTCTCTGTCTGCTATGGCTTTTCCTTCCCTCTCCCAGCTGACCTGCGTTTCATTCTCTGGTTGAAGCAATCCAGGTTTGTGTGGAATTTTCCATGGCTGCCTAAGCACTTTGCATCTGTAGCAGCTCACATTACAAAGCCGCTTTGCTCTTCCTCCTCCTCCTATAGCATTCTAGAATTAGCAGTTAGATGTGCCTGTGTGTTCACAAAATGTTTTGTGCACTGAACATTTAGCTACACAGTAACATAGTACAAATTAAAGAGATTCTTAAGCTCTTATTATTTGCAGTTGTTAACATACCAAATATGTAACCCAGAAATAAATGTGTTGCAGTTTTCTAAGTGTTTTCCGTGCTACAAAATGTATTGTGTCCTACTTGGGCATTGAGTCCTCCTGCTTCGCTAATATGCTCACTGCTCTGAGAAGTACGCATTTTGTTATATTGCTAGTGGCTTCACAAACTCTTAAAATACATTCTGCATTAGGTTGTCATAAAAGGTACATGGGTAGAAGACTTAAGCTTTTTTCAGTATAACATTGATGCAAAAATCCCCTGACGCTTGTCTCCTGCACCTAATGTATGTCCACTAGCAATGTCAACGTCTAAACAAGACGTTGTGAAACTACAATTAGAGCAAGAGAAATGATAGGTCTGAGAAATAGGGCTGCCGAGTGACTGTATTTTTAGGTTGCCCTTTAATATTGGAAGAAACCAGTCAGATCTGCAACAAAATGTTACCCTTTGGAGTGTCATGTTCAGTCAGTCGTGCCCTTCTCCATACTTAATTCCATTACTCCTCACATCCAGTTTTCCAATTGCCTCTTGTCATTCAGCATTCTGTGTTCAGCATGCTTTGTTCTTATTAGGTTGTTTTACTGCGTTGCAAACCTTCTGGTTTCTCCAGGCCTGCTCATATGCCCCTTTTATGTGTGGGAGGTGCCTTTGGCTACATAAACAACAGCACTCACCTCTGAACATCAGAACTAGAGGGAACCAGTAGGTCCCTGCAACAAAATGTGGAGTGCTTGTTTAAGGTTCAAGTCTTTCCACTCCATCCTGTCCCTCCCCCTGGCTTTCTGTCTTGTCTCCCCCAACAGTCAGTCAGCTTTCTTTGCCCACAAAGCTGTCCTCATTGGACTGGTTTTTCTTCCTTGAGGTGTTGTGAACACTGGTGCACAGCCCCAGCTACATAGAAATCTTGGATCTCTCCTTTGAATTCTATGAGTAGCTTTCTGTTCTCTTCTCAGAGTGATCCTGGAAATTGCCTATCTAGACGAGATGGTTCTATCCCTTTTATGTTTTTATATTGCTGACTGTACACTACCACAATATTTTATGAAGGGGTGGTATAGAAATAATCTTCAGGGGTACCTCTAATTTGCTGATACCTCCCCCTTACACATGGGTAGTGTGGTTCTGGTTGCATAAGTGTGAACACTACCAGACTTGAAATCATAATGTTGATCAGCCTTCCTCCATTTGTTTTCTTTATTACAATTCTCATCGTTCCTGACCATTGGCCATGCTGGCTGGGGCTGATGGGAGTTGCAAAACATATGGAGGAACCCTAGGTTGGGCGAGGCTGATACAAATAATGCTGATACATATTGAACTACCTGGGTGATGGCATGAGTTAGAGCACTTTAGAGCACTTTAGAGCACTGCCTAGTTAAAACACGAGAATTACTTGAAATTAAGTAGGGCAATACACTTTGATTTATGGGCAGTTGCTCAAACTTTTATGGCCATCTCTTATTTTCAAAGTTTAATTTTGGTAACATTTTGTTTGAACACTAGTTTTAAGTAACTGTTAGCATTCTATTCTTCCTTGAGTATCCTGATAAATTTTAGTCATTCTATTAATAGTCTGCTCTTGTCTTGCAGCTGGCTGATTGCAATCCTGGCTCAACTGAACCCTCTCTTCGGACCACAGTTAAAAAGTGAAGTAATTAGATATCTAAAGTACCACTGGCCTTAACCGATGTGCTCTTCTCCTGCAGTTTGTGGACTGGGTAAATATTGACACTTTAAATTATTTATTACATTTATATCCCACTTTTCCTCCAAGGAGTTCAAGTTGGTGGACATGGTTCACCTCCTCCCATTTTATCTTCACAACAACCCTGTAAGGGTTACAGTGAGTATTTTCTTTTAAACCCAGCCAGATGGGTGAGGTATAAATAATAATTATTATTATCACACAACATGCAGAAAAAGCCATGGCATTTTACTGAGTTGAGGATAGTTATCTCTCAAGAAGAAACCAACTTGCTTTGTTGCAGAGATTGCAGCAATGGAACTTGTTGATCTTGTCATAATTTCATGTGTGATTGTTATAAATGCTAGCGCTCTTTGACCCCTATCTCAATTATTGCAGTGTACTGGATTATTTACGGTAGTACAAATGTTTAAATAACCAGTGGAATTGGTACTTCGACTCCCAGCACAATTTCCATTCTTTCTCTGTTGCCATTTTCTCTTTAATGAAAAGGACTCCCATGGTTTTGGCTCATGCTGCAAGTTTTTTCTCACTCCATGCCATATTCCGTGTCTGTTGCAGAGCTACAGAAATGCAAATTCCAGTTTCTGTTTATGTGTTTCTAGAAATAGAGCTGTGTTAGTCTCTTGCAGCAAAAGAAGGGAGAGGCTTATAGCATTTCGTTATGGCATAAAGTTTGGTGGGCTTCTGCATCTGATGAAGTGGACTGTGGTCCATAAGAGCTTATGCCTCAATAAATATGATGGTCTTTAAGGTGGAGTAGCCAACGTGATGCCCTTCAATTTTTGTTCAAAAATAAAAGAATTGTCTGCTTGCATGGGAGTGAGAAGCAATTGTTCCTGTGCAAGCAAACAAATGGCACTGGCTCCCTTTTCTTCCTGCCTATTGCCGAAGAAGAAGAAGAAGAAGAAGAAGAAGAAGAAGAAGAAGAAGAAGGAAGAAGAAGAAGAAGAAGAAGAAGAAGAAGAAGAAGAAGAAGAAGAAGAAGAAGAAGAAGAAGAAGAAGAAGAAGAAGAAGAAGAAGAAGAAGAAGAAGAAGAAGAAGAAGAAGAAGAAGAAGAAGAAGAAGAAGAATTGTAGTTTGGATTTGTTATCCCGCTTTATCACTACCCGAAGGAGTCTCAAAGCGGCTAACATTCTCCTTTCCCCTCCTCCCCCACAACAGACACCCTGTGAGGTGGGTGGGGCTGAGAGACTTCAAAGAAGTGTGACTAGCCCAAGGTCACCCAGCAGCTGCATGTGGAGGAGCGGAGACGGGAACCCAGTTCCCCAGATTACGAGTCTACCGCTCTTAACCACTACACCACACTGGCTCAACCAGTCAAGAAGAGCTTTTGCTCTAGGGGCACTGATCAATTATCCAGTGTTTATTCTGTCTACTTATTTAATATTGAACAAAATAGCTGTGTCCCCAAACCTCCTGTACGAGGAATGTGTTGTATAAGGGAGTGTATACCATTCTCTCTGCTTTAGTTCAGTGGTTGAACATTGCTGTTGCAATGTTGGCTAAGGCCTGACAGGGCTTTGAGTTGTTTTAGTAAGTGTTCGTCTCTCAATGCACCAAGAAGTTTCCCATGCGAACAATTACAACAGGAAGCAACTTTAGGAATGTGGATTCTGTAATGGTGAATAGTTCTGTAGGGTGCTGTAATAGTTCAAAAGGGTTCTACCTGCTGTTTTATCTTGCAGCTCTGATTCACCTTAATAACTATAATTTCCTCTGTTTGGAAAAAGTTGAATAGCAGAGGACAACTGGTGGCTGATGTTATGGTTTAATTGTCTGCAGTTAAGCTTCCTTGAAACAAAGCTCTAGTGTTTTCAGATCAGGGTTGTAATGAATTGGGATAGTGACAGGCTGCAGTGAGCATAGGGAGCCTGGTTTCCCCTTTTTAGCAGCTCATACAAGTTGGCAGTAGTCTTGCATTTTACAAAGAAAGGCCTCGTGCAACACAGCAGTGAACTTCGCTGTAACAACTTTACATGAAAATTAAATTGGTGGTATATCAATAACTAAGGAATTGGAATTAACTTGGAGGTGGGGCAAAATTTAGCCTTGTTGCTCAAAGGTGATATTCTGGCACTAGGTACTTGGGTTCTGCTCTTAATTTTTTCTGATACTGCTAATACCAGTGGATTCTAGCTGACAGTTTGTATTGACTTATTACTGCATTTAGCACAATTTGTTCACATTTTAGTGAGTAGAGTCTGCAAAGTAAGGCTTTCAAGATCCAAATGGATCTTCAACTATTAGTGTAAATTTTTCTTTACAGCAACTGTGATGCTTAGTATATTAACACCTCCCTGCAAGAATTTAACTAATAGCTGAATTAAAATGCCACTGAAAGAGACTAAACTGCTTTTTTGCTTTGCAGGATTTGAAGAGATTTTCTTTATGTAAAGCCCCGTTGATCCAGATGCCTTCTAACGTACTTTGAATCCGACCACGTCTGCTCAATGCCTTACTGTTTGTTCTGTTACAAGAAATGTTTGCCTAATCTTGTTGTTTTTTCACCTTTGAAAGTGCCTAATAGATATCTATATTTCTACTCAGTACAATGTTGTGCTTGAATTTCAAGTATTATAAATAATATTCCATCCCTCTTCTCTGCACTGACAGTGGCTAGATGGAATTGAGAGTTGCCTCTGAACATTTATTTGCCTTACCAATTTTTATACTAGACTGCCTACTGATCCAGTTTACAAGCACAGTCTGAATGCCGTGTCTGATAACTTTAAGAAATATGATTGTTTTCCTCAAATCTGAAATAAATTTCTTTTCTTCTGAATGTGGTCTTCTGGCTTTCTTTAGAACACATTGTTCTTGCATAAGCATATTCAGCACTTTTATAACATCTGAAAAGTTAGGGACTTAATGATTGATTGCATGCCTGTGTGGAACAGTTCAGTTACTTCACTGAAGTTTTGCCCCACCCTTCACGAAGTGTGTATGCTGTGAGAAATACCCACTATGCAATCTTGGATACTTTCATAGTATTTGAATGGAACTGCAGTACAAATAGTGTAATTGTTCCTTAAGCCATATTAAGTTCAGGATAGAATTTACAAATGTTTGTGAAATAATGAAGTGACTGGGTAACCTGCATATAATTAATTACTTTGCTTCATCAGCTGGTTTGCTTAGAAGCATATATTAGGAATGAATATGGTTACAAAGCACCTTTTGTGACGTTTTGTGCATGGAAGACTTCTAAAGTGATCATGCAAATGTATTGTGGGAATATTACTTGGGAGTGGCTGTGTTTTTGAATGTGCTTGTGAAGGGAATTCTGAACACATGCATGCTCATGGCTTGCAGCTGAATGTTTAAAGAGACTCAATGCAGAAAGTTGCTTGAGCTGACAAAGATGTGAAAGCCCTAGCTGGGGAGTGTTTGGATTTAGGAAGGCTTATTTGTGGTTATTAGATTGCTGTAAGGTCCTCTTCAAAAGTAGCACTGTAGGAAAGTTATACGGATGACTGAATGTGAGATAACCAAGCAGAGAGGTATGGTTTGGTAACAAGCTCAAATCCTTGCAGTAGACATAGCCACAGTTAGCTCTGGAAAAAAGGGAAAGGGAGCTAATAAACCTTTGCCATGATGAGTGGCATCCAGTTGTGGCATCCTGCTTGTACAACAGACTTCCATGTGCACAAAGGGGCATTTTCTTTCCCTACAGCCCCCATAAATCTGTTCTGGAGGGTATAGGGAACTGCAGGGGCCAGGAGGCAGTGGAGGAAGGGAAAGTCCTGTTGCATCCACTGGCACAATGTTGCAACTCAGAGTTGTGTATGTGAAAGAGCAAGCAATGAGAAAGAAGCACCAAACCCTAAGCCTGGTGGGGATTTCCACAGAAGCACAGCTCTTAATGCATTCCTGTGAGGAGCATCATCATGACACTAGAAGAACTTGCAAAATAAAGCAATGGGGAGGAATGCTCATTTTTGCTCTGCAGTATCTTCAGTTGTGTACGTTTAGAACAAAAAAAAAATCCCATGAATCTATTTCCTATAAATTGTCGCTGTATAGTGTGGCCTGCAGACGATGGATTCCATCAGACCCAGTCAGCTTAGCCAGTGATGATGGGAACTGTAGTCCATAAATACCTGGAAGCCCACAGGTTACCTATCCCTGCCATAGCAAATGCTCAGCCGAATGCAGAGAAAGGAGTTTGGTCCCTCTTATTCCTTCCTTTCTCCCCTGAGCTCGGCGTGCGGCTCGAAACTAGCAGCTGCCACCGCTGTGCCTCTCTCGGGCTCGCCGCCGCCGCCGCCGCCGCCGCGTGAGAGCTGAGAACAGAACGTTCTCTTCCTTCAATCCTCCCCCGCCCTTCTCACTTGAAGCGGTCACGTGAGAAAGGAAAACAGTTTCTGCGGCCGCTGATTGGCTCTCGGCTCCTCGCTCTCTGATTGGTGGTCTTGGCTTCCTCACTTTCTGCCTTCTCCTGGCTTTGCTTTTCCCTTCCCCTCCCCCGGTTTTTTTTTTTAATAAAAAGCCCACGTGATGGGGGCAAGTCACGCGATTTCCGGGAACCCGTCAGGAAGGGACATAAACAAAACAAACCCCAGAGCGGCATGGAGGGGCCGGGCCAGGGCTGGAGCATCTGCAGAAGTGGGGGCCCCCACTGAGACAACCCCCATCACCCCACTGGGTCGGGGCGACAGGTGAGGGGCCGAAGGGTGAGGCGGAAAAGGCTGGAGCCCCCGAGGCGGAGGGTGGGGGGCAGGAGCTTGAAGGGGGTGTAGCGGTGGCCGTAATGCCCCAGCGCGGAAGGAGGGGAGAGAAACGGAGCTGAAAGTCCCAGCAGTTCCCTGAAAAGGCCCGGGCTGGTGGGAGGCAGGAGGAGGGAGGTGGGTTGCTGTGCGCCCCCCCCCCTTTTTTTGAGGGTGCGGGGAGTTTGTCTTGCTGTTGACCCCGGGAGGCGACAGTCCTCTGCTGGGAAGGCTGCGGGGGAAAAGAGAGATCGTGTCGGGAGGAGAGATCTAAAGTTGCTGTTTCTTCTGCCGCAGCTTTTGCTTCAGAAAGGGGGCGTGGAGGCAGCTTCGGGAGCAACTGCTGGCTGGAGGATTAGGCTAGGTGTGTGGTCTTTACTCAAGGAAGGAGGGCAAGGGGCTGCGCGCCCCCGGAGCGTCCCCTTAATCCTACGGTAGCAGCGATTGTGCAGGATTCCTGCAGCGAAAGCAGTTCTGGTTCCTTTTGGCCTCTCGCCCCTACATGGGAAAGGATATGGAAGAAAGGGGCGTGTACTTGCTTGCTTGTCTCGCTGGGAGGCTTTGCCTTCTCCTAGGACTGCAGAGGAGCATGGGAGGGAGGGGCGTGGGGAAGGGGGAGCTTGGGGAAGCTTTTGATTTTGTAAGTTTCCTTTTCCTTGTAAGATGTAGGAGGTGGCCGATGGTAGGTGTGGTGATAGTGTGGACTTCTCTAATGGTAGTTAGAATAATCCAGTGCTTACCTTCTGCCCTATTTCCATCTTGAGAGACTTAGTGCAACCTGGTTGTTTTCAAAAGGTGGCTTAATATGTTTATGACAAGGTGGAGGATGATAAGAAGCTGTTTGCCTAGTTTTCGCAGTCGTCCACACGTTTCCTCTAAGCCTGTGGTAGGTATCTAAAACGAAAGGAGCTAAGATCTTGAGTTGTGTCGGTTCAGATCTTTCGTCTCCCAGAAAAGCTGAATCCTTTAAGGATGAAAGTGTTGCCAGAAGTCGTTGTTGCAAAAAGAACGAAGGAAAAATAGTTAATGACGAACTATTACTAAATAGCCGTCAAGATTAGGAGAGACAAACTTCCAGAATCCTTCTGCTTCAAATCGTGTTACACCTAAAGGCTACACGTGTTCCCATTTTATTGCCTGCTTAGACTGCATGAGGGGTGGGGAAGTGAAACCTCTCGGGGGATTGCCTGAGTCCTCCTGTCTTTGCCACGGTCCAGCTAAGAGAATAGAACGTGGAAACCAAGTAAACGGTGCGGAGTCCAAGAAAGAAATGTTGTATTTTGCAAAAGAGGCGTTGGCAGAAAAGGATGAAAATCGGTCAGTTCAGTCTTGTGATACTCTGCGTCTCGGTGGGGTGCGGGAGAAATCCTCGGTTTCGTTGCAATGATAGGACTTTGGGAAAGTGGCAACTGAGTTTGGCCCCACAAGGGGAGGGGGCGGAACCGGAGGCTTGCCGGCACCCCTTTCATTCAGGGGGACATGCAGTCTGTTCGGATCCCCCTCTCGTTCTTGCTCTCCACTGCCCCACCCACAAAGGCAGGTCACAGCTGCCTTCTCTTCCACCCACTCCTTATGACACACAAGTGATCTTGTGGTACAGAATGTCGCTGCCCTCGCGGGTCAGGTGCTTGGAGGGGGGTCCTTCCCCTCCTCCCCCCGGATCCCTTCCCCGCCCTTGGCTTGGGGAGGACGGAGGGCGTGGGCCGGCGGAGTCCCGCTCACTTCGGAACATCCAGAAAGTGATTTGTTTACATGTCACCTCATGCTAGCTTGGGGGAGGCCGCTGGGCAGAGAGACTGACGGGGAACCAGCCCAATGGCAGCGGGGCTTGGAATTAGGCGGGCCAATGCGACCAGGGAGGGGGTGGGGCCAAGTGACAACTCGGTCGGCTGTGTTTCGGTGCGTTTGGTGGGTCAGCCATGTTGGACGGGAGGTGTGTTAGTGGGTCAGCCTAGCCGAGGGGGGGCTGTGGCATCGGGGAGATAAAATAAAAAGGGGCTGGAGATTAGGAGGTTGCTGAAGGCCCCGTCCCCACCCCGTAGAGCAGGCGAGCCCTGGGCAGAGCAAATTTCTGCAGGCTGGAGGGACTTTTTGGATTTAATGCTCCTTTTCCTGCAGGGAAAAAAGTCATGCCAACTCTGTTGTGCCGCTGCCAAAGTATGTTGGGGCAGGCATGCGGGCATGCACCAAAAAGCAGGCGCCAGTCAGGTCACAGTTGCCATGAGTTTTTAGAGAGCACATTTCCACTACTGTATAGGGGCGGTTTCCTATCTTTCACCTTTCTCTCTGGAAAAGGTGCGGTTCCTTTTCACGTGAAAGGTTTTAGTATTCACACGAGTTGCAATAATCATGCTCCATGTAATTTTTTGCATTGTTGTTTAATTTTTGGAACTGCAGTATATTTATGTCCTTGCAGAAGCACAGGAATGTTTATACCCGCAGCAAGCCATTACCCTGTTTCTCCTAAAATAAGGCATACCCAGAAAATAAGCCATAGCAAGATTTCTAAGCATTTGCGCAATATAAGCCATACCCAGAAAATAAGACATAGTGATAGGCGCAGTTCTGGAGGGCCCCAAGGAAGAGACGAGGCTGGACGCATAATAAAAAATAAGGCATCCCCTGAAAATAAGCCACTGTGGGGGTTTTTTAGGAAGAATAAATATAAGACGGTGTCTTATTTTTGGAGAAACACGGTATAAAGCTAAACATAATTTCGTTGCTTCAAAAAAAAACACTATGCAGGAAAAATGTGCACCCACCATTATAAATCATTATCGAGACACATAACCAAGTCCAGGGATGGAATAAAATGAATACAGTTAAAGAGACAAGGTCTATATGTCTTGCTATAGTTCAGTGATTTTATTTATTTAGGTGGCTTCTACGGTATATTGCTGTTCAGGAATCAGTGCATTCAAAGCAGTAGTTCCTAAACTCGTCTGTGGCCCACCAGTGGTCAATGAGCTTCATTCAGGTGGTTTGTAGTATGTCTGCGTTAAATATATGCATTGATTTTTAATTGTATTTTTATTATATTGTATTTTATTGCAATTTGAATTCAGAATGTAATACAATAAGGTGCAATATAAGAAAAGAATATAAGAAATAAAAACCCCCAATAAAAATGCAATTAAAAATTATACAACATCTATCACAGTGTATTGCAGCTTGTACCACAGGCAGAAAAATCATTAAGTGGTCTGCCTAGACCCTCAGTAATTTTCAAGTGATGAGAAGGGGTATGGGAACCACTGTTTTAAGGTATAAACCAGAGAGGTTAATGTGTTTTTATTTTAAATGCCTGTGTTTTGTGATAATGTAGAAGGGCTACCTTCTCTTCTGCAACCAGTACAGGACAGAAGGCATTATCTCTACAAAGATCACTGAAGCAACCTCAATTTTTTTGTACAAGCTTCTTGTAAGATTCCTTTTTGTCCTATTTATCTCTCAGCCTTCCTATCCTGCATATGGTGCAATACTTCCAAATGAAGTATGTCCAGCCAGTATCTTGTGTGGAATTTTCTATGGTTGAGTCCAAGGAGTTGCTGCTTGAGTTTAAAGCTGCTGCTTTGGCCCTGGTACCTTACTCCTTGCCACATACACAGTCATTGTTGCATGTGATGCTGCAGTTCCTAAACAAACAAGAGTTTGACAAAGAGCTTGGTGGTAGAGCATCTCCACCAAAGGTCCCAGCTTCAGTCTTCAGCATCTTTATGTAGGACTGGGAAACACTTCTGCCTGAAGCCCTGGAGATCTGCAACCATTGTAAGATGGACCAGTGGTCTTCCTATGTTCCTATGACTATTGTATGAAACCCTGGAGAACAGCTGCTGGTTGGTATTGACAATACAGGCTAGATATACCAGTTGTTTGATTCCATCTAAGGCAGGTTCTGCTGCTCTGTGTTGCAGATTTGCTTTGTACTGTACTGTGGATTCCCTCAGCACTAGGTTCCTTTCTTGTTTTTAAGCTTAACATTTGTAATTGAGCATTGGTGGAGTATAGTAGTATGCCACGTGCTCTTTATTTTTGTTTGGTTTTCTTTCTGTAAAATTAGAGTGCTAACCTGTATTGCAGGCTTGCTCACTTGCAAAAGCAATACAAGTACAGTGGTACCTCGGTTTACAAACTTAATCTGTTCTGGAAGTCCATTCTTAAAATGAAAACGTTCTTAAACCGAGGCACACTTTCCCTAATGAGGCCTGTTGCCGCCAGGGCCCTTCCACCGTTTGGATTCTGTTCTTAGACCAAGGTAAAGTTCACAAACCGAGACACTACTTCCGGTTTTGCAGAGTTCATAAATGGAATCGTTCGTAAACAGGACTGTTCTTAAACTGAGGTACCACTGTAATGTCAAGTTAAAACTTTTTAAGGGCTTGATGGGAGAATATTAAGTAATGTACTGTAATGTATTATGGTAGAATCAAGAGACTCCCAAACCTTTTACTTCTTTGTCTAATTACAGGGTGCAGGATTTAGTCTGTACACCTCCTGGTACATTGTCCTAGTTGCATGGAAGTGAGGTGCTTTCATTACATGTAACACTTGGGAGCAGGAGGCACTCTTTAAATAATTATATGCCAACACTGAAAAGAAGCTGGGTGAGGCTGTAAGTGCTGGCAATTCTGCTTTCCTGTTACAGTACTTGTTAGCAGTGAATAGTGGGGTTGTAGCGAGGAGGGATTTCTCTATATGAATTGCAGCTCTGCATTATTTCAATTTACAAAATAATCCTTTTCTTTCCCTGGCAGCTTTTATTTATGCTTGCCCATAGCAAGGTATCATATTCCTTGTGTGGGAACAGAATCTCAATCATGTTTGAGGCAACTGGAGACAACCAGTACACTGGAAAACCAACTTATACCATTGTTCTTTAGCACTTTTTAGTGGTTTTATGAGGACTTTAAGTGCATCACTCAAAAAGAAAACATCTTCTGTTCCTTAAAAAAAGAGATTTTTTTCCCCTAATACTGAAAATAATTTAGTATTTTTGTTTTTCAGGAGCAGCCTCATGATTGCCCCTTATCATGAAGAGGTGCTCATTACCTCTTGGGCCCTGTGGGTTAAAGCCCTACTTGAGGCTAATGAGCAGTGAGGGGCAATGGAGGAACAATTATTTACTTATTTAAGACAGTTATACCCCACAATTTAGCCAAAAAGGCACTCAGAACAGCTTACAAAAATCAGTAGTAAATTGGCTCCTTCCCTCAGAGTCACAATTTAAAAAGAGATGACACATGAGAAAAAAAGAATAGGTGGGAGGCGGGGAAAGCAAACACAAATTTTAAAGTCAGTTCCTATAGCAGTAATATAGTTATGTCTAAGCAGATTCTGGCTGTCCAGAAAAGCAGCAGCTGGCTGACTGGTTGCCTTGCCTTGTGGAAGCACTCTCCCCCCCAAATTCCGTTTCTGTGATACATTTTAATTGTTTTTATTCCTTGTAAGGCTTTTAAAACATTTTATGTGCACCACATAGAAATTCTGACTATTAAATGGCATAGCAGTACCTTTAAAAAAAAATCTCATCCAGGAGTAGTGGCCAGGAGGACAGGGCAACTCCTGCCACATATGGCAAGTCACTCTTTACTCAGCCCCTGGACACATCTGATGACTGAACTGTGTTAACAGAGACCTAAGTCACAGTGATTAAAAGTAATTTTATCGTTTAAAAGGTGGCTAACCTGAGGCCCTCCAGATGTTGCTGAACTACAGCATCTGTCCTCCTTGACCACTGGCTATGCTGGCTGTGGCTGATGTGAGTTGTAGTCCAACAACATCTGCAGGTAGGTAGCCGTGTTGGTCTGGATCGAAGTAAAATAAAAAAATTCCTTCAGTAGCACCTTAAAGACCAACTAAGTTTTTATTTTGGTATGAGCTTTCGGTATTTTGGTATCTGAAGAAGTGTGCATGCACACGAAAGCTCATACCAAAATAAAAACTTAGTTGGTCTTTAAGGTGCTACTGAAGGAATTTTTTTATTTAACATCTGCAGGAGCACAGATTATGCACCCCTGCTTTAAGTGCTTAGTAAGCATGTCATAGGTGGCTTTTGATGGTTCCTTAATGTCTTCCTTAATGTGGCCAGATTGCAGTGGATCCTATATTAGTCAGGAAAGCTCTGTTGAATGGCACTGAACAGGTGCAATAATGACACTACGATCTCTCACAGAGTAGGCTCAATTGTGTGTTTTAGCCATATGTCATCAAACTCTTTGAGTTTTCCACCACCTATGTCCCTATCCTTTTCTCTGTTTCATCACCCTTTCGCTTCATGACTTCCAGCTCACTGAAAAATCATTGAACTGTGACTAGTAGAAGAGGATGTTTAGGAGCAACCGTGTCCAGTCCCAGACTCATCTCTGTCTGGAACCAGCTTTGCCAATGGAAACCTCCTCAAGCGGTTTCTTGAGTGGTCTTCAGGGTCAGGCTGTTCAAATTGGTACACCACCCTTCAGAGAGGGATGGCTGTTATCAGCCTGAACCTCAAATTAAACCACCCTCCTAGACCAGATGAGAAAACCCAAGTCAAATATTTGACCTGTACAGCCCCTATGATTGTCATAGCAGCCTTTACCATTTTAGAGAACAGGTTATGGGCAGCGATCCAGTAAAACTTGATCCCTAATAGAAAAGCTTGAAATTGCAGTCAGTGCCTCCCTCTCTTTGGTTTCTCTTCTCCTTTGTAAAACATGGAAGGACAAGTCACAGGGGCTTCATGTGAAAGACAAGCCAGCCTGAAGGGGTTATAAATACTCCTTTTATTGTCCCTGCATCAGTGAGAAAGCAGCAGCAAGAGGGGAAATTTCCAAAAGCTCCCAGTTCCTATTAGCTCGGGTTCCTATTAGGAACTACTATTCCTAGCATAGTTGTAAAGGAATTACTCTATGGCAATGCCCAATCTGTGGTAGTTCTGCACAGACTGCTCAGATGTACACAACTGAGAGGGATCTACTCCCAGCTTGTCGATCCATGTCTTGGTGATACAAGTCAGAATAGCTTCATCATCCATAATCAAATCAAGAATTAAGGAGATTTTCTTAATTATTAAGCAGCATTACCTTGTGAGTCCAAGAACAAGTTAGCAAGGCATGGCTGGGAAAAGGACTTAGAAGGAGGGCTAGGCAAATGTTTAGCTGACCTTTTCACTGGCACCAGCAATTCCTGTCACTCCTGTAATTCCCCCCTTACCTGCAATAACTAGAATGGAGGCATCCTCCACCTTCCCGCCTCAAATTTCTGGATGCTAAATTTCCTAGTTACTTCATGATCAAGCCAGCAAGAATAGAGGCAATACCAACAGCAGACAGCTAAAATGCAATATTTAAAAATATCACCCTACTGATTCTTAGCTTCAGAATTAGAGCACAAACTGAAAATAATTTGATCATTGAAGATTACGGTACCCACTCCTTGCTTCTAAACTATTCCCCTACTAAACGTTTGTACTAGATTGACCTCCAGTTTTTTGTTGTTTCGGAACATGTATCAGTTGCATAATTGTTTAGCTATTTCACTTTCTGTTCTGTTTGTATTTCAAGTTTTTAGGAGAAACAGATAGTGTTTTCATTCATAGCCATGATAAAATGAAAATCAAATTTGCCTGTTTCCATAGTTCATTTCTAAAGTGCATCTAATGTTCAAAGTACTATACAGTGGTTTTTTACTGCATCTCAACAAATTTGGTGTTTTCAGCAAATGACGTTTCTGAGGGAAGTATTTCTTTTTAACTCTTGTAAATACTGTTGTTGTTGTTGTTGTTGTTTAGTCGTGTCCGACTCTTCGTGACCCCATGGACCAGAGCACGCCAGGCACTCCTGTCTTCCACTGCCTCCCGCAGTTTGGTCAGACTCATGGTGGGGAGTTAATGGCTCGTTACTGAAAGTAGTTTTAATACATCATCCCTTCACACACACACACCTACGGGACATGTATAAATAACATATGTAGGCCCTAAGAGGGGTCCTCAACCTTTTGGGGTACATGAGCACTTCTGAAATTTTAAGGTAGCACCATGGGCACTACCACAAAATGACTCTCCTTGGCATGTGGCCATCCTCAAAATGGACAGCATTGAATTCATAGTTTAGGGTTCAGTGCAATATGGCATGTCTTCTACAGAATTATAACTCCATAATCAATTTACCTTTGGGAGTGTGTTCACAGTATTGAGGGGAATAAAACTTTGTAATGAACGCAGAAGACCTCACACATCACAGTGGCCACAAAGATGAAATTTTGACTGTTGGCTACAGGATTGGGGATAGTTACCTCTGTCTTAAAATAGACTGACAAGCTAACTGACAGTGATATGAACTAGTATTTGCCAACACGCTTATGTAATGTGCGGAAGCAAAGTATCACTGCGTAACCAGTTAGCTACTGGACATGAATTCTTTCATAAGGACACATTCATAGCATGAAACAGTTTTCGTAATCTGGCACCACGGTCTTGAATGCTAAAGTTGTTTTTGAAAACTATTAATAGAGCAGATGATTCTTTTGTGCATTTGAAGTCTTGACTCTAAAGTGTTCTGTACACCAGGCAGCAGACAGAGGGAAAAAAAAGATCTTTCTATAAATACCACACTCTGCTTGAAAGGCCACCTTCTGTAAGACAGTAAAAAAGAATGGTAGGAGCAAGAACTCACAGATACAAACAAGAGGAGGGAACTTGCTTGCAGAAAGTTTGTAATTTTGAGAAAATAATCCTCATGGTCCCTTACATCATCAAGAAGAAGAAAAAGCAAGTTTTCTAAGAGTAAAACATCTGGATACAATTTGTCATTGTTTGGGACTTCTTTGAGGGTTGAACTAGACATAGTGTTAATTGTGTGAATGCAATTAATGTGCACATTTTTTGTCAGAGGCGCTGATGCAGCTACTCTAGAGTAACGACTCCTCGCAGCATAGTCCTTTTAGACTTTTATTGTGCTGATTATTTACAGTGCTCAGAGCGATCTATATACATGCTTTCGGTCAGGTGTCAGAACCTCCGAATGGACTTTGGCGCGTTTTCTTCCAACAAAGAAACTTGGGGAGACCCAGCCTCTTCCCCCGACGTTTTTTGCGCAATTCCGGAGTCGGGGGATTGGCCTTCCCCCCGGGCTCCCCCCTTCCTGTCCCACCTGGGTCAGTGGCTCCGCAACCTTGCCTGAGCCTCGGCCACCACTTCCTGATTCTCCGCTGGAGGCAGAGCTCTCCCCAGCGCTTGGGGATGGGCTGGACCTTAAGATGGGCGGGACCTCTCGGTATTCCCTGTCCCTCACATTTTTTATCTCCCAAGTTGAAGCTTCTCTAGAAATGTGAACAACAGCTTCAGATATGTGATTTTTGTCAGACCTGGCAGCGGGGAAGTGTATTAAACTTTCCCCTCCCCCATGATCCCTTTGGCTACTCAGGCTTTGCTATGGCTGCTATTTACATAACCCAAAGTGTGCAAGTTAATTGCTTTCAAACCTTTAACATCATATCTAATTTAGCCCTGATTGGTATCTTATGAGAAGGAAAATATTGGGAAAATATGGGCATGTATACCTCGTGTTGTTAACTAGCATTTGGTCCTCCAAAATCTCTAAAACCAGGTGGTGAAAATAATGCTAAAACTTTTTTTTAACTAGTTTGATGTTTTGCTCAAATTTCTTTGACAGAATTGTCCATGTTAAAGTGTTTTGGGCAGGAAAAAGTTTAGAACTCATTGACAAGTCAGAAGAGTAATAAGGGCAGAATCTGTATTCTAGGTACTACTGTTAGATGTGATAAGCCAATAAGTCTCTTCCCTTTTGTAACTGAAATGCTTATGTAGGCCCCCTATGGCTTCCAAAGGTGGCCTCCTACTTTGCATGAAGATTGAGAATACCATGGCTTGACTGAGTTGCACCTGGGTGTTTTCAGAATACAGTACACACTTGTCGCTTCCATTGCACATGTTTGCTACAGATAAGTTAGATGGCAGGGATGGGGAATTGTTTTCAACACAAGAGCTGTATTCCCTTCTAGGCAACCTTCCAGAGGCCATGTGCCGATGGTAGGCAGGGCCAGAGGCAAACGCAGTGACAGCATTAGAAGCAAATTTTACTTTCATACCGTAGGTTAGCATCTACATAAACTCACACACCTCTCTGTATCCACTCAGAGAAGCAAGATACATTATAAGAATTCAAGGACACAATCCAGCCAGGCAAAAGCGTTCAAGGAAGGTATGAAGTAGAGCTAATGAGGGGTGTGGCCTGGAGAGAGTCCCAATGACCAGACAGTAAGGGGTGGAGTCTCACATTTGACCCTTCGACCTCATGGTCCACGGGTTCAAAACCAGTGCCGACTATTAACCGGTGGCAAATTTGATTGTTGCATAAAGTGTGGAGCTTTGTTGTTAGCAGAAGCTTAAATTGAAGAAGGTTCTCTAAAATATCAGTAAAACGGTTCTGCTCTTGTGGTTCTAGATTATAAATCACCAGGTATCACATTAGAAATCATTCCTTTAATCGTGTTCCTTATGTTTCAAAGTATTGCAGAGAGTAGGGTTACCAGGCGTCCCAGGGGACAGTGCCCGGATTTACAAATCTGTCCCTGGACAAATTCCGTCCCCGGAATATACTCAGATTTGCAAACCTGTCCCTGGGAAACAGGACAGCGGCAGCCTCAGCAGCCTGGAGCCAGCCTGGTAGCGCAGTTGGCTCTGGCTGGCTTCAGGAGCTGCTCACTGCAGTGGGGCCCGCCATTTTTTCTCACCGAAAGTCCCCATATGATGTTTCCGGTGAGGAAAAATGGCAGGAGCCACGGCAGCGAGCAGCTCCTGAAGCCAGCCAGAGCCGACTGTGCTACCAGGCTGGCTCCGGGCTGCTGACTGATGCTGCCACCGCCACTGCCAAAGGGGAACCGGGGACGTCCGGCAGTACAGATTTCCTGCCCCCTTCCCCCTTTGTTTTGACTGATCAGGGGAGGCTTGGGAGTTGCGGCCAGCCGGCCATTGCCCAGTTTTTCAAAAACTCTGCTTATTTATGTTTCACAAGGTGCGAAAGAAGGGCTTTGCACCTTGCTGGCAGAGAAACCGCACGCCTTGCGCCCCTCCTGGGCAATGCCTGCCCGCGACTCCCGAGCCTCCCCCGATCTGTCAAAACAAAGGGGGAAGGGGGCAAATCCTTGGGGAAGGCTCGGGATATGCATGTGTGCTTGGGCCCAGGGTATTTTGCCTCTCCATCCCCACTACTGACTCCCTGTTGCTACTCGGCTTAAAAAAATAAAATAAGTGTCCCCAGATTCATTGAAAAAAATCTGGTAACCATAGCATAGAGTGCTCAGTGCTCTCAAGTTGTGATCCTTAGGCAGTATTTAAATTGTACAGTGGAAGTTAATTGATCCAGAGAAGCTTTTGAAACAACTGCAGGTTTCTAAAATTAAAGCTGTGTGTGAGGAGATAGCTTCAAGTTATAGAGCTCTTGTTTGTCTTATAGTCTTGTGGTCTATGATCATACTGGTGGCACATGGATTAAAATGCTTCAGGGGAGTTTTCTTTCATGTAAATTGGGTGTAAGAGATAAATGACTTTTATTTTCTTAACCGTTAAATGTAGATAAAGCATTCTTCTAATGTTCTCCACTTTGCAACTAAAGGAACTAGTTTAAGTTCTAGTCAGAACCAGGCCTGCTGTCCTTGCACAACTCTGTTTGCCTGCCTGCTGCTGTGTAGCTCATGGTCCAGTTTGAACCCAAACTTAATTCTTGTACTGTATTCACGAGCTTTCAAGCTGATCTGCAGCATCTTTTATACTGTACTAAATTTAGCTTTTTTAAGGAAAAGAGGCATAATGAGGCATGTAGAATGGAGGCAGGATATTGGAATGATAGGTATGCCAATTTTAATTTATGAACATACAATCCTTAAGCAAGCAGAATATTTTTGTTGTTTTATGGCACTCATTTGCTTTACCTCCAGTTTCCTAGATAAAAAAGAAGGACTTTTTTCCAGTGAATTGATTTTAATTGGGGACTTTTGCTTCTGAACTAACAAGCAAATTCATTACAGCAACCCATTGTGAAGTGCCATGGTGCTGAGTGGGTTATTCCTTTGCATAATCTTGGTGTTTGTGGTATACTGAAGGGTTGCACAGTTGATGCCTTGAGGCGATCTGCCAAAAAGCTTAAACATCAGGTTTCAGGGGTGGCAGGGAAGCTGGAGTAGCTAGAAATTCTAGGACAAGTATTATTATTAAACTTTAAATGGGTGATCCATTGCATAGTTGTCAAAAAAGTAGATTTATTGGAAGCAAGACATTATTGGGACTCTGCCTCGTTCAAGCATGATTATGGTGCTTGTGGCTTTTTGAGTGTTTTACTGAGCTCATATTAATGACAATTATTCCTGCTGCTGCACAAAGCTGTCCATTTATCTTCCATATGCATCTTGGGACACCACTTACCATACCTGAATTAGGTCTCCTTTCCTTTTAATTTAATTTTGAGGCATGCTTCACCACATACCAAGAAGCTTTTGGCTTTAAAGGGTGTTCGAATAAAAACTATCCATTCTTACCTCATGGTTCTGTATGAGTTACTGTTCTAGGTGTTCCACCTCTGAGGGCAGTCTGCTGCCTTTCTGTATCAGAAGTTATGAGATAATTTGGTCACACCTGATGCAGAGTAGGGCAAAATACATAGTCACCAGCAGAGGCTGATTAGAAGAAGAAAAATCCTGAGTAAATCGATCATGCAGAGCCACCCTGATCAGTGTGTCCTGTGAATGGGCACTTTGGGATTTATATGAACATTTTAATTCCCCTCTTCTGGCACATTTGCAATTAAAAAAAAACAAATAATAAAATTTATTTACCACTGAATATTAAAAAGTAGTTTACATGCAGTAGAAAATATACCTTAACCATTTCAATAATACCAGAGGTTAAAACAAGTTAACCCACAATTTTTCCAACTAAAACAGCAGTCTTAAAACCATACGTTATAAAATAATATTACATATTAAAATCTTGTGGGGGGGAGCACAAACAGATGCTATGCTAGAATATGCGTTGTAATATTAAAATGAGGCTTGTAGCTCTCTGAACAGCCTAGTCTCAGTTAACCATGTCCCGGTAACATCCTGTTTGGATTACTGCAATGCGTTCTACAGAGAGCTGCTTTTCAATACCGTTTGGAAACTGCAGTTGGTTCAGAATACATCAACTAGATTACTGAACATGACTAAGCAAATAGAACCTTTCTGGCCGGTCTTAAAACAGCAGCACTGCCACCTGATTTGTTTCCAAATACAATTCTCAGTGGTAGTACTGACCTTTAAAGTTCTGAAAAGCTTGAAACATGGATGCTTAATGGAACACCAGCTATTAAGATAATTCTCTGGAACCCCTTCACCACCTGCCTCATATGTCCACATATTCAGTCCATTGTCAAATCATGTCATTCTCCATTTCAACATTTCATAAATATAGTCATTGCATTGTGCCTCTTCAACAAGTACTCCTGATTTTCATGCCCTCTCTGTGGTCCCCTCATCTCTAGCCCTTGCTCTTCTGCCAAAATCACTCACTTCTCTCATTGCTCTGAACACATCTTCCTTCTCTGTTTTATCTACTTTCTCCCCTGTGATGAAATTATGAAGTCCAAGAGAGCAGGTCCCTGCCCAAGCTCCTCAAGGCAGGTGCTTGTCCTCTTGGACTTCATAAAACCATGTATTCAGATCATGCTATGTAAAAAAAAATCTCACAAACGGTGTTCAAACTGGAATTGGTGCACTTGCGCAGTTCTGACATTAGGATTCAAGGGTATTAGGTTGTGGAAACTTTCTTTGTTCAGAAATTATCGAGCAATCTTCATTTCAATGCAAACTTAATATTTGGTTTTGGTTTTATTTCATGCAGAAAGTCCCCAGAGAAAAGTTCCATGTAGTCAACACGAAGCTTTTTCCAGGAAAATAAATCTGTGAATCTCCATTGCATGAGTTATATGTTGCCTATTGACCCTGAAGAAAAGCTGGAACGGAATTTGCAAGCAACGAAAACAACAAGTTTGGACTTAGACTTGGGGGATCTGGGCCTGGAAATGCCTCAGGTAATACCCAGTATTATATTCGCTTACCTGATATAAGAAGTCAATAAATTTTACTTGGGTTTTGATTTTATGTGTTTTGAGGTGGCACTAGAGCTTATCTTAGCAGAATATGGAAGGAAGCAAATTTCTGTTTCAGAGAGTTGACTGGGGTGGGGGTGGGGAACAGCAAGAGGAAAGAGAATTGCTGGAAATTCCTGCCTCCTTGTTTCACTGATGGAGCCTTGCCACCACCTGAGCCACACCATTGGATATAGCCAACGTTGAGTACTTTAGGAACTTCTTGCTTCTGCTTTTCCATGACATGTGAATCTAGCATGTAGCAGCTAACTGATTCAGGATGCCAAGGACAATATAATGGGAATACATGTATGAGAAACATCGTCATTGGCCTTCCTTTGTACATATATATTTCCAGAGAATTGCTTAATATGTATATAGGCAGTGAGAAAAGACATAGTTCATCAGCCAGCTTTCTTTTGTTTAGCTTAGCAAATATGCAGAACATGTTTTAAAATTGGCTAAACCCAAGCTGTGGCTCCAGATTGACTGCTGTAAAAAGGTGCTACCATTTAAAGAAGAAGTGGAATATGCACCACATTAAAGGAAAATGTTAGCAATTGCTCAGTAGGATTTAATGTTTCTTTGTTACAAACTGGTTGTTTGTGTTACAAATTACAGTGGTACCTTGGGTTGCGGACCCAATCCGTTCCGGGGTGCCATTTGCACCCCGAAAAGTCCGCAACCCGAGTGGCGCTTTTGCGCATGCGCGCGATAGAGCGCTTCTGCGCATGAGCACGCGGTGAAACCCGGAAGTAAACACTTCTGGGTCCGCCGCGTTCGTAGCGTGGAAAAACGCAACCCGCAGCGGACACAACATAAGGTATGACTGTATTAACATTCTGTTGCAGCCTAGTGTGAGTGGAATGGACCCTCCTTTTGGGGATGCCTTTCAAAACCACATGTTTTCAGAACAGACTCTGACGAGCACAGATCTGTTGGCTAACAGTTCTGATCCAGATTTCATGTATGAAGTGGTAAGTTGCTTGTATTTTTCTCTGAGCTGCATAAAGCACAGCTTAGCCCAGGCATCCCCAACCTGCGGCCCTCCAGATGTTTTAGTCTACAACGCCCATGATTCCTAGCTAACAGGACCCGTGGTCAGGGATGATGGGAATTGTAGTCCAAAACATCTGGAGGGCCGAAGTTTGGGGATGCCTGGCCTTAGCCCCTCTCAAACAAGAGAGGGCGTGCCTTTCAGCAAGCTGTGTACTGAAGGCCAGTTTGCTGTGCTTTGCTTCTCTATTAAATTCAATCACTAATTGAGGAATCCTCAATTCCTGAGCCCAGCAACAGTGGCTTCTTGCCAATGAAAGGCTGACAAAGCTGGCCAAGAAAGAAGTAAAAAAAGAACTGTGCTTGAGCAGACTTCAAGGCATTGCTGACATCGCTACATCCAAGAGGAGTCAGAAGTGGTTGGATGTTAGAAAAGACATTTTAAAAGTGAGGGAAATAGAGAAAGAGTTGGAAGACAACCAGCGGATCTCTTGGTCCTGCCCCATGTAGAATCTCTGGTTCCTGGGAAAATCCCCCAAGTGAGAAAGTGCCACAAGCTCCCTTGGCAACTTGTTGCCAAACTCCCCCCCCCCCAAAGTCGGACTGTTTTTCTTTGCCTTTAACCAAAGTCCACACTCAGTAGTTAAAACTATTGCCATTTGAGCTTTATTAGTACTATTTACACTTACTTAATGCCAAACACATGGTTGCAGGATAGTATTATCAGTAAAAACAAGAATTTAAAACATTCAAAAAATTAGCATTTGGCAATGAACTAAAAGCAGATTAAAACACACATCAGTGTGCTGGGTATCTGGGTAAACAGGGTACAGTGAAGGTCCCTGCCTGTTATCAATAGGCAGGGAGCCCATAGTGTAGGTGAACTTACAAGTATCTGGAAACTGCCTCTGCTCAAATCTTTTCCTTAAGCTAATTGTGCTTGATTCCTTCAATATTTCTGAACAGAACTTGTCAAAGACTATTAGTTAAATACAAATGAAGGTGATTAGAAAGCAAATAAGATATTTTGTATTTTATTCATGCAGTTAAAATAAAGTTCTTCAGACTAGATGATACAGCTTTGTACTTTAGAAATGTGAGATCAGTGATCCCTTTCTCTCTTGTCCTAATTTTAGCAGTGTCACTGACAACTAACTCCGCTCTTAAACTAGATGAGTCACTTATTTCTAGGCAATTATAATTGATGGGCTTTTCATTGAACTGGGCATGGGAACTGCTGACCTCTTAAAAGCCTTTGATTCAAAGCTGACAGAAAGACAGCACAATCCTATGCATGTTTTCTTGAAATTCCCACTGTGTTCAGTGAGGCTTACTTCCTGGTAAGTGTGTTTTAGGATTACAACTGTTGAAGTATTTCTCCCTTGAGGTATGAATAGCTTTTGTAGGTATGTATGGTGCACGTCACCAGCAAATTAGTGCTTTTTGTGGCGTGGCTTGAGGGTGAATCCAGAGAGAAAAGTAATTTACCATTATTTACTGACATTTTTACATCTGCCACTGTAGGACAGAGAAATGGATTACCAGCAGAGTTCCAGGGATAACCTCCTTTCTGTAGAGGACTGTAAAGATCTTGAGAACCTGGAGTCCTTTACAGACATTCTGGATACGGAAACCTCTTTCCCCGCAAATTGGGAGCAGTGGGACACCTACTGTGAAGATTTGACAAAGTACACCAAACTAGCCAGCTGTGACATCTGGGGAACAAAAGAGGTGGACTATTTGGGCCTTGATGATTTTTCAAGCCCGTACCAGGATGAAGAGGTGATAGGTAGAACTCCAACTCTGGCTCAGCTCAACAGTGAGGACTCTCAGCCTGTCTCAGATCCACTGTGCTACCCAGAATTGCTGTTCAGTGTAAAGCAAGCCCAGTTAACCTCTTTGCCAGCGAAGAAGATTGCAACCAGAGCAGCAGCCCCAGTTTGTTCATCCAAGACGGGCCAGGCTGAGGCACCTTTATCAGAATCTGCCCTGAAAGGAGGCAAACCCAATTCAAGCACACAAATCATGGTGAAGACCAACGTGTACAATAATGAGAAAGTGAACATTCATGTTGAATGCAAAGATTATGTTAAAAAGGCAAAAGTAAAGATAAATCCAGTACTGCAGAGCAGGTCTTCCATGAGCCAGGCAAACGCTGATGCTGCAAAAGAAAACACCTGCTACTGTGGAGCTGTAGCAAAGAAACAAGAGCGGAAAGGGAATGACTCCCTTCAGAGTCACAGTCCAGTGTTGCCTTTTAAAGAGACTCAGGCTCTGCTCCTCACTCCACCTCAAGAAACTCCAGGAATAGTTGCTGAGGAGAACAGCAACTCTGCCAGCACCTCTGTTTCAGATCCTTCACAGAAAAAGGAAGAACACAACTATTCCCTCTTCGTCACGGACAGTTTGGGTGAGCAGGCCAGTGCAGGCAAAGCTGATCCAGAGGAGGAGGAGGAAGAAGAAGAGGAAGAGGTGGAGGATGAAGATCACGATGAAGGTTTCGGAAGTGAGCATGAACTATCTGAAAACGAGGATGAGGAGGAAGATTACGAGGATGACAAAGATGATGACATCAGTGATACTTTCTCTGAACCAGGTAATTTTAAGCTTGTAATCTAGAGCTAGGTGTGCTGCACGTATGGGGGGAAGGGGGAAATTTTGAATGGGTATGTTGGCAAGGCTGATGACCCCCATAACACTTTTGTTAGTGGAAGAGTTGTGAATTATTTTTCAGTCATAACCGGCGGGTGGTTTTATGCGATCAGCAGTTGGATTTTTGCAGTTGGCGCTGACACCCCCGGTGGCAGTGTTTGCACCCCTAGTTGGTATGCGGCACTGCCTGCCGGGGGTGCCAGCGCTGACCATCGATCATGAAAATCCGACTGCTGATCGTGCATATATGCCCGGTGGCTGGACGTATTTGCATGATCCATGGGCAGATTTCCACAACGATGATCATGCCAATCGCAGAAATCCACCCGCCGGTGATGCGAGTGCTGCCAGCCAGGGGTTGTCAGCAGTGCCCGCCAGGGTGCCAGCGCCGGCAGCCGGGCGTATTTGCACGATCAGCAGGCCAACCCTCCCTAAATAAAATCTCAACGATGCTGGGCAACATTCCCAAAAATTGCAATGTGGGGGGTGACCAAAAAAAATTCCCACTGGGTACCACCTGACCTTGCTATGCCTCTGCATGCTTGTCTTTCTAGTCCTCTTCTCAAGCTTCAGAATCTTGTTTAGAAATAACTAGGATGGTCTAATCTAAATAAAAAAATTCCTTCAGTAGCACCTTAAAGACCAACTAAGTTTATATTTTGGTATGAGCTTTCGTGTGCATGCACACTTCTTCAGATACCTGAAGAATATCTGAAGAAGTGTGCATGCACACGAAAGCTCATACCAAAATATAAACTTAGTTGGTCTTTAAGGTGCTACTGAAGGAATTTTTTTATTTTGCTTCGACTCAGACCAACTCGGCTACCTACCTGTAACATGGTCTAATCTAGTGAGTTATAAATGGAATGCTTTAGAGCCTTTTAATGCAGGTTTGGGCAACCTTTTTTCTGCCCCTGTTGCTGTGGTGAAGGGGAAAACTGCTGAACTGCAACTTTTTATGTCTTAGGGTATGAGAATGATTCTGTAGAAGACTTGAAAGAAATGACCGCAATATCTTGTCGGAAAAGAGGAAAGCGAAGATACTTCTGGGAATATAGTGAGCAACTAACACCATCACAGCAGGAGAGAATGTTAAGGCCTTCAGAATGGAATCGAGATACACTACCAAGTAACATGTATCAGAAGAATGGATTACATCATGGTAAGAGCAGTCCCTTAAACAAATGTTGTTGCTTTCAGGTGCACATGCACCTTTCAAGACACTTGTCATAATTTTTTTTGCCTTCCAGTTGTATAATTGATTATATATTGTACTGGGTAATAATCATAACAGTGCCATTGGAGGTTGTAGGATAAAAGCTATTTCTAAAAATTGAATGTAATTCATAGTATTCTAGCAACCCATCAGATAACCTGCTTTTGTATGTATTTGCATAGGGAAATATGCTGTTAAGAAGTCACGGAGGACAGATGTAGAAGATCTGACACCTAACCCTAAAAAACTGCTACAGATTGGGAATGAATTGAGAAAGCTGAATAAAGTGATCAGTGATTTGACTCCAGTCAGCGAACTTCCTTTAACAGCTAGACCAAGGTCAAGAAAAGAAAAAAACAAGCTAGCTTCCCGGTAAGGCATCATCATCATCACTGTAGTAGTAATAATAATAATAATATCACTAGCAGTTAAGATTACTACATGCTGAGTAAAATAAAAAAATTCCTTCAGTAGCACCTTAAAGACCAACTAAGTTTTTATTTTGGTATGAGCTTTCGTGTGCATGCACACTTCTTCTGAAGAAGTGTGCATGCACACGAAAGCTCATACCAAAATAAAAACTTAGTTGGTCTTTAAGGTGCTACTGAAGGAATTTTTTTATTTTACTTCGATCCAGACCAACACGGCTACCTACATGCTGAGGTGAGGGGATTATTCTATTTTGACAAGTGTTTGCAGACTAGTATTGTACTGCAAAAAGTTGGTTGTGCTGAAGCACGTGGTTGTTTTTCTCCCCCCCCCCATTCCTGCTTCTATGGTATGTTTGAGGCATATCTGATTATGATGGTGTAATATGTCCAGCCTACACAAATGGCTTCACACTAAGCGATGCTATTTAAGTCTGAAAGTTGTCATACTTTGCAATAAACGTCTGCATAAGACTATGGTGTTGTCAGTGAAAGCTTAATGAGTGCTGGGAATTATCGTTCAGTATCTTGACTATTCGATTATAAGATCTAAGCTATTATAGGTGTCCTTCCTCCCCCCCCCCCAGCAGCTTATGCTTCATGCCCCCATGCGCATAAGGGAAATTGCATAAAGTGGGGAGCACCCCACTTTAATAGGGAGAGCATGTGGGAAATGGAAATAGCTGGAGGCTTCTGCCCGGCTGGCCCCAAGCCAGCCTGCCTCCCTGTTTCCCTGAGGAGAGCCAGTGCATGTGGTCGCAGCAACTGGCCATGGAGGGTGATGGCCAAGAAGGGTGCCCAGCAGAACTGGTGTCAGCATGGGGGCGGGGAGAAGGTGCCTCCCGCCCTGCACCGCTGGTTGATCTGAGGCCGCCTTCCCTTGTTCAGGCAGCAGCCCCAGGTAACTTCTGGGCAGCAAACCTGAGTGAGAGAATGGCTATTTATTTATTTATTTAGCAGTGACCCACATGAACAGGGTGCATGTAGGTGGGGTGGGGATGGGGGCACCTGTATAGCATTGATGACTGCCAGGACAGTAACATCAGGTATGCTCCAAGACAGCTAGATGGATATTCTAAGCTTCTTTTTTGCCTTCCATTCTCACAGAGCTTGCCGACTTAAAAAGAAAGCCCAGTATGAAGCCAACAAGGTGAAACTGTGGGGTCTCAACACTGAATATGGTAAGCCTTTAAAACAGAAAAAGACTTCATTAGCAAACTAGTTTCTTGAAATAACTTCCTTTGTCGCTTTGTGTGAGCATGCTGTCTAGACAAAGCAGGCCATCAGGGTTTACTTGCAGCCTCAGCTCATGAGGCTTGAAATCTGATGGTCCAAATATATAATGGACAGGTTATTGTCTCCACAGAAAATAGTATCATCTGTTTTTTATTGTTATTAAATTGATTAACCACTTTTTTGTCATGGCAACTCAAAGTGACTTGCAAAAAGAAGAAGAAAAAGTAGTACTGGATGATCACCAGATGTTTGTTATAGCTATTGGCAAGCACCTCTGGAAGATAAGGCCTTTTTAGCCATAGCACCTTGCTTGCGGAATTTTCCCAGGGAGGTTTAGTTGTGGCTTACATTAATATATTTTAATTGCATTTTTTATTTTCTCAGGCTTCCCCGTCTGTTCTATGTTAAGCACCAGTTTCTATTGTTGTGTTGTGTTTGTGTTGTAGTTATTTCAAATGGACTTGAAATTTTTGAAGGGGCATTATAGCAAATGTTAAATGAATAAATAGGGAGATGTATTCTTCCTTCCCCAAAGGGTACATTCCAGTAGATTTACATTGTTGCTTGGTCTCTTCTTGCAGATAACTTGCTGTTTGTGATCAACTCCATCAAACAAGAAATTGTGAACAGAGTGCAGAGTCCCAAAGACGACAGAGTAGCCAATATGGGTCAGAAGCTTGATGTACTTATTAAAGATACTCTTGGTAAGTAAACATCCAGTGTGATGGTACCAAAAATCATTAGTTTTTCTAAATGTTGGGGAAAAATGCTTGCACAAATACCACAACTTTAGACTATGTTCACCTGCTACACTACCATTGACTTGACTTTTAAAATCACTGAGATCTTGCCTTTAACTAATGCAACCTAACATCACAACAGCAGAGGCCATATTCAGATGTTTCAGGCAGGGAATATACTGTTCCAAACAACTTTTTTAAAGCAAGGATCTCTATTGCACTGAGTTTCACATAACAACTGCTGAGAAAATAAGATGTTTGCTCTAATCATGCAAATCAACTTTGTGTGGAATGTTTTGCTTGGGTGTTGTGATCACCTATTGCCTTGTGATCAGTGCCAGTTTTCTATAAGAGGTGCCACAACAAACCTTGTTATCTTATAATGGTAGTGACACCCACCTGAGAGGTGCTGGAACTAAGTTCTGGCTTGTTCTAGCTGAAAAAAAGCCCTGTCTGTAACACCTCTAATCGGTTTTACATTTGTCTCAAAATTGTTCTTCCACTTTCCCCTGACCCACACTTCACCTTGTTGTATAAAGAAAAAAGGATGGTGAAACACCAACAAACTTATTTACTCTCTTTATGGGCTGCCCTATCATCTAGTGCAGGGGTAGTCAACCTTTTCATACCTACCGCCCACTAATGTATCTTACTTGATAGTAAAATTTCCTTACCGCCCACCAGTGCTTGATGGAAGGAGGATTCAGCTTGTGCCGTAGAACCCCCTACCGCCCATCTAGAATCCTGAAACGCCCACTAGTGGGCGGTAGGGACCAGGTTGACAACCCCTGATCTAGTGATACCTTTTCCAGTGCAGCACCCACAGTACCCGTGAGGCCCCTCCCCCATCTGATACGTTTTATAACACATTTCTGCTGATTCATTGCAAGTGAAGTGCTGGCCAGTGCTCCAACCCACCAGAATCTTCATTCCTCCTGAATGACACCTGAATAAAGAGAGGTGCCCTCAACACTTATTTCCAACTTAAGATGTGCCAAAAAAAGGTTTGGTACCCTGATCTAGACACCCTTTCACTTCTCCCTCTCAGACTTTCTCTTAATTTATTACTCTAGTGCTATGGTGCACAAACTACCCCCACACCACCACCACCCCGAATCTTCAGGATTGTGGTCATTGGTCATACACTTCACATACTCCCTATTATGTTGCAATGAAAAGCTGTATTTTAGGTGGTGGATCAAACTCAACACCAAGGAGCTACTAGGACTTTAGCCAGGGCAGTCTTGAGCAGGTTGGGCGCCCTGGCGCTGAGGCGCGGAGATCGCTCCGGCGCCCCCATCCTTGCAGTGTGTAGCATGGCTTCCGCGCGGCTTTGCCATGCAGCGCCCCACCTACCGGCCCGGCGCCCTGGTGCAAATAGTTGGGCCTGGTGGACCAAGAATGACCTGAGGGGCCGAGGTTCCCCTCCCCTATTTTATATGTGTAGGCACTAACAAATCCTGAATTAACAATGAGCAGAAGGCAGAAAACACAATCTGAATATATGTCTTCATTCATTTTTCCAGGGCCACCTGTATCTGGGCAAACATCAGAATTTGTGAACCAAGTTTTGGAAAAAACAGCAGAAGGAGATCCTACAGGAGGCCTTGTAGGGCTACGAATACCAACATCAAAAGTTTAGTAGACATCACTTGATCCAATCACATTGGTCAGAGCTCTGCCTGTGTCATGTACTACATTGTAAAATTATTTCTGGTTTGCATGTGAATTTAGCGTTCTATAAAACACAGTTTTCAGTTCCATCATTTTTTTCCTTTTTATAACAATGTAGTAAGATAAGTGAAAGCATGGTATAAAATGCTTACTGGCATTTTGGAGCATAAATCTTGTAGTTTTAAATCTGCTTCTGTCATAAATGTGGTGACTACATATTCATTTTTAAATTAAGTTTACCTAGGACCAGATAATATAACATGCAAGAGCAAAACATGTTTTTTGCAAGTAAAATTCTTGCGAAATGCCAAACGTTATGGCAGGTTTATGCTCCATGAAAAATAAAAACTTAGAATTCAGATTAAGAAGGGTTTTTTTTCAAGAATAATTGCTCTTTTGTTCTAAACTAAACAATAAGTTTTCTTTGCATCCATAACTTTTACATAGCACACCTGGCAATAACGCTAGTGTGCCATATAAAAAATAGTTTTCTGAGCTTGATACGGTATTTAAATGTCTGTGCAAGTAAGAAAATGTATACTCTTTGTGCCTTGTATTGAGGGGGAGGGTGGGTGGGGAGAAATGTAACTATAAAATGGTAAGAAACCCTTGTGGGAGAGAAGATGTATAGATGGTCTCATGGGTTTTAATGTATTTGTTCCAGCGCTTACAAATTTTTGAATGTATATAGGAATATGTTGAAAATGTAGATATGCCACAGAGTCTAATGTATTGTAAAAAAGATGGCTCTAGAAAACTCATTTTCGGTACTTGGCCGGAAGAAAACAAATACTTGCACATTAATGCGATTGTTTATTTTTGTACCAAAGACAAATGCAACTGATATGGCAGATTGCCAGTTTAAGTAAAGTTTTGCACAGCTTACATGATACTGTACTGAATGTATAAAAAGAAAAAAACTTAAAAGGTCAGGGTTAGGGATCTTACTGAACTGTGAATTTTTTTCTCTTTGGGTCCAATTGTCTACGGAAGGAGCATTCATACATAACTATTATTTTGCTGTTCTTCTAGTTCGCTTCATAGTAGATAAGTTGGCCATCTAGAAGTCTGTAAATCCTTTTTTCTGCACATAATAGAAATTTTAATATATTTGGATTTTAGTAAGCTATTGGTAAAGTAGATTTTGAGTTTGGAAATTAAAAATTTAGCTTGTAGGATACTTCCACCAAACAACCAAAATAAAATTATTTTTATTGTAATGTGTATATATGTAAAGAAAAGAGCTAAAATATCTAATTCCTTAGTTGCCACTTTTCCAGTTGTTGTATTATTGTGCATGTGATGTTTCCAAGGATCAACACAGGCTTAAAAAAAGAAAAGAATTTATAGATTTTATATTTTTGTACAGATATTTCAACTAGCTTCTTCAAACTTCTATGTGACTTATTGTTAACTTGTAGTTTCTATGATTGGGGGAAATACAAATGCGTGTGCAGTTTGGCTCACGAGAGTCCGCTTTTAGTCAGTGTTAAAGTACAAGTGAAAAGCTTTATCTCTTGATGAGAAAGTTGTTTATGTCAAGACAGGATCATTATCTGGTTTCATGAATGCCTTTCCTTCCAATTGTTTGATAGACAGGTGACTACATAACACTATTTATGAAGGATACCAAATAATTCAGATGCAGCTCCAAGTATATTCAAAAATCTCATAATCCCCCCTTCAGTTCTTTACATGCACCTTACAGTGCAATTCCTTATATCTAAATGGACATTGGGAATTGCTACATTCCTGTAACAGGCAAGCAATGTATTCTTTTTTTAAAAAAGAAAGATTGAGGAAGATGTAGCTCCCACTGTAGAGTTGTACTACCCCAAAGCCTTTTTTGCTCTCTCTGTCCGCACTGCTGCTTATTGTTATCTACCTTTTCAAAAATTGATCTAAAGTGTTTGCATAATTTCAGCACAAATTTGCATGTCATGATGGAGCTTTTTTTTTTTTTAGCGTCAACCCTGCAAAAGTGCTGGCATATCAGAAATGTATCTCATTTAACGCTGGTTATAGAGCTGTGTCCCAAGTATTTTACACCAACCTATTCTGATATACTGAAATAGTGTTGAGCTTCATTGAAGAATGGTGTTTAAATATGATTCATGCTAAGATTCTAACACTGGATCAGAAGAGCATGGATAGGATAGTTACAGTGTGATACATCTGTTTTGCAATCAGGACTTGCGCAGCAAGATAAACTGACAGTAAGATACAATACCCCTTTGTAGTAATTCAGGCTTCTCTTGAGCTAATACTGCATTTGCAGCCTTTTTTGTGCATGTCTGAAAACCAGAATATGATTTTGGTCTAGCATTGAAAAGAGACTTTGAATCTTTTTAGTGGATTCCACACCCTTGCATTTCAGTGTTTTCTATGTATTAAGTTATAGTCTAAAAGCTTTGAAATAGTTGAGCTTTTTAATGGTGACACTTTATTTTGTATCTATTTATATATGTATGTATGTATATCTTAGAAAAGCACTTTGTTTAAAAAAGAAAAAAAGATATTGCATTTTATATGATTCCTGCCATTGCTGCTAACTCTGGGCTGGTCAGAATGCTGCAGCGATACTTGATCTAAATAAAACCTGGCAGTAAAATGTAGAGTAAAGTTAAGACCTTTGCTGGTTTAACCTTTATTGTAAAGATGACATAGGCAAGCTGTGCAGCTTTACATTTTAACCAGGGGACTCTGTGGCATTTAAAACAGTCTAGAAAATGGTTGTACTTTTAATGCCAGTAACAATCTGCTTCCTCTAGTGTCATTTAATATACGTTTAGTGTATAATTATCACAAAGATTTTAAAAAAAACCAAATGTTCATGTTTTGTTTTGGCAAATTGTGGCATGCATTTTTGGATGATTATCTTTAGAGGAGCTCTCTAAAGGTTTTCAGTGTTCATACACAGTATGTGGATCTTATTGAAGTCTTTGGTCACTTTCCAAGTGTAGGCATTGTGAATATTCTAATGTCACCCAAAAGCAATTATACACTTTATTTTTTAAAAGGAGTTCCGAACTCTCTTTCATACACTGGATACTTTAGAGTTTGTTTCCATAGTAAAACATGCTCTTGCTAAAAAATTGTCAGTTTGAAACTGAGTGCCACACTTCTATTTTTGAATGGATATGAACTACTTACTCTGTACCGTGTATGGTTCTTGTCCTTTACCCATTTTCTCCATTGACAGATTATGATGTGGCTTTATATTGTGCCTTACTTGTATATTAGAACCAAGTTTATTTTTCATTCCCCAGGACTCCTTAAACCCTTGAACCCTTTTGGAAGCAAACTACAATAAAAGCATCATGAAGGAACTTCAAACAGATTTGCTTAGTTGTATTGATTAGTTTGTACTGGCATAGGGTGACCAATTTTTCAGTGGTCTTGGAAGATAGGATTTTTTATAGTAATTCCACTACATCTCTTTACAAAAGCTTCTCTGCCTTTTCTTGAATTTATCAAGCACACCTTGATATTTAACTTTCTGGGGCTCATAAGTACTAGTCTTCTGGCTAGTCAAGGACTGGCTCTTTCCACTCAGCTCTGGCATCAATGCAAACAGTGACACTGTTGTAGGAATTGGGCACAGAGATATACTAAGTCCACTAGTTTGGTCAGTAATTTTTTATTTTTAAATGTAGACTGAAGTGCAGTGGAAAAGAGCAAAAATGATTTCTAACACAGATTAAAGGTCTCTTGAATAATCTTAAAGCAACAGACATTTCTCAAATACCGTACTGTCAGTGTGAGTTTCACATAAGTCTATACCATTTTTCTGATGTTTGCCTTCATTAATAAATCTGCTTGTTTATTCACAAATGTCAATAATGATGTATTGTTTCTCTTATGTAAGTCTTTTTAATACAGCTAGTTTTGAAATGGTAATCACCTCCTATCTGTGTTTGATGGGTTTACTTACAAGTTGCCTTCAGCAGAAATATTTAGCAGTCTTCCTGGAATTCTGTTGAGGCACAGTCAAAATACATAATATTGAAGTTCAGCCTTCCGACCTGAATTTCATACATGTCTAATCATGCTTTCTTATTTTTCTTTTTTTAGGTAAGGTTTAGCTGTCAAATTGTCTAGTTTAGTCTGCTATCAGATGGGAGCCTATATTTTCGCTAGCTGAAATGCTGCACAAAAGTGCAGTTTCTTATTTTGTTTTACCTGAGGGATTATACAAAGTACATTTCAATCAGTTCCTAATACAAAAGCTGATCTCCTTTGAAAAAATGTTTAAGGGCATTACCACATTGAGAGTACAATGCTTAGTGATACTTTCCAGTGTAAACGGAATGCTTTGTCAACATTGCAGAAATGGCACTTTAGCATATACTTCCTTCACAGCATTCTAAGCTTGATTGGGTCTCATGGATACGTATTTTCAGTCTATTTAATTTCCCCCAATTGGTTTAGTGCAGTAGAAAGGTGTTTGTGCAATGTGATGCTCAGCCTTTTAAGATGTTAATGAACTTCCACAAGAGCATATTGGTCATGCATTTTTTCTCCATAAACCGAAACACACTTTATTGGAAGTAAGCCCTATTTGTTCTGGTGAAACTTCAGTTTAGCATTGCAGACTTAATCTTTTTGGAAAGCAAGCTTAAGACAAAGCTAGACCTAGCTAAGAAACGAGAAGAAGAAAATACCGGTAATTGTCTTGTGAGACCAGGCCAAAGGTTCTTCTAACCCATCGTTGTTTTCAGAGGCTAACAAGATGCCTCATTTCCCAACAGCTTTCCATGAACTATGGAAGAATGAAACAATTCACTTTTACAGAAGTATAATCCATGAATAGTTTTCATTCTCTCTTCTCCTTCCTTAAACACTCTCAACACCTTTTGGCCCATAAATATGCTTAAGAACGAACAAAGTCTGCAATTCTAACCTAACTTAACTGCTAGCAGGGCCAACTCTCCTTGCAGTCAAGGGGACTTGCTTCCAAATGAATGGGTTTAGGATTGGGGCACAAGGCTGACAGCATATGCAAACACGGCTAAGCTTTCTGAAAACCAAAAAAAAAAAAAAGCATATTAACAACCTTGGTGATCTTATGCTTCAGATCATGTTTGTAATGCTGTTTAATGTTCTGTAGTCCATTTCCAACTGGAGCTCAGACAAATGTATTGAAGGTCTTGTCTCTGTTCAGAAATTTTTATCCTGTTAAAAGCATGATCTGTTTGCAATTTTTATAATGTTTAATGTTGTGTAATTTTTCTTTTTTTAAAAAAGAGGCACAATTAAAACATTGATTTTGTTTACTCCTGTACACCCTGGGGCCCGAGCACTTCTATTCAGATACAAACTCATCAATGTATGCAACATACTTTGTAACTGAAAATAAATTGTGAAGAGAAGTTCTGACAGTATGCTGGCTTCTGTGTGTTTTCTGTCTGAGGTACTTAGCTCATAAGTATCACTAACTACAGCTCCCACATGAGCTTTCTTACTCTTTTGAAGCAACAGAAATATCCGTACTAATAATGGAAATGTTTTATTATTTCAGTCAGCAACTGTAAGTTCCTCAGTTAAGAGTTCTAATCACTACGTCATGAAAAAAACCCTTTGGAATTATGACTTAAACAAGAAGATAAAACTAAATATAGTCTAGCCTATTTGCCATTATCTGCTCAAGAACTGCTGTTTCATACTTCCCAGCCTCAAAGCTTTAGATCCATATAGGTGCTTAAGAATTAACTAAGGACATAATCCCAACCTTATTTATCTGGGTGAATACTTCAGAGCTTCAGAATATTCCAAAACATCAGTTGCTGAGACTTGATATTTCTGCAGCCCGCCCCTGGTGTGCCCCCAAATTTGTTCTAGAGAGTTAGGGGACTCATGAGGTTTGGGAGGGGGTAAGGAGGGAGAAGTCCCATTCTGTTCATGCAATGTTGGATATCTCCCAAAAGTCTGATTAAAGAATGAATGAATATCGGTACAGTATCAATACCCCTGTACAGTATAGAAAGTTGGCGGTTTGAATCCCCGCAACGGGGTGAGCTCCCGTTGCTTGGTCCCTGCTCCTGCCAACCTAGCAGTTCGAAAGGACATCAAACTGCAAGTAGATAAATAGGTACCGCTCCGGCGGGAAGGTAAATGGCATTTCCGTGTGCTGCTCTGGTTCATCAGAAGCCGCTCAGTCATGCTGGCCACATGACCTGGAAGCTGTACGCCAGCTCCCTCGGACAATAAAGCGAGATGAGCGCCGCAACCCCAGAGTCGTCCACGACTGGACCTAATGGTCAGGGGCCCCTTTACCTTTACTACCTAATGAGTGACAGGCCGCATAATGAGCAAGCATGCAAAGTGTTACACACTGGAAAATGGTTACTGGTCAACCCTTTAGAAGTGTGTAAATAGATTAGACCAGTAAATCCCAAACTGTGGACTGTGGTCAAGTAGTGTTCCATTAAAAGGTAAAGGGACCCCTGACCATTAGGTCCAGTCGTGACCGACTCTGGGGTTGCGCGCTCATCTCGCATTATTGGCCGAGGGAGCCGGCGTATAGCTTCCAGGTCATGTGGCCAGCATGACAAAGCCGCTTCTGGTGAACCAGAGCAGCACAATGGAAACGCCATTTACCTTCCCGCTGTAGCGGTTCCTATTTATCTACTTGCATTTTGACGTGCTTTCGAACTGCTAGGTTGGCAGGAGCTGGGACCAAGCAACGGGAGCTCACCCCGTCACAGGGATTCAAACTGCCAACCTTCTGATCGGCAAGCCCTAGGCTCAGTGGTTTAACCACAGCACCACCTGGGTCTCCATTACATGTGGCTAAAAAGACTCCTTGGGCTCTTCATCACAGGAGATGCCTTCTGTGTGCCATATACATTGCTCTGACCATGGTTCCTTCCACTCGGAAGGAAATCTCCATTGGGAGATTTAGGGTTCTTCAGTCATGCTTAATGTAGAAATGCTACAGAACCACCCAGCCACAGAAGTAACTATTGTGTGTTTTATAGCTGTGTGTTTTATAAGTGGAACTTTAGAGCAGGATCTGAGCGCAACAGCGCACACACTACTTGCAACTCCCAGGAATTGGTATTCAGAGGCATACTGCCTCTGATAGTGGAAGTAGTGCAGAGCCATCATGGCCTGTAGCCATTGATAGCCTTAGCCTCCATTAATTTGTCCAAACCCTTTAAAAAGCCATCTGAGGTGGCGGCTGAAACTGAAAAGATCATAAACTTTTACACCTTACCACCTTCCACAACTGCCAGTGTGGGTAGGCCAGTCATGCTGGAGGCTATAAAGTAGGCTGCCACACGCACCCATATGCTCCCTTGTAATCCCCAATGGGTACGTGTTGCAGCGATCAGAGGCAAATACAAAGGGAAGCAAAGAGAGCACCCAGAGTCCAAAGTAGCCTGGTTTTTGTCTACCAAACCCCGCTCATAACATGAAGCAAGTGACTAGGCATGGAGAAAGGTTGAAATAACCCTGAGAGTTTTGGCACAAATGCACCCAACGCCCCAGCAGCCAAATTTGATGGAGTTTATTACAGAATAGAAAATGAAGGAAGAGGACAAATGGAAGAGGGAGAAAGTTGCTTCAAGAAAATAACAAAACTAACCTAATTCAAGATTCAGGAAGACTTTTCATTCAAGTCTACCCTAATACAGCTACTTAGAAACAAGTTTCTGAGCTCATGTGTCAGCATAGATAATCAGCTGAGTGACAAAGGACTCTTCAGCAACAGTCACCAGTTTCTAGCCATAGGTCGTTAACCAGTGTCTGGGACCAGCCGTTCAAGTCTGACTGGCTGAAGGAGGACACCTTTTGGAAGCTGGAGAAAGGCGAGGTGTTGATTACTGAGACACATCTCCATCTCCCTTTAATGTGTAGAAGGGGGGGATGTGACCTTCCCGCTAATGCAGAAGGAAGACAAGAGATTAACAAAATAACCTCACTTTCCTCTCCTCGCCCCACAATGACTCCCAAATCTGCTCTGAAGGATCGTGGTTTAGGGGTGAGGAGGGAAGCTCCAGTTATCTGGGCATACATGGTTAACTAGGCCTTTTAAACGAATATATGTGAACACACTCAACGGAGGTTACATACAATTTAGGAATAGTCAATTTGTAAAGTTCAATAAAAATGATCGGGGGCGGGGGAGAATGAAAGCTAGACAAAATTAAGCAAAAAGTTGTTGTTGTTTAGTCGTTTAGTCGTGTCCGACTCTTCGTGACCCCATGGACCATAGCACGCCAGGCACTCCTGTCTTCCACTGCCTCCCGCAGTTTGGTCAAACTCATGTTAAGCAAAAAGTAAACACACATAAAAGCCCGTACTCAATAAAATAGTTTCCAGCTACAAGTCCCGCCAAAAAGTCACCAGATTCTGTGCCAAATGAAGGCTCCCTGGGGAGATCATTCCAAGGGGATGTACCATAATAATATATGGTTGAATCCAGAGTTAGTCGTGCATTGAGCAGATCCATTGAAACCCATGTGAGTTAAGTTAATTGTGGCTAATTCAAAACCCCATTTGTTTTTTCACAGCCAGTCTGCTCTAAGAATGGCTCTGCCGGGGAGATGTACGGTTCTCCCCTCGAGACACAAATGCAACAAAGCAGCAAAGAGCAAGGCAAGTCTTGCAACGCCTTAAAGACCGACGAATGCAGACGGGGGGCGGCGCACGGGGTGGGGTGGGGAGTGGCTGGCTTTCCGAAAAGGAGGAGCCTCCTCGGCCGCCGTCCTTCTGCCGCAGGTTTGTTTTCTTCCCTGTCCCGCTTGTTGGGACCGCCTACCGGGGCGGGGCGGGGCGGAGGCCGCGTTTCGAAATTCTGCTCTTGTCTCCTTTGCGCTCGCCGTAGTTCCTCCCCAAGATGGCGGCTGCCGGTGACGTGCCGGTTCGAGTTTGCAACCAAGAGATCGTGAAATTCGACCTCGAGATTAAGGCGGCGGTGCAGGTACAGCAGCCTCCGGCCTCGGTCAATACATCGCGGGCGACGGGCAGCTACGCGCTTATCTTTAAAGACGCACTTCTATCTTTTGTTATGCCTGGGTGGGTGGGGGCTTCGTAGCCACGCCCCCTTTGGGTCCCCTTAGCGCTGCCTGCCTCCTAGCGGAGTCACGTGGCACCTGAAAGCCAACGCATTTGCAACGATGCCCGCTGTGGGGCGCTAGCGTGCACTTCTCAGGATGCACACAAATGCCAGTTCAGGGTGACATTCCACGCAATTGCTCCACACAAATTTCCACGTGCCACAGTAGATGCACTTTAAGGTGCCGCATGATTGTGTTGTTATTGGTGCGTGGCAGTTCTTCCTCACAGCTTTTTAGCTGCAGAGGTGTCAGGCTCAGGAGAGGCTCCTCCTCAGCCTTGGAAAGTTCCCACGATAGGGAAAGTTCCCGCAGCTTCTCCCAGCTTCTGCTCTGTGTTGGAAAAAATCTGCTCACAGTGTGATATTCTCTCTTCTGTGCCATGATTGGAGGCGGCACTGGGAGCTGGGGTGTCTGATGGTGGGAGGGCCTTGTGCAATGTTGCTATGTGAGAAACCTTTGGTAGGGATAAGAACCTTTGATCACTGGTCCTGCTAGCTAGGAATCATGGGAGTTGTAGGCCAAAAAACATCTGGAGGGTCGACGTTGAGGAAGCCTGCTTTAGGACTAAATTTTCATTGCTTGCAGATACTGTAATGTGGATGATATCGCTGTGTCAATTTGCAACCTATTGGTTGCAATTTCAACATTTAAAATAAACATTTTGTTTTCTTAAAAAGGTAACACTTTATATTTAAAACAATCAAGCTGGCAATTGACCATACAGCCCAAGAGAACATCAGTGTAAAAATGTATTTATTCTATACACTGCTTGTTATTTCTTTTAGGACATTCGAGATTGTATGGGACCTGTAAGTACACTTACAGAACTGAATGCCAAAGTAAAGGAAAAGTTTCAGCATTTACGGCTTAGAATACAGGTGAGGAATAAATAGATTTTTGGGGGGGGAGTTGCTAAATCCTAGAATCGTAGAGTTGGAAGGGACCATGAGGGTCATCTAGTCCAACCCCCTGCAATATAGGAATCTCTTGCCTAATGCAGGGCTCATACCCATGACATAGAAATTAAGAGTCTCATGCTCTGCTGACTGAGCCACAAATAAGCTCCCCTTTCTGTTATGGCAAAACTGATAGTTGAAAATAGCATGTCACTAAGCATAACAGCTTTTTAGAAACCTGGTTCCCATTTCTGTCACTCATAAGCAAAATGTGGCTTTAGCAGCCCCAAAGACCCAGCTATCTTTCTGCTAAAAAGGATGTGCTAAAAGAATAACTGTGTATAATTTAATTAGGAAAGAAATACCCAAGAGAACAGCTAGACTTTATTACCAAGTAGGAACAACGTAATGAATTTTGTTGTTGCTTGTATTAAAATTGAATAAAAATAATATTAAAAATGATAATATGCATCTGCTGTTCACGGATCTGCTTTAGGAGCTTGAGCAGATGGCGAAGGAACAAGATAGAGAATCAGAAAAGCAGGCATTGCTCCAAGAGGTAGAGAACCATAAGAAGCAAATGCTCAGGTCAGTAAAACCCTAAATATTGTTTACCACTGGGCTGTATCCAATGCTGTGTCCATGTGCAAGCAAAATGGACTTCCACTTGCTCAACAAGACCACCTTCCTTTCCTCCTTCCTGCAGCCCTCATAATCTACTCCTGAGAGTTGGGGGGGGGGACCTCTGGAGCAAATTTTGGGGGCATGCGGGGGCCTGCAGGGAGGGAGACAGGGAGGGTAGAGTCCTGTTGTGTGAGCAGGAGTCTGTTTGTGAAACACAAGGTTCTTCCCAAGGTTCCTCCCAACCCTCAATTGGTGTCAGCACCGACCAACTTAGAGCTCTGACACATGTTTGGCATAGATAACACTTGTGTGCAACAGTGACAGCATAGAGGGTGTCTAGGTTAGACTCATAGCATTGTACTGGCTATACGTCTACTCAGAAGTAAGTCCCATTGAGTTCAATGACAGCTGCATAATTCAGGGTATCCATCCAATGCTGTGAGTGTCCTTAGCAACCTTCCAGAGAATAGGATGGACTGTTACTAATTTCTTCGGACATCCAGACCTTTTCATTGTTGAATGGACAGTAGCGCCAGGAACAGCGTTCTCATAGTGTTCAGATAAGAGTGGAACATAAAAAGGTGAGGAAAATGCAAGGTGCAACTGTTAATAGTGTTGATGTAGCATGTCCATTAATGATCATTGCTAATTATGTCAAATAATAATGGAGTGTTAAATGTTTAATGTATGCAGTTATCTTTGTTGCTTTGCTCTTGATACAGACAGGTGTTTCTATCACCATTGTGCTAAATTTCACTATATTAATAATTTCAGCAATCAGACAGCCTGGAGGAAGGCAAATCTAGCTTGCAAAATTGCCATTGACAATGCAGAGAAAGATGAACTGCTTCGAGGTGGAGATCCTTTACGACAAAGGTACACAGTCCTTTTATAACTGTGGAATTTGGCTGCCAGGTGTTATGTGGTGGGACTTCCCAAGCCTTTTGTGTCAAGCTCTGCTTTAGGAGGTCACTATTTGCAGTCTTGTGCCCACCTACCTAGGAGTAGAATCATAGACTTGTAGAGTTGGAAGGAACCACGAGGATCATCTAGTCCAACCCCTTGCAAAGGCAGGAATTTTCCATCCAACTCGGGGCTTGAATCTGCGACCCTACTCTACTGGCTGAGTAGGCCCCATTTAATTTACAGTGGAACCTCGGTTTATGAACACCTCGGTTTATGAATTTTCGGTTTATGAACGCCGCAGACCCATCTGGAACAGATTAATTCACTTTCCATTACTTTTAATGGGAAAGTTCGCTTCAGTTTATGAACGCTTCAGTTTATGAACAGACTTCCGGAACCAATTACACCCATGTTTCAGTTTATGAACGCTTCAGTTTAAGTACTTCGCGGACCCGTCTGGAACAGATTAATCCACTTTCCATTACTTTCAATGGGAAAGTTCGCTTCAGTTTATGAACGGTTACTCCACGGACCGTCTGGAACGGATTAATCCACTTTCCATTACTTTCAATGGGAAAGTTCGCTTCAGTTTATGAACGCTTCAGTTTATGAACAGACTTCCGGAACCAATTGTGTTCATAAACCGAGGTACCACTGTATTGGCTTCTGAATAGGATTGCACAGTAAGGAGCAAACTGGATCTCGGATCATTAAAATGGGAGGTCTATTGATATTTGATTACACTTTAATTTTACCCCTGTATTTCAGCCAGATGGCTATTTTGGATGAAATGTTTAAAGATTAACCTAAACCTTGTATGAATAATTCACCCTGATTTCTAATTTAAGATTTATTTTGAAACAGAAGATTAAAGATGTATGCTTGCATTTGTATGTGTATCTGAATGTTGGCTGATATCTTCCAGCTGTATGGTTCCCATCACTTTTGAAGCATTCTGAGTAATTGGGATTATAATTTTGTTTTTATAATAAGTTTGATTCCCACCCCCTTTTTTCTTTTAGAAAAACTACAAAGGAAAGTTTGGCAGAGGGGGCCAGTAACATCACAGAGAACCTGATGGGTATTAGCAGGATGATGTCTCAGCAGGTACGGCAGAGTGAGGAGACGATGCAGACCTTAGGTAAGTAAATGACCACAGTGTGCAGTTTTGGTCATTGTTAATAATAATAATAATAATGGTTGATTGACTCACCAAAGCACCTTACAACACAGGATAAACACTTACATTTACAGCAAGCCAACCAATAAAAATTTAAAAACCTTCCACAAACAGGAAGATATTACTGAAAAGGCCTGATCTCGTGTTGCCACCCTCCAGATCTGCCATGGAGTTCTTAAATTCCCTTTAGTTATTAAATTTCTATATTGCCCTTCATCCGAAGAATTTAGAGATGTAAAATTTCCGGAAATTTTGAAGCTCGGTAAAAAAACCATTTTTTGGGGGGGGGGAACCAGGAAAAAACGGTTTCCCCCCCAAATTTTTCCAGTTTTTTCATGGGCCTTCACATCTCTACCGAAGATCACAGGGTGGTTCACAATATAAAAACACAAAAGTGCATACCCTGTCACTCCCCCACTTCCTTTTCTCTCGCTTGATGCCTCCTACAGCTACCGTGTTTGTCCGAAAATAATCCATACCCCAAAAATAAGCCATAGTGATAGGCAGTTTAACCTTGTTTAACTCGTCTGTACCATACTTAATAATAAAAAAGACATCCCCTGAAAATAAGCCACCGTGTGTTTTTTTGAAATAAAATAAATATAAGATGCTGTCTTATTTTTGGAGAAACATGGTAAATATTTAATCCTATGCCAGAAAGCACAGAAATGCAGTGAATTGGCAGAGGAGGAACAACGTGATTGATTCTCTCCACCAGTAGCTCGCTTGGCTACTTCACTAGCTATGGAAAAAGAAAAGCTCCTTTCTCCCTAACCAGCATGTTGATATTATAGTATAATATGTCAAGTCATATCATCATATCATATCATACATCAGGATACCATGCATCAAATCTAGACCTCTACAGCATGGACTCTGAAGAACATGCATGTGTTTCAAATGGGGCTTTTCTCTTTAAAGTGTACCAGTAGTTAACTCCCACCCACATTAACCTCTTTCACTCAATTCGAGCAATGTCTTAAATCATTTCTAAAAGAGTTTTGGGCTTTGCATTAGAAAGCCAGAGTTTGGCCTGACAGTTTTCAGACCTCAAAACTCTGTATCAAATCTGCTGTTAAAATTCGTGGGTCATTTGGAAAGTGGACTAGCTGGACCTTCTGCCTTTTCTTTGCTGGGAGAAACAGAAAGGATTGATTTAATAAATGCAGTGTCCGCCTCTTCTCTTCCTTCTCTCTCCAGGGCTGTCGGTTGTCTGCAGCTCCTCAGTGTATGCTTCCTCTCTCACTAAGTGACAGTCTTGGCAGTGAGACTGTCCTCTGTTAAAGAGTCCATCCTGTTTGGTTGAGGTATAGCTAGCAAAGGTCACTCGTCTTGAAAAAGCCAGCTGTACTTAATCTACCATTAAAATGTTGCCACGATGAAAAAATGAAGTCCTTACCGCAGCAAGCAATAAATAATCTGGAGTCAGGAAGCCCAGAGTTGTCACACAACCCCAATCTTTCATGTACCATGAGAATGACAAAACTTTTCTCTTTTCTTGGAAAATAAAACGGCAAAGAAACGTATTTGGTTCTGGTGAAATTTCATTCTCAAGCAAAATGTATTTGCAAACTGAAATGCCCTGTTTGGGCCACCTATGTAGGAATATACTGGTTCCTTAGCTGCTTGCTTCTAAACATTTTGCCATTAGAGTGTGTTTTAATTTACCTCCCATAATGGAAACTGAAGCCCTGCACAGTGGTTCATTTTAGGGCCACTTCTTGCAAGATATTTTGTACTTGGTTGCAAAGCTGTGTAATTTATTATGATCAGCACACGTGTTTTTAGTTTACTTGACATTTCTGCAAGACAGAAAGACTAAAAAAAATGACCTTTTGCTCACTTCAGAGAAAAGGTGCTGGACATCGGAGCAACTTGTGTGTATTAGGAAGTCCGTGGGCCATATTCAACTAAGTGGTCCTGCTAGTGGAAGCTTGTGCAAGGACTTCTCTAGTGCAACAGGGCTTCCCCTAACTCCAGTGTTCTCCCTGTGCCTTCCTAGAGGATTGGGAGAACCCATGAACAGCCCACAAGGGGAGTGAGGAGGAGATAGTTCCATCAGGCAAGCAGAAATGTTTGCACTGATAAAGTGATCTCCTTAGTGCTGTATTAAATTTCTCCCCAAGGTATTAGCATGATTGATTTTAAACAGCTCCTGATCCACATTCTAACCTTGTTTGGAAATGTATCAAAACAGTATCATCTTAACTCTTTTCTTTTCAGTTTCAAAATTTCCCACTCCATTCTAAATTAGCAGCTGGTGAAAACGGACATTCTGGCTTTTAAACTGCCACATTGGAAATCCCACAAAGCCTGTTATCAAGTAGCATCAACATTGCAGTATCTGTCTCTTTTTTTGCAGCAGATAGCACACCATTGACACTAAATCTACATTTACTCCCATTGCCAATTATGTATTTTCTACTTAGCCAGTTGGTATCATTCCATCTGGCTTCATTATGATATTGTGGAATGAGATTAGATTTTTCTAATTGCAACAGGGGGACTTGTTTATCACGATCAATTTCACTTATGGGTATGGGCCGGCTCTGATTTTTGTCTTCTAAGAATGGGGCTCCACAGAAAAATGCAAGGCCATTTGGACTGTGGTGGTCCTTTGATGAAGGCAAAGGTATTCAGCTAACCCATTTTGCTAATGGAAGCTAGACTTCTTCTGACACAACAGGATTTCTCCCCTCCTGCTGCATGTCTTTCCCCGCACCTTCCCCAAATCTGCTCTGGTGGGTTGGGGAAGGAGGGGGGACATCATTCTATCAGGCAAGCAGATATGCTTGCACTAATGGAACAATCTCCTTTGTGCTGTGTTGTCTTCACCAGACTTGTCCTCAGCTTTTCTCAAATGGAAAAGTTCTACAGCCTGCTTCCAGGGGCTTTGAGCCAATGTACCTATTGCATTGTGTGTTGTATTCTGTGCTACAGGACCCAAAGTGGACTTGCATAGTATGTGTGCTTTTGATAGTGCCTTTGAAACGCTGGGCTGAAATGTTGCGTTTTCTCTTTTCAGTCAGTTCTTCACGAACCATTCTGGATGCCAATGAGGAATTCAAATCCATGTCTGGGACAATACAGCTGGGACGGAAGCTCATTACCAAGTACAACCGCAGGGAGCTGACGGATAAACTGCTCATCTTTCTCGCCCTTGCCTTGTTTTTGGCCACCGTGCTTTACATCCTGAAGAAGAGACTGTTCCCCTTTTTGTAAAATTCTCAAATGAGGAGAGGAAGCAGGACAGTGAGGAAGGGTGAATGGAGGCTTTCTTACAAAGACCTGACACTCTTCTAATCAGGAGAACCTTCACAAACATTCACAAACAGAACATATTAGCAGTCTGTGAAGATTTAGACTTGCTTATGTAAGCTAAATGAGCTGCAGGTTAGGGCAAGGAACAATAAGAATCTGACCTGTTTCTCTGAGAGTGGCAGGTGTCAGTTCTGAAGTGGATGGTGGAAGACATATTAAGCCTCTCTCTTGTCTTTCGCTTGGAATGTGTATTCCACATCCTTCCTCCAGATATCGGTTCCTGAGAGGAGGGGGACGGTATTACTAAAAATACACTTAGATACATTCCTTTAATAAAGTGTATTTGAATACAGATAGAGCAGGGAGTCCTGTTTTTTAAAAGAAAAATGCCTTATGAACTGAAGGAGAAAACGTTGCCCTTTAAGTTACAAAAATGACTTTTACTTCAGTTGTTTCCACAAATGAAAGGAGCAACGAGGTGAGTTCTAAAATCTTTCCATAACTGGCATTATTGTAAATGTATCTTCCTTTACCCATCTATTTATCTTAAGGGTGCAGCTCAGGTCAGTCTGTTTGCTTCATTCCGAGATTTGCTTTGGAGGCCTAATGAGGATCTTTGGATAGAGATGTAAATTGCTTGGCATATCAGCTCCTGAAACTTCCCTGTCCCTTTCCTGTTCCCTCGTCAGTTTAAAAGTCATTGGGATATCGTGCAGGATTACAAGTTGGTGGCATCATCCATCCCTTCCTAGCTGCACCACTGCAGTCCTGTGAGCATGGAAGGAAATCCCTGTAAGACACTATAGAGCCCCTCTCCTCCTTCCCTGTTGGCTCTCAACAGGGTGCACAATGTCCTAAGCACGCAGGGTTGTCTTCAGTGTTGGGCCAGCAGCATTCCACTGACGCGACAGGACTTCCACGTTCTCTCCTCCCCCTGCACTGCCTCTAAATTTGTTCTGGATGGTCCTCCAACCCTCCAGACTTGGTCTTGTGGTGGGCAGCTGGAGGGAACAAGAGGAAGAAGTTTGCTCCATGGACGTCTGCTGTGCCAGTGGAACTGCAGCATCAGATACCGTCCACAGCCATGACACACAGATGGCCATGAGCTGAGCCCAAAGCTATGGGTGCAGGCTATGGTAACACGGCATGAGTTGCTTGCTTCCTGGGCTCCGGTCTAAGCTGGGCCACTGGCTGCTATGAGCAGCATTTTTCATTTCAGGTAATGGCTGAACATGTTGCCATGCGCCCCAAACCAAGTTGCTGAGTAGAGAAGGATGATCTCAGCTGTTAACTGTTCTGCATATACGCACAGCTCTGCACCCATGATAGATTTATTTGTTTATTATTATTATATTATTATTAGCCTGCCCTTCCTCTCGAAGGAGACCGGGGCAGCAAGCACCAAAAAGCTAATACAGGTACAAATAAAATAAAATTTAAAATGTTTAAAACATTTTTAAAAGACTCTGCATTGCACTGCATAATTTAGGTCGGCAATGTGGAAACAACCTAGAAAAAAAGTTTTCATCCATTAATAGTTTTTGTTCAAAAGTGTTTGACACTACTGATGCAATTCCAACATTGTGTTGTTGCTCAGCAAACAATGTGGATCATTTTTCTTTATGAATGCCATTCTTTGGGGGGCTTTCGAATATGGATTTGATCAAAAGATGAAAGCAGACATGCATATCTTCATTATCAGCACTACTGCATGGTAGTGTAATGTATTTATTAAAATCACAAATTATAAAAACAAACACTCTCTCCTTTTCTATTTTCCTAGTATCTTAGCACACTATAAACTTGAGTTTGTTTTCAGATATTTTTCTTTATCTATTTGTAGCTGAATAACTTCCTTCCTTCCTTCCTTCCTTCCTTCCTTCCTTCCTTCCTTCCTTCCTTCCTTCCTTCCTTCCTTCCTTCCTTTCATGAAACTTCCAGCACTATTTCATCTTGCGCCAGTGTAAATGCCTCTGACGAAGAGATACCCAACACTTAATCAAATCAATGGGCTGAAATGCCTGCCCAGCCTGTTTTAGCGTCTTCGCTGTGTGGTCTATCTCGGAACCTTTTCTCTTTGTTCTCATGCAAAGGACTTTTGGTACCCAAAATCCTTTAAGTTCTGACCTTTGCACAAGTATTCTCTGTCCACCATAGCATCTGATGGAACCCATATTGTGGGTGTCCAAAAGGGGTAGCTATTGTTTAAAGTTGAAATGCTTATTGCAGTATATGCTGCTTGTAGTATGCATGAAAATACAGCAAAATTGGAAGGGGGTGGAAACTTAACCCTATTTGAAGGGGGTCATTTGTGTTTGGCATCCAGCCCATGTTGAAAAGTTAACAAGGTAGGCTAGGGAGTGGGAAAATACAAGGAGGAGACTTCAGGGAGGCATGGTTCCTATTTGTCATCTTATGTTAATTTGCAATTTGGCTTCTGATTTATATGCTGTCTTCACATAATACAATGCAACTGTTGTCATTAGCAGCATCTTGGACCCCTGCAGTCTGTAATAAGTTTCAATGTAATTTTGTTGTGCTAAACTTTCAATGGAAGTAAAAGCAAAACAAAAAATCTCTGCACAATTTTGCAAAAAAACCAAAAACAAAACCCAAGTATATGATTCATTTATTTTTTAAGCAACTTTGTTAAACAATCACTTAAAAACAATTTGTCTAACAATTAGCTGTTATACCAAACCTACCCAGGCTGGCATGTTGTGGAGGTCTGATCACCGTTCAATGGTGCAGGAGATACGGGCTTGCCCATAGGCAGTTGTTTATACCAAACCAAGGCTGGCAACTGCTTGCCATAAATGGCCATGGCGAAAGCTGTTGCTTAGATCACCATGTTTGCACCGCTTAACATGTTGCACATGGGGGTGAGGGGGAAGTCGCCCTTCACCCAAAGCAGTATCTGTCTCAAATTAGACTGTCCTACAGACAATAGAATGACTTGTGTGTAGAGAACATAAATAACATTTCAATGAATTGATGTGGGATGGGGAATGTGCTTACTGGAGAGAGATGCTTTCCGCATTAAGATGCTTCCTCCAAACGGGAGGGTGAGTTCATCGCTGTGGTGTTTCTAAAAATGCCACCGTCAGATGCATGTGGTGGCTGTCGCCTGCCAAGTGGCTCAGGCGCGCATGCCAGCTGGGAGAGGGCTGGGAATGGCTGGCTGGCTGCAATCCAGCGAGGCTGAGAATAGACAAGCTGCAGATGCAAGCCTGCCTGTAGGTATGCACAGCTCCTCTCAAAAACAGAGGGAGGAAGCCAGGTGGGCCACACCCTGTTGCTGCTGCTATTTTTGTTAGCTATCGTCACCACCACATCCAAAGGCTTAAGTACATAGAGAGGAAGATCCCCTCGAGACTTTCCCAAACCCAAGCATCTTTTGGAGATCCAGCTCTGAGGGCCTTCTGGCAGTTCCCCCACTGCAAGAAGTGAGGTTGCTGGGAACCAAGGAGAGGGCCTTCTCCCTAGTCGTGCCTGCCCTATGGAATGCCCTCCTGTCAGATGCCAGGGAAATAAACAACTATTTGACAAAATAGAAGACATTTGAAGGCAGTCCTGTATAGGGAAGATTTTAATGTTTGATGTTTTATTGAGTTTTTATTATTTTATTGGGAGCCACCCAGAGTGGCTGGGGCAACCCAGTCAGATGGGTTGCATATTATTATTATTATTATTATTATTATTATTATTATTATTATTATTATTATTCCAGTGGAGGGCTGGACCAGATGCAAAAGGGGGCCAGCAACAAATGTAATTTTTTACCTTAATACAGTCGGCTACTGTTACAGAAACTCACACATGCCTGTCTATCTGCCATCCCAGCAAGCAAGAGGCATTTATTAGAGTTCAAGGGCATGGCCAGTCAGGCAAAAGCACTCAAGGGAAGTGCAAATTTGTGCGGCTGAGGGGTGTGGTCTGGGGAGAGGCCATGGTTGAGGAGGAGGTGGCACCTGAGGACAGATAGAGAGGGACGAAAGGCTGAATTTGGCCCCAGGCCTGAAGGGTCATATACGGAGAGCAATCCACACATGGAAAACAGCTTTGCATGTGAAGTGCATTCTCAATGGACTGGTACAAATGTGTCTATGCTCACTCTGCTCCAGACTTTTTGGACAAAACAACTGGCATTTCAAAATTATCGCCAAGTAGCTCACTGAGAGCTCAGTGAGAAAACCCTCTGCAATAGTAACTATATTTAAAAGTTTAGGCAGCCCAGCTGAGTAGAAACAGACTCTGGCTGTCCTGGGCGGCTAGATTTAACATTCAATTTGCAGGGTAAAAGGTATTGTTCTGCCATCAGTGAAAAGCTCTCTTGCTTTGTCTTAAGTCATTCAGCCTTTCAATAATTCAGTTGACCTTCTGCTCCTGTAAGGCAACAGTTTTAAATTTAGCAATCTGCAGTAAAGTATTATCGGAAGTGGAAACTTTGTATTCATCGTGAAACACATCCAGTTTTTAAGAATGAAAAACAAGCTTTAGCTTTCATTTGACTCCAAGGCTCAGGTTACATTTAAATATTTTTATTTCTTCAAAACTGTCTGCTCTGTTTGTTCAACAACTGATGGGCAAATTTATTGGAAATGTTATTATTTGCTGGCTTTACACCATGCTTTCCTTACCTTCTGTCATTTCTCATGGAATTAACAGTGTAAGGGCAATGTAAAAACATCCACACACACTTGAGTGAACTGGGGTGGGGATCTAATTCAGATCTGCCTTTTTCATTCAAATTTTCCATAAACATTTCAGCGCTTAAGCTGTCCTTTATATTTGTGGGAAATGAATGTTCAAGTAGTTGTTCAAGCAACTTTAGTTTGAGTTCCTGGTCATTTATTTTAGACAACCCATTTAATTAAAGATCAAATAAGGGCAAATGCTGTCTGGCTTTGACATCTGCTGAACTCAAAATTTTCATGGCTATTTTGTGAGAGTTGTGCGTGGGGAAAAGAAACACACTAGCACAGTACAAGGGCATTAGTCCAAATGATCAGGAAAGCCAAGGAAGTCATATGAATGAATGAGATCAGATATGGCAGTGTCCTATAGGGTCAAGTTATGGAGCATTCCAGAGTAAAATTGTTCTGTGAAAAAAGGAAAGATTCAGCATCAGGAACTTCTGCAGTAACAAAATATAATGCTCACCCCATGCGAAAGCAGCTTCAAAATTTAGCAGTCGGATATTGTAGAAAATACTCAATGATATGACTCTTGGACAATGCTCAACGACCAAACTATTATGGGAAACAGGCATATTGGAGAGGTTGATTGGAACATCTTAAGGACAAAAAAACCTTTTACGATCAGGGTCAACCCATATAAGAGATAATTCTTTTAAGTTATAGATGGCATTGAACACCTTTAAGATACAGTTACATAGACAAAAGGGACGCAGGTGGCGCTGTGGGTTAAACCACAGAGCCTAGGGCTTGCTGATCAGAAGGTCGGCGGTTCGAATCCCTGCGATGGGGTGAGCTCCTGTTGCTTGGTCCCAGCTCCTGCCAACCTAGCAGTTCGAAAGCACGTCAAAGTGCAAGTAGATAATTAGTGACCGCTCCAGTGGGAAGGTAAACGGCGTTTCCGTGTGCAGCTCTAGTTCGCCAGAAGCGGCTTAGTCATGCTGGCCACATGACCAGGAAGCTGTACACCAGCTCCCTCGGCCAATAACGCGAGATGAGCGCTGCAACCCCAGAGTCGGTTACGACTAGATCTAATGGTCAGGGGTCCCTTTACCTTTACCTTTAGATAGACAAAACATCTTCACCACTGTGTTGGAGAGGATATAAGGCAGTTGGTATGACATTCCACACGTGGTGTTCATGTGCAACCATTCTGGGAAAGTGTATATGTGGAAATATGTGCAAATCATCATGTACAATGTAAGCCAAGGAACAATATATAGAGAAAATCAGCTCGACTTACTTTATAAGGAACTCATCACAACTACTCATAGCAAAGACCTGGAAAGGACTTGAACACCTACATATCACAAGATAGGCAGGACTGCATATCCTCCTGCTCAACAATGACCTTGGCATGCAGGCCACAAAAGGCCAAACTTCAGTATTGATTGTTGTTGTTTAGTCATTTAGTCGTATCCGACTCTTCGTGACCCCATGGACCAGAGCACGCCAGGCACTCCTGTCCTCCACTGCCTCCCGCAGTTTGGTCAAACCCATGTTCATAGCTTCGAGAACAGTATTGATACCACATTCCATTTGACTGCATTTTTGCTCCGAATACCTGTGATGGAACAAAGGGCCCTGTATGGGCTTGCAAGTATGCATCTTCCAGCAACTCACTTCAACAAAAGACATCCTCTTTTGCCTATTTTAGGAATAGCATGTTAGCAGGATATGTCATGAGAAAGGCAATGAGAGTTCCCTCATTGCAGGTGAGACATTTCCTGGCGCTGCTTATGCCAGCCCCCCCATCCCATATTTTTATTTTTAGATACAGAAAGTGATACTGATCAAATCCAACTGTTTTGTCAGCTTTTCTAATGGCACACCAAAAGCCCAGTTATCTCCACCTTTTAAACCCTGCCGGGCCCAGATGGCAGGCCACCTTGTCGCACTGTGAGTGAGTACGTTTTGCTCTGCATTCAGTGTCACTTTCTGCATGAAAGGAAAATGCCGTTCTGAGCCTTTCAAGGCGATAATGCTGCTCGTGTCCCTCTGTTCCTGTGATAAGTGCAGAGAGGGCAGGCAGGGAGACGGCCTCCGCAGGGATCAGAGCACACCAGGCTCCATAGATAGGCCCACGTGGGATATATCTATAGAACAAGATGAAAGTGTTTCACTTTCTTCTTTTTAACCGTATCATATACAGGGATGCTTTATCTTGATCCTTTGCAGGGTCTGGCTTTTTGTGTTCAGCCCCACGTTCTAATCCAAACTGAGAGAAGAGAACCCTGAAAAATGGAACTGACACATATGATAACTGGGATTACTTTGCAACGTTGACTTTTTAAATGGCCTCAACAACTAGAGAGCAAAGCCTGAAATGGCAACAGGTAAAAAACATTATGCCCCTATTCCTCATTTCCCTTCACAGTAAGAAGTTCTTGGGCACCTTTTACAGGATGAGCCTTCTCATGAGACTTATGGCAGTAATCAACCATTCATTTACAAGCATGAAGGTTGAGCAGGTGGAAGGCAAACACACCCACGGGTAGTCCCAGTCCCCAGGCAACTTCAGTACTGCATCCCTAGAAGAGGGGTGGGTTGGTAATACCCACTTGCTGGAACATTTGATGTAGATAGGCAAAGTGTTTCCGATTCCCGCTTCAATTGGAAATGTCAGGAAGCAACATCTGGGAGATCTAGGAGCAACTCTTTCATGTACAGGTGAAACTCGGAAAATTAGAATATCATCGAAAAGTACATTTACTTCAGTAACGCAACTTAACAGGTGAAACCAATATATGAGATAGATGCATGACATGCAAAGCAAGATATGCCAAGCCTTTATTTGTTGTAATTGTCATTATTTGTCGTTAGGCGGGTCAATTATAAATGGGATGTAATTAATGAAATGTAATAGCGATGTTTATTTTTGTATTATTGTAACTATTTGTTTTATTACTGTGGAATTTCCAAAAGAAAGCATTTGTAAAAATTAAAAGAAAAATAAAAAATAAAAAGTTGCATTACTGAAATAAATGCACTTTTCGACGATATAGTTTCACCTGTATAACAAAATTGGTTCTGAAAGACTAGAGTCAGGATTGAGGAGCAGTCAGTTCTCCAAAGGTGCTAGGCTCAGGCCTAGTTTTTGTACTTGTGCCACTCTCAAAAAGAAAAGAAAGAAAGCAATCTTCAGCCTTTTTCACTCCACTTCCTGATATGCAATACCAGAAGACACGACGACACAGGTAACTCACCTAGGCAAACTGAGAGAGAGAAAGAGGTGGCGCGTCCTCTCTGACCCTCCAAGTGTCCCTATTTTCCACAGACATCCCTGATTTAGAAAAGCCATTTCTGATTTGATCCCAAAATTCCCACTTTTCCTTAGGATGTGGTGGAGTCCCCTTCTTTGGAGGTCTTTAAGCAGAGGCTTGACAGGCATATGTCAAGAATGCTTTGATGGTGTTTCCTGCTCGGCAGGGGGTTGGACTGGATCACCCTTGTGGTCTCCTCCAACTCTATGATTCTATGTCCCTATTTTGAAGAAACATTGGAGAGTGTGCCATCTTTCTCAATTTGCCTAAGGGAGTTGCCTGTGTCGTCGTGTGCTCCTTCCCCTCCCTCCCATATGCCAATGCTGCTGTGGAAGAGAAGATCCACTGCCAGATGCACAGCAGCAGCAGCAGCAACAACAACAAAAAATGGATCCTTTCTCTCTAGACTCCTTTGGTGCGCTCTTCTGCTCATGTATGAAAATTGCAGGCTGTACAAGGAACTGCTCCTAGGCCATCCAAATTACTCCTGCCGCTCTACATTCTTAGGAACCAAAGAAGCTGCCTTATCTGGAGTCACACCAATGGTCCATTGAATTCAGTATCATCAACACTGACTAGCAGCAGCTCTCCAGGATTTCAAAGAGAGGTATCTCCTAGCCCTACCTGGAGATGCTGGGGATTGAACTTGGGACCTTTTGCATGCAAAACAGATGCCCTACCGCTTTGCTATCACCTTTATTTTGTATAGTTTTGCATTGGATGCAAAAGTTGTTGTGTGTTCAAGAATTCTCACACATCTGGCAATACTGTGTTGGTGACTGGGATTGGCTGCCAAAAACACTTAGTAGGCAGGCCATCTCAGATCGACCAGTTCTAGACATTGAAGCCTGATCTGTTCCCCTCGTTAGTGCAAGATTGCAGCTCCTTGGTGGCGACACTTTCTCCTCCTGTATATATTCATATTGTGCTGGCTCCTTCTAGGCCAAACAGCATGGACCACAATGCCATGCTATAAAGATACACAGGTAATATTAGTGTTCATTGTAATGCACAACAGCATCTCAATCACCAGAAGAACACAGTGGATATGCGTAAAGTAAAGGCTGGGAGGACAGCCTTTTTTGAAGTGTGTTCTACTCATAAATGTACCTTCCAGAGCCGAAGAAAAATAATCTTGGGCCTCTCTAAGCATAAACAAGATAAAACGGAGATAGCTGAGATGACAGTGCTCACTCTCACCCTGGAGCCATTGGAAGGAAGATCAAAGCTGAAAAGCCATGTAGGCTCAGCATGTGATTTAACTTCCTTCAGTGGTGGGGTTTGGAGGGTGGGGAAAGTCCATGGAAAACAAACCAGTGCTATCATTGGCTCTCAGTTCTGTCAATCATCTCAAGCAGCAAGCAATCTCACAGCTGCTTTGGATACTTGATGGGAGGCAGAGGAGGTGACATTTCAGCCTCTTTGCCCAACGAAGACCTGCTACTCAGAGATGGGGGCAGGGAGGAGGCTCCCTTAGCACCCCTGAGTGTCACTTGCTGTAAGAAAGCTAGCCTCCCTCTGTTGCCCTTTGTACAACACTCCCAGGTGGTAGGAGAGTTATTATATCCGATTCCTGGGAATGAAATTTCCTCATGCCTTACGTAGTGTCATTTAGATACAGGCTCAGCCACAGAGTTTTTGCATGAAGCCAATGGGATAACAATGATCAAATGTAGTGTGAGATGAAAGATTTGCTATTAGAGATCCCCAAGTGCATCAAATGCAGTCTGCAAACTTTTCTCAATTATGCTTTAAGACTGTTAGAATATGGAGGCTAGGGCTTCCATCGCATCCTGCACATTCCCTTTCTCTCAACCTGCCCTTGTTTTCCAGGGGCCCCCACATTTTTGCTTCATATTCAGTCAGTATAAGAAAAATAAAAAAATTCCTTCAGTAGCACCTTAAAGACCAACTAAGTTTTTATTTTGGTATGAGCTTTCGTGTGCATGCACACTGAAGTGTGCATGCACATGAAAGCTCATACCAAAATAAAAACTTAGTTGGTCTTTAAGGTGCTACTGAAGGAATTTTTTTATTTTACTTCGACCCAGACCAACACGGCTACCTACCTGTAGTCAGTATAAGAGTTCTGGTGAACCCACAGGCTGGTGATGGAACACACCTTTGTGACTTGGTTGACCAGGTTTGTTTGGGTTTGTTTCTCAGTGGCAGAGCATCTCCTTTGCATGCTGCAGGTGTGCCAGGTTCAGTCCCCAGCATTTCCAGGTAGGACTGTGAATGTCCGCTCTCTGAAACCCTGGACAGCCTCCACCAGTCAGTGCAGAAAATATTGAGCTCGGTGGAACAAGGGTATAAGGCAGCCCCCTATATTCCTGTTTTAAAAGATCCCTTTATGCAGGTAGAAATCACATCTCCAGAAGCATTAAAAAAAGATAAATAGGAAGAACGAATGCAGAAAGCTTCCCAGCCAAATAATAATTAATTTTTAGTCAACTTCTGTCACTGCTGAGGCCAGAGAAAGTGACTTAGCTGTTTTTCTTTTCTTCTCTGCAGCCAAAAGCCAGCAGACATTAACAATCTTCTCTCCATCGGCCCACAATCTTCCATCCTGACATATTGGTTATTTTTCCAAGTGTCACCGTAACAATAACCAGACATGTTTATTGCTCATTGAAATATTGGAACGCGGCTCCTCCTCGGAGATACCTTGTCTGGGACTCAAAAGGGGAAGAAAGTTCCTCTAAATAAACAAAGCTGCATTTCATTTGGCACGAGCCCCATGCAGTCCTCCAGGCTTGCTGCATTTTGTCCCGTTTGCCGGCTCGCCTGGACTCCAGATGTGGTTGGCACCAAGTGGCAGTGAGTGCCCCTTAATTTGGAGAGGCAAATAAAATGTTATACTTAGGTGGCCACCAACTCATAAACAGTCACATCTGAAGTAGAAACAGGAGATCTGAAGAGCAGAAAGATCTGAGTCTGTGTGCAGCCCAAAACTTCAGGAGCCTTACTTAAATGTCTGCTCCATCAAGATCAATGGAACTGACTCCCTAGTAATCATCTTTAGGGGTGCAGTTGTTTAGCCTCTTAATCAAAAAGAATTTCTTAATAACCAGAGTAAAACAGAGAACTGCGGGACAGGTAGTAAGTAAATCATGTTGGCAGGCTGCTAGCTACAAGTGCCTGGAAAACTCTCAACTCCAATATTGCCTATACTGTATAATTTTAACATGGACTTCATTGTGGTTTCCTCTGCAAGACAGGAATACTAACAGCATCGTGAGAAAGATGTCAAATTAGTTGCATGGATCACCTCAACCAAGGTGATGTTGCAATCCAATCCAATCATAGGATTGCACTATTAGAAAAAGGTTAAAGTCCTTACTACATATATAATTTCTTTGCTGGGTGCATTCTTATTTTTCATTGACATTTGCATTCCACCAGGGTTTATGGGGTGTTAGGGGAGGAGTAATAGCCCTGGTACACATTGTGCTCCTTCTGCAGTAGTGTGTCCACCTTTAGTCCCCATCCTGCACTCAACTCTCACCTGTGGCTCCTAGAAGCTGTCAGATAACGGTGGCCACACCCTGGGAATGGCTTTGACTGCCTGGCTAAATCAGGTGAGGGTAGCTGATGGCTCTCAAACCCTCAGGGGATTAGGGACTTCCCCTGCATGTGAAGACAGGCTCTGGCAGGTTGAGCAGATGAGATGAGTGGGTCCAAGGATCAAGAAGGCGGTTTCTGCATGTGCTGTAGAGGTAAGTGAGGGGTAAATGGAGTTCATCAGCCAGGGAAGGAAAACTGATCCTAAACCTCCACTGCCTTGCGGGATATCTTCAGGAGAAGAAAAGCCTCAGGAGTAGACCTTACGCATATCTGGAATGGAGTCTCTAAAAACATTTGGATGGCGTCTTGTATGTCTCCTTCCAGCAACCCCTGCAACCAAGCTGGTGCCAGGCATATTGCTCTGCTTTCCTTTGGACCACACCACTGAGGCCAAGATGGCGGGTCTTGTCATCTGGGCAGCCCAGGACCTCCATACACACTGCCCATGCTTGTGCCCCGGGTAAGTCACTTTGGTGCTTCAGCCCTAGTGGCATACTCCATTGTCTCTCAAGACAGATGGATGCCAACAACAACAACAAATTTGTTGAGGGGTTTGGAGTGGTGTGCATGGGATTCTGTGCGGCCTTTTTTCTGCTGCAGGTATTGCCCAACCCTAGACCTGCTTTGTTTCACCAAGATGGCTTCAAGATGGTGCCTTCAAACCCTGCCCTGTTTTGTCAAGACGCGTTTGCTTAGTTAGTGCCTACCAAATGTGCTATGTATTTTTCAGCCACTAGGTGACAGGGCACTCTAAAATTCAAACCAAGCCTCCCAACATTGAAGCACTTGTCCAGGGCAACTTTAGAAGTCTCTCAGTTCAAATCATTTGTACAAATCCCATGTAACTTAGTTCATTGCTGACTTCTGAGGAAACATGCTTAGGAGCAGGTTGTGGCCTAGACTGCAGTGGTCCAAAAAAAAAGAAAGTCAGAAGAAATATGTACAGTACATACATTTAATCCCCCCCCCCCCGTGACTTCGGTTCTGGAACTCACAATTTCAATTTGATTCCTTCCTTACCTGATAGAGGATCACGAACAATGTCAGAGACAGCAAAAAGTATCACATGCAATTTAATGCTGTTGCTTTGTCTCCATTAATTTGAAATGACCTATGACTGTAGCTCAGTAATATATCAATAAGTCATTTAATACATACAAAGGGAGTGAAGCGAGAAAATGAGACAAAGAGGAATCTAGGAAAATCACTTCTCTGCCCCCCAATGTGCTATTTCATTTTTTATTAAAAAAAACAACACCTGGCATGTTGTCAACTGTTATGTCTAGTCTGACCCTACGCAGGTGCACTTTTTCCTTATGGTTTAGTCTTAATACTGGGGAAAACTTCCTCTGTCTGCTTTACTTGTGTCTTACTGTTGTTAAAGGCAGAAAAGCACTAATAAGAAAGGCAACTGTTCCCATATTTACTGGGCAGTGGGGGCTTTTATAGCACAGTTCTGTGCATGTTTGCTGAAGACCGAGTGACACGAAGCTCAATGGGACATACAGCACATTGTTCACAAAAATAGAATTTATCTTAATAACGTGCTAAGTGAGATTATTCAATTTGGAACTAAAATACAAGAGCGTTTTAAATTGTGCAGAAATTTCATCAGCTACTGAAAGCTTTAAGTACCAGACATATAGTCAGTTCTCCCATTTCCAGAGCCAGTGGCAAGTCTAGTCCTGTACAGGGAAGTTTTTAAAGTTTGAGGTTTTATTGTGTTCTTAATATTTTGTTGGGAGCTGCCCAACCAAAACCCAAGCCAGTCAGTTGGGTAGCATATTAATAATAAAATTGTTATTAAATTTATTATTATTATCTCTTGATCCATATGTAGACAGTCTACATTTCTAAACAGGACTGTTTTTAGCAGGAATTTAAAAAGTAAAGTGAAGGTGCCTGCCCGATGTCAATAGACAGGAAATTCCAATGTGTAGGTGCTCCCACACTAAAATATCAATTCCTTACAAATGTAGAACAGATATTATGTGCCCCTAGTAATAGGGCCACTTCCACAGATTGAAGCACTCAAGTGAACATATATGGAGCAAGGCAATCTCTCAGGTAAAATGGTCCCAAGTTGATATGTGGTGTGTTTTATGTTATCTGCCTGATGGTGCCTATATAAATATAACATTTATGTAATGAACATGAAAAGAGATATGGGAACGTATTTCTATTGGATTCCATCCCTGGTGATAATTCCTGAGCATAATGCCACAAAATAATGGGCAACAAGACATTGAAGAAAAGAGAGTGCAAGCTGGGAATTGTGTAGCTGCTCACCAAGACTGTAGTTTATAACAATCTGTACTGCCCAACCGTGAGTTGAACATGTCTTTACATGCCTTTTGTCAAGGAACAGAGCCTAGAGAATATAATCCTGATTGTGCCATAATGGCAAACTGGAAAAATATATATTTTCTCTTAGCTTTAATTGGAGTAGGATGATTACACCCAGAATGCACTGCGGAGATTAAAATCATGGAGGATAATGTTGAAAACCCCATATCTAGTTCATCAGCATTGCTGCTTGCCTTTTAAAAAAGGGGATCATATTTAAATAGGGTTTGGAAAGGGCAGAAAAAGAAAAAAAGACCACAACATCATTTCCTTAAAGTCTGTTGTGGTCTTTTTCTTTTTCTAACCTTCCTCTGCTACTGAGCTTCTGCCTATCTCACTACTTAAAGTGTGCATTAAGTAGATGCTATAGAAAGGCACACAGGCTTGTACATCTTAATGGTGCCATCCTGCCCATGCCTACTCAGAAGTAAGTCCTATTTAATTCAGTGGGTCTTACTCCCATATGAGTGAGAACTTACTCCATTGAGCCTTCTGAAGTTGCATCCTGTGTTAAGATGAATGGGTTTTATTGCTTTCCCCTGAATCGACCTTGAGCAGATTGTACAAATTTTCTCATCACTCCAGCAAAGGAGAATTATAACACCAAAGCAACACTGTTAGTTCTCACTTTCTCTTACAAAAAGCTCAATTTATCTGTTTAATTCTGTAACATAGGAAGCATTGGGGTGTCTGCAGCTCCCTGAGGATCTATGCTGACCTTCAACAGGCTTCAATTGTTAGATCAATAAACTTCTGACACCTGCAGTACAACATAAACTTGACCTTTAGTCCCATCTGATCCATCACTAGGAGGATTGCTTTGAAGGGCAAGGGAATTGGTGGCCATTGCAAAGGTACCTAAATAGCCAAGTCAAGAGTGATGCAACAAAACAACCATCTGCTTTGAGTAAATAGTTTTGAAGTATCATATAGGTTATGATATATGATTTCTTTTATGGGAACGTATGTTTCCCTAGTATTTCAACACTTTAAAGATGATCAATAATGGTGAGCCTGGTGATGGGAACTCCCGGTATGTTAGCCTTCCTGTTAGTGGCAGAATTTTTAGCATTAACCTGCTCCTGTTATCCAGATGGTGTTCTAGTATTTTTGTTGATTCAACTTCAAGGGGAAACTCTCTCAGAGGAGACTTGGGTTGAAAAGATCTGCCAGCACCACACATTCTTAAGAGGGTGAAGTTCTTCAGGTGGCACACACGCTGAAGCCTGCAACATGTCTCCCATAAATGCTTTAGATGGATATGAAATGGGACACAGAGGTATAAGTAGAAACTAATTTTCTGCACGACACCTGCCCCTCAGTTTAATCTTGACCTCCTGATCTCTACATGACAAGAGTTGGCTTTTGAATGGCTGAGCTCCAGCTGAGCTCGAACAGCTTGATTCCAGCACTGTTTGAAACTGCTGTACGTAAGGGACATAAAAGGAACAGGTCTCTGGTGTGAGGAAGTTAGTGTGAAGGGAGACATATGCTCCCACAGTCTACCTAAGCATGAATTTCCTGTTCTAAGATACTTATTTAAAAGGCCATATAAATAAATGTGGATGTACAAGAGAACTGGTTCCTGGAAGCCGAGAAGGCAGGAATCTCAAAGTCCAGAGCAAAGAATGCAACGGAAACAGACATTCAGTAATTGAGAAGCTTTCCGTGGGCTACAGTCATTTAGCCTTGAACAGCAGGCTTCTGGAGAACATGATAGGTTGCTTTCTCCAGAATTGGCCGCAAGGGCAAAGGGCCTATTTTGTTGGAGAATATTGCCTTTAAATAAAATTTAAAAAAAGAAGCAGGACTCTCATGAAACAGAAAGTTTTCAAAAGCTCAGCTGTTCCTTGATGTGTCAACAGATGTTGCCAGGTGCTCTCCAAGGGCTGGGCACAGCTCCTCGTGGAAATTTAACACTTTGCAGAGAAGCTAAAGTTTTAATAGCACAAGTAACTGAAGATGTAGTGATCCGATGGTGCAAAGTTTTTGTGAATGTTAGAGTTAGCCAAGACATGAATATGCAGCATATTTAGACAAGGATGCAAAGCTGATCAGTGTGCAAATCCGGATGAGAAAAGTGTCTTTCATTTGTCAAAAAATACGCAAGGGTTTGGCTCCATTATTATAGCATGACCTAGAGAAGCTGAGATGATACACCACGGCTGATGGCCAACATTGGTCATATTCAAAGGAGACCAATTTAAATCAAGTCACTGGAGTTTAATGGGTCTGCTCTAAGTAGGACTAACATTACATGTCACCCAATGTAATGTGGATCCAATTCTATCAACATTTCAAAAGCTGCAACAATGGTCATCATGGTGTCTGAGTAGCTTTGAGGTGTAATGCCTGCTTCTCTGAACTTGTACTCCATTAACATTTAACCTCATGCAGTTTCTTGGGTGCTATAAGGTTTAGCATGTGTTTTGTATGCATGATATGCCCAGCTCCCATTGCCCCCTGATGAAGAAAGGGCTTCTCATACAGAAATGCAAAGAATGTAAGAAAAGTCCTTATGGACCAGGCCAGCAGCCCACCTAGTCCAGCATCCTGCTCTCACAGCAGTCAAGCAGATACCCATAGGAAGCCCTCAGCTAGGACTTAAACCCAACTGCTGTTCCCTTGCTTCGGATTCCCATAAACTGATGATATTCAAAGAGATACTGCCTCTGACCACAGAGTTACACTTACAGCATAGCCATTCTAGAGTTATAGAACTCTCAGGGGAAATAACAGGCAAAATAAGACACTAAAACTAACCTTAACCTCTCTGTTCCACAAGTTAGGGGGCTTAGCCAATGCCTGCCCCTATAGCGGATATTAGAAAAAGTGGGACCTGCAATGAAATGTTGCAGAATAGCATGCTTCTGTTTAGTGTCTGGGTGAGTCTGTTATGCTGTCCTCCAGAATACTCCATTCCTCAATCTATCCAGTATTCTGCTTCCTTTCCCACCCCAACAAACAGCATTTTGTGGCCAATAAGCACACTCAGTCCTCAGTGTGTTGGTTGTGGGGTTCCCTCCCGCTGGGTTTCTTTGTAAAGATTTTCATACTTTTACAAATGTTGGAGTTTCCCAATAGCTGCACGCACACCATACATTCAAAGCACACACAAACTGTAGTTTCTTGTGGGTACTGGGACTTGTAGCTCTGTGAGGGGTAAGATGCAGTTCCCAGGATTCTTTGGGTGGGTGGGTCTGCTTTAAATGTATGGTGTGTGTGCAGTTCAAGTCTCCTGTTACCTCCATCCTGTGCATGCATGGTGCCTTTTTGGCAATATAAGCAAAATACTGAAAAAATAAAACTAGGGAAGTGTGTGTGTGTGTGTGTGTGTGTGTGTGTGTGTGTGTGTGTGTGTGGTGTTATTGGATGCCATCGAGTCTTAAGGCTATAATCTTCTGGCCATTAATGCTATGCTAACTGCAACAGGATTTCATTCTGAGTAGATATCGTTATGACCACTTTCTGTTACTTTTTACTTCATTGCAAACGTTTTTCACTACTTTCCTGCTCAGAATGCCCAAGATTGATAACAACTAACAAACGAAAATGTTAAAAACACAGGTATGGTAAAGCAGTAAAAAGCAGCACTTTTTTTGAAGAACCCTTTCAAATAGCAGTAGAGACAAGCAGAGACAAGTCACCTGACAGGTGACCTGATGCTTGACTGGTCACCAGTTGCAATTCATTGCATTAATGGAAAACCTGATTAAACACATTGAAGCAGGGAGGAATAATTTGCAAAACCACATTTTATTAATGAGACTTGGAAGTGTTTTGTTTCAAATGCAAGGCTTAAGAAGCGCAACTGCCAGCTTCCTTCCACATATAGTCTTCTATAGGAGAATGTCCTTGGGTGACAATAGGAAAAGTAGAATTATCCAGCGAAATTTGTACTGAATATTCTTCATGGCCTTTAAACTTCATTGAGTTTTAAAACTCACCCTGTTGGTTTTTTGTGCTGTTTTATAACTATGTGTAATTATATTTTGTACATCGCCTTGGATCATGGAAGATGACCAGTTAACAACCACAACAAGAATCCAGATGGGTATGTTTGCTTGTTTTGATTTGTAACAAAAATCTGTTGTGCATGTTGTATGCTAGATAAATAAAAATGTAATAAAATAAAAATAATGGAATAGCAACAGAGAGCGCAAAAAGAAACTTACTGATAGAACCAATAAAATGGGCATGACTGCGGATTTGAGACTTTCTAGTAAAAGGAAGCAAGACCTGCCCACCTCTCAGACTTTCTGGCTTAGATCATTGCTTGCCCTTCCTCAGAAGATTTTCAGAGAACAGCAGCTGGCTGGCACCCTCTTTCCCAGCCACCCCCATAGTTCAGGGAACACCCACTCCTGCCTCAGTGACCCCATTGTAATGCTCCTCTCGCACATCTTGCCATGGCTTTTTCTCCCTTTGCCAGCTGAGGGTACAGCTTCCTCCTGGCCTATTGTGCAGGTTAATTCCCCCACCAACCCAGGAATGAGCCCTGTGCTCCCCTACTGGACCCAACAGCTGACTGAAAGAAGGGAATAGGTAAAGCGAGTCGAAGGGGGCAGCTGTTGGGATAGAGGCCTCTCTTGTGGCTGGAGCCGGATTAATGCCCCTGCATGCATTCCACTTGCTTCTGTCTCCCAGCACTTGCAGATGGAAGTCCCAAACAGTGCCTCACTCTTCAGACCCTTGATCCACTGCCAGGCTGAAGCTGTTCTCCAAGCCAGCTGCAATCCTGCCCTCTCTCTCTCTCAGTCACTTTCTGAGCAGGCTCCAAGGCCTTGACTCCCTTGCCCAATCGCTCCCTGTCTCTCCTCTTATGCATCTGTTTGTGATGGAATTCCCAGGGAGGGGGGAGTGAAATATTTTTGCCTTTGTTTAGGCAAGCAAGCAGGAACAAGCAAAGCACTTTTTCTGAAGAGTCTCTAGGAATAGACACGTGGCTTCCATTGGAGTCTTTTTATATAATAATAATAATAATACCATGCTGGGGGTTTTGTGCAGAATAAACCGGTCAAACTATGAAAAAGTGGTCTCAACAGACCCTTACTGGTGGGTTTTGATGCTTTTAAATTCTTCTGTCTTCCCTTAATCAATTAAATGTGATATAGAGGGCTAAACATGTTGCAGGAATTAACACCTGCCCCTAGTGGGTGGTATCCATGGGTGTCCACAGCAATAATTCGGGGTGGGTGGGAGTGTCTATGGCATGTAATTACAGTTTACTGACTTGACTATTTGCAGTCTTTCTATAGCTGAATGCCACACACCTTTACCTGGTGCTGAAGAGATGCAACAAGAAATAATGGTGGGCTGTGCTAACAACGATCAATTAAATGTGATATAGGGGGCTGAGCATGTTGCAGGAATTAACTCCTTTCCATAGACATCTGAAGGTAGCCCTGTACTGGAAAGTTTTTTATGTCTGATGTTTCACTGTGTTCTGTTTTATTCTGTTGGAAGCCACCCAGAATGGCAGGGGCAGCCCAATCAGTTGGATGGGGTACAAGTAATAAATTATTATTTGTTAATATAGCAGAGTAAGCCACTAGAAAGACATACAATTGCAACAAAATAAAAAAATTCCTTCCAGTAGCACCTTAGAGACCAACTAAGTTTGTTATTGGTATGAGCTTTTGTGCGCATGCACACTTCTTCAGATACCAATAACAAACTTAGTTGGTCTCTAAGGTTCTACTGGAAGGATTTTTTTAATTTTGTTTTGACTATGGCAGACCAACACAGCTACCTACCTGCAAATACAATTGCAATTTGTCCGTTGAATAATACTGTAGGGCTCTAAGCCAAATTTGAAAACCCTAAGGCTGAATTTCACCCCTTTTTCACATAATCTGCATTGGCTGTGGTGAATACCAGATAGAAAGACTGCAACCAGTAATATTTTTTTCTGTTAATGTTTGTCTGTCCATAAGATAAAGGAAAATGTAATGCAAAATAGATCATTCTTTAAACAAAAACCAGAGTCTTTGGAGGTCTTGGGCAAAACACTCAATAGGCCCTTTTATAAATTTATCCTGGGGAATAGATCAACTTTTTCCTATGGACACTCAACAAACAGAAGCCAGACAATTGATCTTTACTCATTGTTGAACACAGTCATGTCTTCACCCTGTGTGGTCCAATAGTTCACTCATGCTGCATACACCATGAGCAACCTAACCAGGACAGCCTGCTCCATGAGCTGCAGGAACACCCAGCTTACAAAGTGTCAAGGTGAGTTAAGCAGAGGTGTGGGTTCAGCAGCAGGGCAAAGAGGCCAGGGCACACCACTCTTATGTATCTCTGCTGAGATAAAGGACCAAGCATGGCTCCTTGCACCTCCACTGTAGTTGGATAGAACTAGGAACTCTTTACTATGAAACATGTAATAAACTTAAACTTTCTTATTTTCCATACCAAAAGTCTCAGTGTGATTTCTTCCAAGCATAAATGTTTTCCTCCAAGGTCTTCCGGTGTTCAGTTCAAACTTCTGCTGATCCATGTATTCTCCAGTGCTATTACATTTGGCAGGCTGTGGGGCACTGTAGCATATCCAGAATAAGTAGGTGACATCACCAAATTGCCTCTTTTATACCCCAGTCCTATGCATGTTTGATGGGATTTCCTTTCATGCCACTGTGCATTGGATGGATTGCAGCCATGCAGTGCAATTAAATGCATTTTTACTCAGAGGTACCGGTATGTCCCACGGTTTTCAGTGGGGCTTCCTCACTTGTATGTTCAAGATCTCAGCTCTAATAGTAGTCCTATTCTTTCCACCCACCATATCAGTGTCATGGCCCAAACAAAACAGCCCTTTAGAACCTGTATTTCACCATCAAGACACATGGTTCTCTTCCTTTCCCAGTTGGGGCCTTCCAGACATTTCGGACATCAGCTCCTATCATCCCTGGCCATTGACCAGGCTGGCATCAGGTTGGAGAAGGCTCCACTATGGCAACCAGTGGAGGTCAAGGCTAATATGGAAATAGCCTTAAAAATTTGAAAGAAAACTTAAAAGAAGATGACTAATGGGATCTTTCCAAGCCTAGACTGTGACGTCTGTTCCTTTGTCGTCTGATGAAGCATCATCCACCAGAAACAGCATGGAACTCAGCTGGGAATATTCTTAGTATCGCTTGTCTTTCCCTAAAGGGCATGTCCTTCAGCCTGACCATCTACACTTCAATAGCAAAATAGGTGAGGGTGAGCAATCACTTCCTGCCCAGCACACATACATCCCAGCCATTGGGATGTATTGGGCATTGCAAGCTTTTCTTACTACCTACAGTCACATGAGTGGATTGACAGACTGTGTGGCTAGTTTTTCATACCTGGTATACCCTGTATGCATTGAGACTACTGAGCATCAGCTGAACATGAGCTAGAATGCCCTACTACCTCCCATTTTCAGTCAGAACCAAATAATGGGAGGTTCCGAAGCAGCGACGATGGCGCCGGGTGGGCAAGCAGCGGGCGGAGGAGGCAGCTCCAGCGCGGTGACGCCTGAGGGGCTGCGGGGCTGGATCCGGGGCGCCTACCGCTTCGCCACAGACCACAGTGACTTTCGCAGGAACCTCATAGTTAACCTGGGTCTCTTTGCAGTGGGAGTTTGGGTAGCTAGAAACTTAACAGACATCGATTTGATGGCACCACAGCCTCCTGCATAGCAGAAACGATGTGAATGAAGTAGATCTGCATGAAGTCTGAGTTTCCCTCTTGCTTTATGACCAAATGAATTGATTCATCACTGCGTTGATTTACATGGGATGTTATCTGCAATGCAGCTTCTATTGAACTAAGGACTAGAGGAAACATCGAGGCAACAATTTACCTGTACATTTCTTTTTATCATGTTCACTTCGCTTGTTTGGGAGCACTATTGAGTCCAATTAATGTCATACCTTCTGTTCTATTTTTGTCAGAAAATGTAAGATCTTTTGCAGATGGAATCAACTTCTGTACCAAGCGTTTAACAGATTCTAAAGTGTGAAATAAAGACATGCCAAAAAAAAGAACCAAATAATGGATCTGCAATGGTTGCTTTTAGATAAACTCAGCTGTGCAGTTTTTAAAAAATATTCTCCATATACAATGCCTGAATTGACAGATTTATTAAAAGTATGGGTCATCAACATAGAAGCATATTACATTGCCAACCAAGTACACCACATAATGCCATACTGTATATACTAGAAGATGAGACAAAACAATGGATACACCTGGAGAGGGACACAATTGAAAACACCTGCACCACAGCATACCCATTCCTCCCAAACAAACTAAGGAGAATCCCCACAACACTTAACAGGTATGTACACACAGACCATGCTTAAAGCATGGAAAGCAGAAATAGGCAAACTATCCCCAACCCCATCCCCACTAACTTCCCTGGCACACCACCCACTATTCCATCATGCCGCACAAAACCTCCAGATAAAAACCTGGCAAACCAAAGGCTTACATCACCTAATAGACTTCTATAAAAATAACAAATCCCTGTCAACACAAGAAATACAAGACAAACTAGAAGACACCCAAATGCCCTGTTTAACATACCACCAATTACATACCCTCTTAAACAACCCAGTAGTAAAATCAGCAGCAACTAGGTCCCTGGCAACCTTCGAAAACCTCCTCCTAACAACAAAGGGACATGGCAAAGGGATGGTATCCACAATATAAAAAATACTACTCCATAATCCCACAAACCCCCTAGATGTAATAAAAAAACAATGGGAAGATGACATAGGTTATGAGATTAACCCCACTCAGTGGACCAGAATGTGGTCTAACCCCCCCCCTTTAAATCCATATCAACAAAAAGGAAAGAACTCACTCTGAAACTCACCTACAGGTGGTACCCAACACCAAGGAAGCTAGTGCTAATACGCCCAGGAACCTCACCAAAATGCTGGAGAGGGTGCACCTCCACAGGCACATACTTCCAAATATGGTGGGAAAGCCCCATATTTCCAACTATTCTGGACAACAGCCATATGAGAAATATGTAAAATAACTAAGCAAGTATTAGAAATCACCCCAGAATTGGCCCTACTAAACATCTTCCAAGACAATAATGCCCACTTACATCACATGGAACTCATAACCCACCTACTTTCAGCAACCAGAAGCATCATAACAAGACACTGGAGAGACCTTTCAGGAGTAAGCATGGACCAGTGGTACCAAATAGTATAGGAAACAGCCCTACTAGAAAAATTAACCAATAAACAAACTGACATGGGGACAAATAGAAGAAGATGCCTTCACCCCAGTATGGCTCCCCTTTATCACATACACAGCCCAACAAGATAATGACAAGAATCCACCAACAGCATACGAATCAATATGGCTAACCTGATTCAAAACACCCACCTACCCCACTTACTCATGAAAACAAAGTTCACCACAACCTATCACAAACAAGCAACCATATCCTAGGCCAACCCCAACCTCTCTCACTACCAAAGGAACATAAGCGAATAGCAAAGAGAACCTACACAAAACCCCATACATACATTAAGTAAAACAGAAACATTGCCACCAGACCCCACCCCCACCCACCATCCCCCCTTTTTTCTTCCCAATGTAACACTAAAGTCTCAACAAATGAAACTGACCTGTAGAAAATGTAACTTGAAATAATAATAATAATAATAATAATAATAATAATAATAATTTATTATTTATACCCCGCCCATCTGGCCGGGGTATAAATAATACATTGCACATACTTTTGTAAACTGGGAAATCTAGAAGAAGAAGAAGAAGAAGAAGAAGAAGAAGAAGAAGAAGAAGAAGAAGAAGTCATATTCTCAGCAATACACTTGAAACAATTTATGACAACAATATAAGCGTCAAGAGATAAAAACAACTACTTTAACCTCTGGACTGAAATATTCATACTGTAATAAAATAAGATAAAAACAATATACCCTAACAGGGAGGCACACTGCAACTTGAAATACTAAGAAGGATTCAGAGTTACAGTGGAACCTCGGGTTTCAAACGCTTCAGGTTACAAACTCCGCTAACCCAGAAATAGTACCTCAGTCAGGTTAAGAACTTTGCTTCAGGATGAGAACAGAAATCGTGCTCCGTTGGCGTGGTGGCAGCAGGAGGCCCCATTAGCTAAAGTGGTGCTTCAGGTTAAGAACAGTTTCAGGTTAAGAACGGACCTCTGGAACAAATTAAGTTCTTAACCAGAGGTACCACTGTATTCTTATTATTAATATGCTGCCCATCTTCACAAAGTTTCTATTTATTAGGATTTTAATTCCTCAGTGTTTTCTCTTTTTCTCTTTCTCTGCTTACTAGCACAAATTCTCCACCTACAGCTGGTCCAGAGCTCACCTCAGACATATTCTCTGCACCAGCTGAAGTGCACTTTGCTCTTCATAGCTTCCATTTCCCACTCAGGAAATATTCTGATGGAGCTGTGACTGAATGCATAGCCCACATGTCAGGAACAAGATTAACAGGGGTTCTATTGGACTTAATGGAAATGCGTGGATACACATTCCCACTATATTCACTGACATAAAGCTACATTGAACCCAGCATATTCCTCCGCCCCTTCTCTCCCCACCCCTTACCAAAGGAATGTGGAGTTGTGGGGCAGAATTGTGAGACATATACCTTTGCTGAGGCAAATCCATAGGCACATAGGAAGCTGCAGTGTCAGACCCATGGGTTCATCTAGATCAGAATGGTTGACATTCACAGGCAGAGTCTTAGTCAGGAGTCTTTCACATCCCTACCTGAAGGCACCAGGGATTGAACCAGGGAGCTGTTGTGAGCAGGCAACACACATGCTTTACCACAGAGCTAAAGCCCAACTATGGCCCAGTGCTCGTCCACCAGGCCATTCCTTGCAAACCATGCAGGGATGTGTAGGCCTACAGAATCTAGCACAGGATATATTTGTGAGATATTATCCTTCCTTGGGTTTGTGAGTTCAGCTGAATACATCTACCTTTGCAGCAAAAATAAGAAAGCTGTTGATCAGCCTTTCGGTTTAAGTAATCCAGGATGCTTTACTGCAGACTGGATTTCCTGACAATTTCCCCTTTTCTCCCTTAAAAAAATAAACATGCAAAACAGTCTTCTTAGAAGTAAAGATAGATTTACTCACTCGCATTTCACAGTAGCAGTCTTGAGGCAGGCTTAAAAGGTACTACCTTTTAAAACATATATTGTAGTTTAGATTAACATGGAGTCTGGGCCTATATCCCTAGTCACTGATGAGACACTGAACAGAAGAGATGAGAGAGACTGGATATCAGGAAGCGGAGAGAAAGCAGGCCTGACGTGACCAGCTTATATAGGTGACGCCCCTTTTACCTGGCTGGCTGGACACAGTGGGAGGGTCCTGTAGACCCTATGAGATCCAACTTCCTCTGTGTGTGCCTTTCTAGCAAACAATAGTTGTTAGTTTGACTGCATTGTAAATATCCCATAAACCACACCTACCAGCCCCCTGCTGAAGCCTTTCATGTTGTCAGGTGTGGTGTCAGGTATTGCTCTCCTAGTTCCTCTTTCAACTCTATGTGATTTTTTTTTGGGGGGGGGGAGGTAGCCACCTTCACAACCCTGAATGGGGCAGTGGGAGGGGGGAATTCAGAGGCCATGATGGGCACCAGGAGAATTCCCCACGTGCTCCTGGCCTGTCGCCACAACCCCGGTTCTGTGATTTAGGCACCCTGCTGCTCATTACTCCCGAGCTGTATCCTCAAGGTGTATCGAAAGGAATCGTCCCAAATCAAACAGAAACTTTAAAGGCCGCCTCGATGGAAACGCCTGTCGACGGAAACAGCTCACGCCTTTCCCGCCGGTAAGCCATCAAGCGACGAGCCATTAAAGGTATAGGCAGATGCGCATCAACATGCGGAACATGGGCGTAACCAGGATTTATTTTAGGGGGCAGTTATCTTCCACGCAATTAGTTAATTAAGTATTTTTATTTATTTACGCCCAAGCTGTGGAATCACAACGCCCTACCTAGTGTTTTGCGATTTCAGCTGGATCTTCACCAATCACTCCGCCAGTCACCACCCAGGTAGCCAAAATATCTCTTTTGCGAGCGGGGCAGAAGGAAGGGAGGATAATTAGGCACACAGATGTTGAGAATTTTATTCGTACTTTAAAACACACACACACACTCCGACAAGATAAACTGATTCCAAGGGGGGAAATAAATGATTCCAAGGGGGACACAAAGGGTTCCTGTGAGCTGCATTTTTGGTGTGTGTGTTTGTGTACCTTCCAGCCCAAACTGCGCAGGGGAGGAGAGGAGGCGTGGACAGAAAAACTGAGCAATGGCCCTCGGCTGCTGGCCGCCCTCTCTTCTCGCCCTGCTCCTCCCTGGCTGCTTCTTGTCTCCATCCTTGTTTACTGATGGGTCCGATAGGGGACTCCGGAGAGGTCCGTTCCTTCCCCTAATGGCATTCTCCATCGCGGCACAATGCCCCTCCGCCCCCAGCCCCCAGGATGTTTTGACTGCGCCGCATTCTCCTGTTTGTTGTTCCTCACTCCGAATAGGGACATCCGATAAGGGGCTGAGTAGTCACAGCGCCAGGTCGCCAAACTCAGACCCAGCAGCACTTCTTCTTCCTCCTCCTCCCAGCCCCCCTCTACAATCGCACTCTCCCTGCTGAAGACAACCCTCGTTGCCAAGACAGGAAATCGTCCTGGGGGCCTTCGATAAGCGTGTGTGTGTGTGTTTAGGGGGAAGCGGGCTATGGTGGCCTTGATGGCGCGCACAAAACTGGGTGAACGGGCTCTTGATCTTGATCCACGCGGGGTGCTGAGACCGCCTTCCAAGTTTTCTAGCGCTTTTTGGGTGAATTTGGAGTGGTCGTTGTTCCTGCCGAGGAGAAAACCGGGGGAGAGGCGTTTGGAAAGGCCATCAGCCTTCTGAACCAGGGATGGGGAGCTCGCCAGACATTACTCGTCGTCTTAAATTCTCCTTATCTCTGGCCATCGATTGGCCACGCTAGTTGTACAGATGGGAGCTGAAGCTCAACCACATCAGGAAGACCATAGGATAGCCCAGCTCCCTCCTAAACAGTTTGTGGCTTAAGGGCATTGAAGCAAGAGCTTCCTCAAATCCAGGGAGCGCAAATGTTGACGGGGCGCTCTCACTTTCCTTTGCTTGTACTCATATAGAATCAGAATTGTCGAGTTGGAAGGGATCCCGAGGGTCATCTAGCCCAACCCGCTGCAACGCAGGAGTCTCAACTAAAGCATCCAAGACAGGTGGCCATCCAACCTCTGCTTAAAAACCTCCAAGAAAGGAGAGAGTCCACACCTTTCCGAGGGAAGGTCGAACAGCTCTTACTGTCAGAGAGTGGACGACGGACGTGCTATTTAGGCTGCTGCAACAACAAGCGCACTTCAAAATCACTGATTCTGTCCTAATAGGCACTAAAAGCCAATTGCACTCAGATCCTAGTAAAACGAAACACATTAAGAGGCACCTGTGACAAGGGCGCTCTTTTCAATGTAAAGAGGACGTAGATTCCAAAAGGAAGCTGCCCGGCGTTTTGCACGCATACAAAATAAAGTTGGGTGGGTGTGCCACACGCCCTGGGAAAATATACCCGCTGCCCGCTACAATAAGGATGGGATGGTGTCATCTGTCTGCATTTGGGTAGCTAAATGGTTGGTGTGTCTCCGCAATGAGCCATTTTCTAATGCACAGCGGATTGTTCTGGCACTTCCTACACACCTGGACCTGCTATTCACCGCAGGCGCTCCTTGTACGAAGCAAGTCTAACTGGACGTGCTTTCCGGTTTTCATTCGGATGGGGCTTCCCTGCCTAAGCAGCAAAGTGTAGGTGTGGAAATGGACTGGGAAAGCCAGGAAGCAGGACCTAAGGCTTGGCAAGAGGCCAGGGTGTCCCTTGGATTTCCCGACTCCGCGTGTTCAGCAGGGAGAAAAATCGTCCCAGAGCTCCCAAGGGTGCTTGGTCGTTTCCCTGTCAGGCCTGACTGAACCGGGCGACTGCTATCCACCCACTGGCGTTGAAGTTCAGCTTCCCATTTCCCAAACACGTCCACTCAGAAGCCCAGTTGGTCTGCATGCGATTTGGGTGGTCATAGGAGCCAACTCCTAGGGGCCGAGGTCCCTTTGCCCCCCCCAATAAAATATTTGAGTTGATGGGCATTGCCATTCAAATGGAGTGCGTGTGGCGCATCATGTGATCGATCATACGGGGCGGCGCTTACCTGGCCTCCCCCAATATTTTACTCAAGTCACCCGCATACTGGACGGGGGGGGGCGTGGACGGTGGCGGAGAATCGACCTTTCAGGTGTTGTTGGACTAGGCCAGTGGTTCCCAATTGGTGATCCGCGGACCCCACGGGGTCTGTGGCACCATTCACACAACAAAACCACATTTTCAAAAGTAGGGGGTCCGCCCGCCGCGGCTTGGCTTTTGAAAAACAGGGGGTCCGTAGCTAATAGGGATCCACTGGACTAGACTGCTGCCTATCCGCCTTGGCGATTGGCAATGCTGACTGGTGGCGGGGCTGATGGGAGTTGGAGTCCGGCAACACCTGGAGGGATACAGATTGAGCATAGGATGCTTGGCTTCCAGGTGAATGCACGCAGGATGGGGCTGCGCATTCCAAATGACGGTGCTGAGAAGTAAAACCCCATCGAACTCGGCATAAAGCTACTTCGTTCTTAGTGGAGACGTGTGGAATAGGAGGTTGTAAAGCCTACTTACTAACCATGAACGAAACTTACTTCTAAGTAAACGTGGTTATGGCTCTGAGTTTCGAATAAAGGATGAGATCCAACCAGAGTCGGAAAAAATTAAGCTTCTATTTTTGTTTTCACTTTATTTCACAGTAGACCACTTCGAAATCCAGATAAATAGATAGGCAAATTACACGTAGAAAACAAACAACCTTGAAGTTGCAACCCTTGACACAATTCCCTGGGAGTAAGGCCCACTGAATTCGATGGTATTTCTATTGTGTTTATACATGTATGAGCATGCATCATCGATTTGCCCTGTGAATCTCTCCCAATTTTCAAAGTGCCTAGTTTTGGCTCGGTGGCGCCCGCCGCTCCATGGCACGGACTCCTTTTAAATTTAAAAGGAAGTGCTTCGTTTTGACGGTGGGATCAGGCAAGAGAGAATCGTTAGCCCCGCGCGACCCCTATTAAGGGAAGCCATTAAATTCTCAGTTGCAGGAAAGAAAGCAAATACGAGCCACAAACTCAAGCCACTCTCTTTAATGACAAGACACCCAGTTGTATCGGGCTGTACAGCAAAAAGGGGGGGATGGGGGAGACCACGTACATCAAACCAAGCGGCTGGACAAAGAACAGACAGTGCATTTAATACTATCAAAAATCAATCACTTGTTTAGTGCATAACAACTAAATGGGGATCTGGAACGAAAACAGCGTCTGACTTCCCTCATTCTTGTGGGGCCTCGGCTATAGTGCGGAAGAGTCTTTACTCCACTCCACCCCCTTGTCCAACACGCGCACGCGCACACACACATATTCCCACGCACGGTCCTGGAGAAGGAAAGGCCGGACGTGTCCAAGTTAAAAACAAAACAACATAACCAGAACAACCCAGCAAGAGAAATCTTGTTTCAAAACCTGAGCTCGCAGCCAACTTGAGCAGCCCCTGAAGATCCTGACATGGAGCTTTTAAATACTGTATAGGAAAAGGATTCTGGACGTGTTGAGAATAAAACGAAACAGACAAGAGAGCGCGAGTGGGAGTATGTCTGTTAGTAAACAAGGCCCGCCCCCCTGAAAACGCCAAACCCCCTTTGAAATTCATGTTTTAGGTGGATCCAAAAAGAGAGCCCAGTGGATTCACGCCCATCTCTTAACTTCGCTGCAAGGTTGCGATCTGCAGAGCAAGCTGCTCCCTGTAGTTTTGAACCATAAAAAAAGCCCAGCGCTGCGCGCGCAATCCTAGCCTGGAGCAGAAGTTGGCTGGCGGGGCAGTGGGGGCCAGAAAATGTGTCCAGCAATGTAGACAATGAGCAAGTGCTGGGAGGCGCCTTGGGAGCCTCTGTGCGCCCACCCTGAAAGAACCCCAAATCTGGGCGGCGTGGTGGGGGGATGCGCTCCCTCGCGCCCCCGGATCCTTGAGCCCAGAGTGATCCCTGCTGACAGACCGCCTCTCTCCAGCAGGAGGTCCAACCCGGCCGCTTTTAATGCCCTCTTTGGAGTCCGTCCAGGAAAAGTCTCCCCCCCCCCAAGCACTCAGCCCCCGCCGCAGGGAGGGAGGGAGCCTTGGGAGGCCTACCAGGCCCGGATGCCGTGCAACGTGGAGAGGGCGCTGTTCCCTTGCGGGATGGGCGTCTGCACGGGGTTCAAGTCCCCCACGCTGAAGTTCATGAAGTTGCTGCCGGGCGCCGCGGGCTGCACGCCTTGCACGCCCGGGTAGCTGCAGCTGTAGCTGGCGCTGCAAGCGGCGCCGCTGTAGTTGCTGTAGGCCGGGTAGGAGTTGTAGCTGTAGGGGTTGAGGCTGACGTTGTAGGGGGAGCTGTAGGGCGACGAGTCCCCCAGGCAAGGCTTGCCGTCCCGGACCAGGACAGGCACGGCGATCCTCCGCGGAGGAGGGATGCCCACCATCTCCAAGCTCTGGTCCTGCCTCTGCCGTTTGCATTTGTACCGCCGGTTCTGGAACCAGATTTTGACCTGCGTGGACGTGAGCTTCAGCACGTTGGCTAAGTGGTCTCTCTCCGGGGCGGAGAGGTATTTCTGCTGCTTGAAGCGCCGCTCCAGCTCGTAGACTTGCGCCTGCGAGAAAAGCACGCGGGGTTTCCGCCGCTTCCTCTGCCGGGGTCGCTCCGGATCCTCGGCGTCCCGCTTCTCGTGCTCCAGGGATTTCTGGAGGGCGCACAGCTCTGCGGAGAACCAAGGAGAAAGAAGCCCGCAGGGGCAGTCAGAGCCTGGCGCTTGCTTGTCATAAACAGTACAGTATTCGACATTTCCAAGTCACTAGTCCTCTGGATTTAGTTGAGATTCCTGCATAGCAGGGAGCTGAACTAGATGACCCTCGGGGTCCTTTCTCAACTTTACAATTCTATGATTCTATTTTGGTTGGACTGAGGATTTCAGCCGGAAGCTCCGATCCCTTTATATTGATCCCTTACATTAAGTCTCATTCATTTGATTGCCTGTACTGTATAGGTCCTTCATTTGCATTCTCCAAAGAGCTCAGAGCAGCCTCCACATTGATCTTCCACCCATTTTGACCTCCGAAGCAAAAACCCCGTGAAGCAGGCGAGACTGACACAAGTGAGCAGGACCAAGTAGGGATCTTAGTGGAGCCCTCTTCTAACTTAGCCCTGCGCTCTAACCATTATACGACGATCCCTCTGGGGTGGAAAAAAAGTACTGGCTACCAGCCTCCAACACAGAGAATCGGCCCTCTGCGATTGTGATCTGTGTTTGGGAGGTCAGGCTAAATACTGCGCTCTATAGAAATCAATAGGATTTGCTTCCAATACTATTTCTAAAATGGATCCCACCTTCCAAAGCTAAGGTCTCAAAACACTTTTCACTGACGCTACTGCCCACCTGAGTGCTGTCCCCGCCCCCAGCTTTCGAAGGAAATGGCTGAATCCTCTGGAGGCTTACTCAGAAGTAAGTTCAGCAGCAGCGCTCAGAGCCATTTATTCCACCACCACACAAAAAAATGTTCAGAACATTGCGCCCTAAAACTGCAGCCCTATTTACACTACGGAGTAAATCTCATTGAACCAACCCTTCTCCCCAAAGGGTGTTAAAAAAACAACGTTCTATGTCTCCATTCTGTAGTCCGATAAACACATCCATTTACACCACAATATCGATTGCCATGTTTAGGGGTGCTAAAGTCCCAATTCTCTTTCTCTATAGATACCCGGTAGTTGCAGTATATAATTCTAAAACGAAATGCGGCCAGTTAAAATTAATGCAACAGACCAAGCCTACATTTGGGGGCTCAAATCCAGCTAAAATTAAACACTAAAGTAGTCCTCGAATATTTCAAAGGGGAAACTATGTGCTTAACGTCCTCTCGCTGAAAAAAAACACCCTGGGATACAAAAGTGCTTAACATTGGCTGAATTGTATCCGCTGAAAAGCTCAACTTTTTAGGTCAGCTGGAGTAAAAGTCGATCTTAAACAGATTTCACAAGCCATCCCACTCGTGTTTATTCAGAAGTCAACTCCTTATCTTACTTGGAAGTACCGCTGAACTCCAAAGATTTGCTTCTGCGGAAATGGAGCAAAGCCTCTGTTTTCGTTTGCCTTTTTTCTAAGCAGAGCTATATTCTTAGGTGCTATTTGTTTCCTCCAAATAAATTTAGACTTGAAGGCCTTACTCTGCGGACTAGATGGTTGCTCCTGTTGTTGTTACATTTTTTAATTATTCAAATACAACATTTCCTTTCATCTTAATTAATTCAGTTTTAATATTCAAGGCACAAACTCAGCTCAAAGCGATGAAAATGATACCGGAATTATTTCTTTTTGGAAATTTAAAGGCTGGATGTAGGCATATCCCAAAATTGTCCCACTGAATTCAGCGGGATCCCAGGATCGTGGAACTGCCGATAATGGGCAAAATCTTAATCTGGCCACGTTTCAGTCCGTTGAATTTTTACTTTTATTCATTTTTTTTGCACACTTTATTAGCGACAACCTCCTTTTGAAATCAGTGGGGCGCTTCCACATAAACGTGCAGAAGACCTGGCGACAGGACTGCCAATTTAAAATGAACACCTTAAAAACTTAAATTTAATTATTTGTCCATAGGTTTTTGGGGGGTTTTGTACTCATTACAAATCTATAGGACTTAAAGGATGAATCCTAAACAATCTTTATTGAAAATAGCTTCACTGAAATCAACAGGGCTTGCTTCTGAGTACGTATATATATTATCAGATTTCGGAAATCTTAATTGTGGCTGAATCACGCCCAGCTGGGTAGACCTCAAGACCTCATCGCGTGCACAATGTACCTTTGAAGTACATTCGTTGCCTCAAAGAATTCTGGGCAGTGGGCACTGTAGTTTGCCCCTCACAGAATACAATTCACAGCAGCCCTTAAACTCCATTGCCCAGAATTCTTTGAGGGAACAACGTGCTTCGAATGTGATTAAGCGTATAGTTCGTACGCAGCCACACTGTCGCTATTTGCGGGTGGGTGGGATTCAGCCGCAGACAGGTAAACTCAGGTTAAGCAACTGAAGTAAAATTGGAATTGCTGCGCAACAAACCGCTCCCCCCAAAATAAAAACATATTCGGAGTTTTTGCGGTAAGGAAATTGCCAGAAAATTTACTGGGAAGTGTGGGATAACAATTGTTCACACGAGGCTGTATAACAGCCCCTCAAACAAATCATAATAGGTTATCAAAAAGTAGAAGAAGCCATAACCTCCCCCGCAAACTTTGTGCAGGATGAATGCTCAATAAATAGGCAATCTAGAAGAGACCTCAGGTAGCGTCACATTTTCCTCCAGAGTGAAGAAACCAGAGACACTGATGAGCATAGCTGCCAAGTTATCCCTTTTTAAAGGGATTTTCCCTTATGCTGAATAGGCTTCCTCGCGAGAAAAGGGAAAAATTGGCAGCTATGCTGATGAGTCTCATTCAAGCTCTTCTCTCGAAGAGTTAATGTGGATTTTATCTGCACTTCAATACTACACACGCACACACTTACCTACACACACATAGATAGATAGATGGATGGATAGATGATATAGATAGATGAATTCCTTCAGTAGCACCTTAAAGACCAACTAAGTTTATATTTTGGTATGAGTGTATCTGAAGAAGTGTGCATGCACACGAAAGCTCATACCAAAATATAAACTTAGTTGGTCTTTAAGGTGCTACTGAAAGAATTTTTTTATTTTGCTTCGACTCAGACCAACACGGCTACCTACCTGTAAATAGATAGATGATAGATAGATAGATAGATACGATAGACTATAGAGTGTATATCTATCTATCTATCATCTATCTATCTATCTATCTATCATCTACATTTTATACAAGCCATTTCCAAGTCAGTGTTATTTATTTCTACGCCATTTACTTAGGACTAATGTTAACTAGTTTAGGAACTGAAAATCCGAGCCCGAGATTCTCAGGAAATGAGCTGCTCAGACTGAGTATGAACACATCAAAGCTCAATCTGTCGGGTGTTCTATCTGGGAAGATTCCTAAGGAAATGGAAATGAACCAGTGATTCCCAAAAGAGCAGGGACATCCTCCACTAGAGAGTTGATTAAAGTGCGATTCACACAGGGAGCTGATCCTTTCCGTCAATTTCCATACAATGAATTGGAAATCTTACAGAGCAATCCTATGCATGCTTACTTAGAACCGGTGAGCCTCAAGAGGTCCAGCGGAGCTTGAGGCCAATTAAGTGCGCATAGGATGGCAACCTCATCAAGGGGGGAGGGGGGAATGAAAAAGTCGTGACTTCCAAAGGCAGCTTTTGAAACGTTAATACTCCGAAGGCTTACTAAGAAATCATTACTGCAATTAATTAGTCCTAAAGGGCTAGCGAAAAAGTGCATTGATGGCTCTTGTGCCTGTTTATCAAACTTCTGAGCAGAAGTTAAATTACTACTACTATTACTGCTACTTGAAAATAAATCCAATCGAGATGGTTGGAGTCTATTCCTTCTGGGAAGGGTCGTAGTGTTGAATTGTGCTCCTCTTACCAACGCCAGACACTTTTGGAGGAAGTTTCCTTAAAGTGAGTTTACGGATTGCGCCTTTTGAGGAGTTCTGAGGCCTCTCAGCCTACATCAAAGGGACAGCTGAACAACGGGTGTGACTACAGCTGCTGCTGCTGCTGCTGCTGCTGCTTATTATTATTATTATTATTTCCAACTATATCAATTTAAATGTAAATACTAAATTTAAATACAAGCATGTTTAATACGAATTATAGTTTTATACATCTTATACATATTTTAAATTTTACAAAATCATTGTTGACAACAACAATAATGTTATGGATAGTAATCCTATTGTCAATGCTACCTCCCCCCTCATTTGTTACCGAAATTTGGCGCGCGAGGGGGAAAAAAAGAGTTCGGACTCTTAGCTGGAATCCAGCTGCAGAACATCGACTTCAACTTTCTGCACATCTGCCTTGGTGTAAGTACCTCTCAAGTTACTTGAGTAGATGTGGATATGACCGGGCTACGAGCTAAGAACCAGGAAGTGCCCAGTCTCATCTCTGCCATGACCCTAGGCAATATATTTTCTTTCCTTCCTTATCTGCAGTAGACTAAAGGCTTGTGATCCTCACAAGAAGATAATGGTTGTCATACGCCTTGGACAATCACAAACGCTCTATAAAAAGCTTATGCTCATCCGTGTCAATAATAAGAAAAATTGGTTTATCAGGAGGAAGACATATGCAGGAAAATGTACAGCAAATGTCCCTATTAGACTAAGTCTAAAACCAAGGGAAGGTCCAGTACCCCGTCTGCCCGCAAAGGGTTCGCCAAACAACAGTCAGCAAAGCCGACTCTACCTAAATCCCTCTCCCTTAGGAGATGCGGGGATGGAGAACCATCCCACTCCTCCAGTAAATGACAAAGAGGGATGGTTCGTAAGACGACTCACTGCTACTGCCGTTTCCAGCAGACAAGCTGCAAGCCTGTCGACATGAAGGGGACAATCCAGCTGGTTTCCTTCAGAAAAGACTCCGGGTGGCTGTGCATACGTGGAGCGGGACTGGTCGCGCACTCCCTGGGCCCTCGGAGACTTCCTTCCTTCCTCTGGGCAGTCGGAGGATTTGCTTAACTCGAGTCGGCGGGAGATCCAGGAACCAGGCAGCCGCTTCCAGCTCCAGCTGCCTCGGAGCCCCCTAGCCCGGCCAGGGGTCTCCCCCTCACCCCCCAAATATTGCCCCCCTCCCAACCTGCCCTGCTCAAGAGAGAGAGAGATGGCGCTTCGGCCGCCGCGGAAGGTACCCTCTCCGTGTCCCCGACGGGCCCTTGCTTTTACCTTTCTTGTTGTCCCCTTTGGGCGCCTTGGTCGAGTCCATTTCCACGTAGTTTTTGGCCGCGTAAAAGGGGCTGGGGAAAGCGGCGCCGTTGCTTTTGGCGAGGCCGACGGGGCTGTCCGCGATCGGGCCTTCGTCGGCCGGATACGCCTCCTGCTTGAAGGTGGCCAGCATGCACGACGAGGGCGAGCCCAGAGCCGCGAGGTCCATGGGCGCCAAGCCGCTGGGATGTTGCTCCAGGCTCAAGATATCCTTGACGGAGAAAGGCGTCGTGGTCACCGGGCTCGGGAACATCGCGGGCGCCGGCGTCTGTGCCCGAGCGCAGCGTCCTGCGAGCGCAGAGCAGGTGCCCCCGGCGTGCGCTGAGCCTCGTCTCCAAAGCGCGCACAGCAGGGCCGGCGCTGCCAGCCGCAGCTTGGACACTCCGGAGGCAGGGACGGAGGCGGAGCGAGGCGCAGGGAGACCTCTCCCATTGGCCGGCGCCGGGCCGCGTCCCGGGCCCACCTAATATAGTCACGGAGCGCCGAGCAGCGTCGCGGAAGGGACGCCGAGGCCCGGCCAGTGGCGCGCGCAAAAGCGCTCCGGGATGCCATCGATCATGGCGTCAGGTTGAATAAACAAGCCGCAAGGAGAGCGCCGTCGGGCGCGCAGGGTGACCTGAATGCTGTGTCAAGAGGAGGGCTGCGAGAGGAAGTGGGGGCGGGGGGGGAGCGCCGTTCTTGGAAAGGTTTCCCTAAAATAAAATTAAAAACCTAAAAAAAAAAACCTGGAATAAGCCCGACTGTGGGAAACTGGGAGGAGGGAAGGGTCAGCAACAACAGGCACGTTCTTTAGTTTCCACTCCAAAGAAACCCAACCAAACCAAACAAAAACCGTCGTTTTAATTGTTCCACGAAGTTAGGCCAGTTCCTCTGGCTACTGCAAGGGGCGCCCTCCCCAAGATCAGATCCAACCCACCAGCCAGGATCAAACGCGGCGCGCGCTTAGCACACCACCAGGCCAGTCAGTGGATCCAGCGGGGAAAGCCTCGCGCTTGCAGGGCAAGCTTCATCTTTTATAGCACTATGAACTTAGCGGTGGCATCGATCTAAAGTAGCGGCCTTTACAGAACACACGAAAGACCGTTTACACGGCTTACAGCGCTAACCTCCCTAACCACTAAGGGTGACGTAATGGCGGGTTGACCCGAGGCCCGGCAAGCTCTGAGTCTCCTCCACTATCCTTCCTCCCTGCTTCTGGTGTCTGCCAGGCGATGGCTTCTGTGACAAGGGAAAGGATCGTATGGCCCTCCAGATGTAGCCGGGCTACTACACATCCCCTCATCAGTCCTGACCGTGGGTTCCGCTGGCTGGGGTGGATGGAAGTTGGAGTCCGCCTTTCCCCCCACCTTTTTCTAAGTGCTATTATTGGCAATAACGACAATTGAGACCTGGGGGAGGGTGTTGCGCAGTAGAAGGCAAGGCTGCCGCGGGCCACCAAGAGCAGGGGAGACCCAGCCCGGCCTCTCTCAGAAGCCAGGCCCAGAGCCAAACCTCTTCCGAGGAGACGCGTGACCCCCCTGGTTTCCTCCAGACTCCAGGCTTCCAGGCTCTTTCTAGCCTGAGCCTCGGCTCTTCTAGTGGTGGGCGGTGAAATGTGGGTGACCGCAGCAGGCCCTTAAGAAGCACTTACATTGATGCATTGCTTAACAAATCCGAAGTGGCAAATAATCACTCTGGGGGATGACCCAGCTTGGAGAAGGGAGCAATAATGTGGGCTGCTCCAGAGAAAGGGAAAGAAAGTAAGCCTGAGGAAGGAAGGGAAAAAAAGGAAGACGGGAAAAGTCTGGAGCCAGTTCTTTGGGAAACTCTTTCGAAGCGAAGAACGATAGGCAGGCACATCTTCCCCACGGCGAGCTTTTCTTTCGGAAAAGACCGATAAGAGCCTCACCAGGGAGAAATCAGGACCCGAGGGCGGAAGAGAGGCGGAGGCTGGTGAGTTGCCCTGGGCCCTTCCACTGCCTACTGGCGATTTTGGTAGATCTGTCCGGTTGGGTTCTGGAGAAGCCTGCTCCTCCAGGTTGAGAAATAAGGGACCGAGCAGAGTGCTAAAAAAGACAGAAAAGCAATAGCGCGGGAGTTCAAAACGGGGATTTCAGGAGAGTGTGGAAATCTTGGCAAGAGTGTGAAAGGCTTCCTCTGGGTTAGATTAACTCTTCCCCTCGAATCTACTGTTATCTGAAGAGGATTTATTGTGGCTAATAAAAATAAATAAAATATAATAATCACAACCAAATAAGTATAAGCGCTCCTCCTGAGAAATAGTCACGTGACGTGTACGCATTCATTCCCAGGACAACCCCCTGCCCCCCCTTTTCTTTAACTACGGTGCCTCTGTGGATCCTACTTAAGACACACCAATCGGGGAGCAAGTCCCTTGAACTAAATTACCAGTTAAATTATCTCCGTGTTAGGTAGGATCCAGCTAGCGGGGTGTGTGTCTTCCAACAACAACTGCCACCTGCCATTAGGGCTCCTGGCGTCTCTGCAGAGGCAGATGTTGCAACTTGAGGAGCGTGTCTGCAGCGCCCGCACCGGCGCGTGGAAGGGCACCTGCGTCTTGCTGTGCCCGATACTGTATTTCTTTCTTCCGTGCCCCACGGTCCGATGTTTTTTTTTCTCCCTTCGACTTTGGTGCCCACAATCTAGTACCGTGTGTGTGTGTGTGTGCGCGCGCGCGCGGCAAGACATCAGCAGAATGATTTCGAAATAAGGGGATTGTTGCGGTTTTTCCATAGAGACTGCAAATCCATCCTATGCACGTTTCGCCAACTGCTAATATACTGTAGTGTGTGTGTTTGGGGGGGGGGGTTCCTAGTAAGGCTGTATTCCTATGCACCTCCTTGGGAGCAAGCCCCGTGGGATTTAGTGGGGCTTGCTTCTGAATGGGTTTAGGAAGTGGATCTGATAAAGCGCACCCTACTTCCAAGTCAAGGAAGGACCGTAGGTCGGTTGTGGGGCACCTGCCTTGCAAGCAGGCGGCCACAAATTCAATTCCCGGCATCTCCAGGTAGGGCTAGGAAAGAAAGACTGCCTGAAACTGCGAGGAGCTGCTGTCCGCTAATGTGCACAATACTGAGCTGGATACGGCAATAGACCAATGGTCTGAGTTAGGCGGCTTCCTGTGTCAACACTGTTTAGGGTAGATACAGGTAGGTAGCCGTGTTGGTCTGCGGTAGTCGAAACAAAATTTTAAAAAAATCCTTCTAGCAGCACCTTAGAGACCAACTAAGTTTGTCATTGGTAGGAGCTTTCGTGTGCATGCACACTTCTTCAGATACACTTATTGGTATCTGAAGAAGTGTGCATGCAGACGAAAGCTCATACCAATGACAAACTTAGTTGGTCTCTAAGGTGCTACTGGAAGGAACTGTTTCAGCGTGTACCTTTCGGTTTGCTGGACAGAGCATGTTACCCGCATACAAAAAGCTATAAATGGAATACGATGCTTTCCGTGAGAAAAGGAATTACCCCCCATCAAAGCTCGGGATGCAAGTGAAGGCACTGTCGAGTAGGTTCCTGCTTCCTTTCTTTCTGGACGTGTGCGTCCAGACATACAGAATCGTGCGCACGTTCCCTTTTCGTCCGGCTGCTACTGAACGGATCTGACAATAGCCCGATTTATGATAAGGCAAAACAGTTTTGCAAATACAGGTACCGTTAGGTAGCCGTGTTGGTCTGACGTAGTCAAAAACAAAATTAAAAAATTCCTTCTAGCAGCACCTTAGAGACCAACTAAGTTTGTCATAGGTATGAGCTTTGTGTGCATGCACACTTCTTCAGATACACTGAAGCAGAATCCCCAGACGCTTATATGGTGGGGGGGGGGGAGGAATTACTCAGAAGGGTGGGGTGATTGACAGACTGATAGCTGTTGAGGACCGTTAACGACTGCAAATGGCCTATACAGGAAAAAGTCCTGTCCCAGTCCTGTCTCGCCGAGCAAAAGAGGGCAAGCCCACTCCGCTGTACCCGCCCTTCTTCTCTCCTCGATCGTATTTCTAAGTGACCTACCACTTGGCTTCGGTGGGACCTGGCCACTCCGGCCCACATATGACGCAGTTTTACGCCACTCAAAACCATGCCTTGATCTGGGCCTAGCTGGGACAAGAGGTGGTTTTTGGTTGCCCTCTACGGTTGCTCGAAGCAGCAGTCTCCCACCGTAGGTTTAGTTTCTTGTATGACTGAATTCAGCATGATTAGAGAGGGCATTTGTGGTATTGTTTTCAAAAAAACAGCGCACACAAAACGTACTTGGGGACAAGGAGAACAGCTAAATTTAATGGAGGCGCTTAAATATCATCATCAACAACAACAACAATAATGGTTGTTTCTCGTGTCCTAATAGCACAGAGTGCTTTTCTGGCGAGGTGCCTGCTATTTCACATCCACGACGAAATCGATCCTTCTTTCGGGAGCTTTACGGAGCTCATTCCCACCCACGGGCCGCATACCCAGGATTTATTGCGGGTTATCTGCGACGCAATTTGTCTGCTAGCTAGTTAAGTATTTTTATGTATTTACTTGATGGGGGAGGCAGCTGCACCCTCGTGGCTACGCCCATGTTCCCACCTTCTGGTGTTTCCCCCCCCCTGTTCCATTTCTAAACAGGCCGATTCCCTCCGGCTTATCTGGCCAAGGGGCGCTTGCCTTGGGCAGGCAACGCCTGAACCTGGCGGCGCGCGGAGCTTCAGGCGCTCTTAAACCGGACTACTCGCGCTTATCTGCGACTAATTGCCACGTCAAGGGCTCTGGTTTAGGACGCGTCCCTGCCCGCCTCCACCGCGATCTCTGGCCCTCGGCCCTCCCTCCGTCATTCCGCGCCCTGCTTAATGGCCGACCATTTGCAAGCCCTTCCTGGAGTGTAAAGCAGGGCTCGCCCCCCGGCCCCCGCCCGCCGATCGCAGTGGAAGAAGGTCGCCGGCCCAAATCTCTCTCCTCCCTCGGCTTCTCCCAGTGTGGAATTCTCTTTATCTCGCAAGAAAATGGAAGCAGCAACATCCGAGTCAATTAAAATTCTTGCCCTGGGAGGGTTTTGGGGGGGCTGGTGTATCGGATCCGAAGTCGCGATGACAGTTTGAGAGATTAGGGTGTACAGAGAGTCCCAAAATATCTATCTGTTTAGGGAGGCTTTTAATGTTTAATAGATTACGGTACTGTATTTTATTTTTCTGTTGGAAGCCGCCCAGAGTGGCTGGGGAAACCCAGCCAGATGAGCGGGGTATAAATAATAAATTATTTATTTATTTATTTATTTTTATTTATATATTTAAATGTTGGAGGGATGGGGTGGCGGGGGCTGCGGCAAGGAGGCTGCGGCAACTCTTCTCTTTCGCGTTCACTCCGTCCTGCAAAACTAAAGGGCTGGGGGAAAGGATTAAAATGCCTCAGTTCACTTCCTTCTCCTGTGTTTGGTACAAATCAACAGCGCAGTCCATCGAGAAGCAAGCCAAGTTGAGTTCAATGGGAGTTACTCCTAGGAAGGTAGGGCAGAGGATCCCAGCGTGAAAGTATTCTGTGGAGGGGATCACCTTGCATCAACAAATTTATCTCCATCAAAACATTTCAGGCTATGTTCATGTATCTTTGACTGGGACAAAACATTGGAAGAATAGATAAAACCAGGTTGTATTTTGAGTTGGGACAGCAATGTTCCATCCATTCTTTAAGTTAATTGATTTAAAAAGTTTTAACCGAATTAACATTTAAAGAATAGCATCTATTTATTAAAATTCAGGCACTGATAAAAACTGCAGGTGGCAGGCACAGTCTTGAAAGGGGCATCCTCAGCTCACTCCCATAAGAAGAGCTGGATCAGGCCAAAGGCCCATCTAGTTTAGGATCTTGGTCTCTCAGTGGCTGGCTAGATGTTTATTATGGGAAGAAACCGACAACCAAAAGCACTGTGTGCAACAACACTCTCTCCCTACTTGTGCTTCCTAGCAACTGGTAGTCAGAATCATAGGCCCCTCCACTGCTGGAGTTAGCACTCAAGCATCCTGGCTAGTAGCCATCTGATAAGCTTTTTCTTAATGGATTTGTCTAATCCCAGTTCAAACAGGTTTGAAAGTGATTTACATAAGTAGTGTAAACCACAGACCACTGAAATCAATGACATTTAATTGAGCTCAACTTTGTCCATACTCACAACCACCAGGGGTTTCCACTAGCATGTTTAGAAATGACGGTATTAGCTGAGGGAAATGGACCTAAAAAGGGAGAGATTGGACCCTCTCCTACTGGAGCTTGTTTCAAGCTGCAGCTATTCAAGCTCCACAGATGTTCTCTCTCAGTTAATGATATTCAGAGAAAAATCAGAGTCAAATGCAGGGGCACTGGCCTGTGTGTTTTGCATACTGGGCCCCAGATCTCCTGCCTCTGCCCTTAATTTAATCTCTCTCTCTCTCTCTCTCTCTCTCTCTCTCTCTCTCTCTCTCTCTCTCACACACACACACACACACACACACACACACTGGTCTCCTATATTTTTTGGACCAGAGGCACATTTGGAAATCTAATAAACTTTTGTGGGTACCACAAAATATCCATTTACAGAAGGGCACTGCTCAGCACCCCTCCCCCTAAACCAGGCAAAAACACCTACACCCCAATGATTAAAATGCAGACAGAAAAAGCAGAAACAAGCAGCCCCTCAACAAACATAAAAGTGTTTCTTAACAAGATATTGGAGGTTTAAGGGAGCTTGGTGTGCACCAAGGGTGTGGTGTCATGGTGCCCATAATGGGGACCTTAGACTTATAGGGGAGCTAACTGCCCCGCAAGGTGCAGTTTTGGTGAGATTGCAGTCACCTACCAGTTTCATTTACTCAGGGGCAAATGTGTGTTATAGACGGGAGCCCCAAACAATGCCCCTGGTCAAACACTTCTTTTGTGGTTATGATGGATAGACAGCCATTTGATCTATCATGCCATTTACTCCACTCTTCGTAATGTAATCCCCTCATTTCAATCCTCCGTATTATATGGATTTTAAGTATTTTAAGGATATTTCCCATGACATATCTGGCATTTCTTGTGGGAGATGTAAATAAACCAAGAGAAAAGGCTCTTTTGCTGCTGCTGAAAATCTCTTCATGGTCTTTTTATGTAACTCAAAAAGCAAGAAACAAAATTTAAAAAATTCCTTCCAGTAGCACCTTAGAGACCAACTAAGTTTGTCATTGGTATGAGCTTTCGTGTGCAGATACCAATAAGTGTATCTGAAGAAGTGTGCATGCACACGAAAGCTTAAACGCCCTCCCATCAGATGTCAAAGAGAAAAACAGCTACCAGATTTTTAGAAGACATCTGAAGGCAGCCCTGTTTAGGGAGGCTTTTAATGTATAATAGATTATTTTATTTCATTTTTCTGTTGGAAGCCGCCCAGAGTGACTGGGGAAACCCAGCCAGATGGGCAGGGTATGTATAAATAAATAAATAAATAAATAAATAAATAAATAAATAAATAAATAAAATTAGTTGGTCTCTAAGGTGCTACTGGAAGGATTTTTAAAAATTTTGTTTCAACTATACTAGACCAACATGGCTACCTACCTGTATCAAAAAGCAAGGACTCTTAAGATGGTATACTTGAAAGGACCCTTGCTGATTCTGTTCTGTTGGTTTTACTTGTGATTGTGCTCAGGTAAGTTCAGGATCTGTTAGTTCAATAGAGCCCAGAGGCTGGCAGAAGGTTTTTGCCTCTGCCTAAGGAGGAGACTCCACTATGACACCATATGTGATATTATTATTGTTAATAATAACTTATTTGGCATTTTAACCAGCAGAAAAGGTAATCTACTTTGTTCTTACAACACTTATGTGAGGTAAGTGAGCACAATCTATTCATAATAATGGGGCACCACCCTGAATAAGGGTACTGTATTTCAAGTCCCTGATCCCCATTAACTTGGGATGCTCAGTTTTAGATCCGAGAGTGTGACCAAATACAGACTGCATCAAGTCAGTTTTTCAGAACTCATTATTTTGTGACATTTGGGTAAGTGCTAATGAATGTATTTTGCCTGACCCTAATAAAAACATTGCAAGACTGTGGATTTGGTGGTTTTTCTCAGAGAACAACATGACTTCCTTGGCTTTGTTTCCTAGTCAAAGTAGTAGCTGGAAAACAGGCAACTTTCCATTTCTGGAGAAGATCCTACATCCTATTTTTTCTCATTGCTAAGGAACAACTTGAGCTAACTGGCAGGACAATCATATGCATGCCTACTCAAAACAGTTAAGTCCCACTGAGTTCTATAGTAAATGTGTGTAGGATTGCTGCCTAAATTAAGGGGTTGCTACTACCAATAAGAACTCCCAAACACAAAATATTTAGCGTGGAAAATAAAAGCAGCAACCTGGGCAGCTACCGTACAATGGGGAGATTCCGTGTCGCTGCAGACCTGCTCATATACCAGGATCTCCCAACAGAGAGATCTACAGTACAGTATTTGCATCCCAATCTTATGGGGGTAAGTTGTTCGACAGTAAAGGCAAGTTTGCAACGGCACCTGATCCCAACCATGCGTCCATGAGATTATTAGAGCCTAGGGATTCCTAACAGATCACTGGACTGCGACCAACCAGCTATTATAGCGTGTTTAATGTGAGCAGAGGGCAAGGGGGCAATGAGCTAACAGCCTCAGGAGCAGTCTTGACCGTCAAAGCAAAACAGATCAAACATAGCAGTAGCCCGACAGATAAGAGTCGAGGCATGGGCACCCCAAATGCTTTGCGGGGTGGGGGGCTCTCAACCCCAACCCTGTTCCGCGGGGAGTCCCCCTTCCCCCGGAGCCGCGCGCCCATAAAGCGTTATTAATAGGCCGCGGGCGGCGGCTCCGGGAATCCCCGCTTGGTCTGCGGCCGAGGCGCCCGTGATTAATGGGCCGCGGAGGCGAGGCTGCTCCCTCCCTCGCCCGCCTCTCGCTTAATGCAGCCGGGAGCCAGAGAGGCGTTATCCAGCGCTTTATCTCCCGGCGGGGTCTCTCTGCTAATACTCCAAATGGGCGCTCTCGCCTCGCCCTGTTTACAGCCCCTTCGGCGGACGCCCCCCTGATGAATGGACATTAGCACTTTTTCGCACTACTGTATCAACAAAAAGAGCTGCAGGGCCGCAATAATGGCGGGAAAAGCAAACACTCGCCCGGCCAGATTGGGCGCGTCTGCTCTGTGTCCGCCTGATGGATGAGCCGGGCCTGACAGGCCGAGGCTCGGGAGGCTGCGGGGCCCGGCAGCCTCTTGGCAGCGCAGCCCAAACACGCAGCCGAGGGAGGAAGACGCTAGCCTCCCCCCCCCCCCCAGAGCCACCCCTCCGAAACCCGGGAGAGAGGGGCCCGCAGGGGTCTCTGGGAAAATGGGCAGCCGCTAGGCCTCAGGAGCCTCGCACGTCGGGCCACGGGGCGACCCTGCGTTTATCGGAGGGGGCCGCATGCGGGGGTGTCACGAGGGCCTTTTGCTGCACACGCATCTGCTTCCGACACTTATGTCCTAAAAAGGCTGCTACCCTTCTCCACGTGCAAGGCTGCTGGGCTGCTTAACAGAACTGCAAGGACTTGAGGGTCTTCACTTTTCGATCCCCCTAAATCAGTTTCCTTTTGCGATGCCAAAAGCAAGGGCGAGGAAGGACATGTGAAGCTCACTGTTGGGGTGCCAGTGCCACCACAAGGCCTTGGGGAGCCCAAGACAGGAAGCTGGTGTGTCCCAACCCGGGGCTCCCCTGAAGAAATCTTCGAACCATGTGGACAGGGTCTGTAACAGGAGCAAAAGAAAGCAAAGGGAAGTGGGATGGTTTCTAACTGGAAGGGAAAATGAAAGTAGGCCTGGAAAGAAGCGGGTTTGTTCGTGTAGGCCTGCGTGAAGAAGAAGCAGGTTGGCGTGCACAAATTAAACATCTCTCTTTGGGAAAGATGCTAGAGAAGCAAACAGTGGAACTAGCTCTGCTTTGGGGTAACCATTTGTTTGTAGGAGGAGCTCATGAATATCACAGGTTCTTTAGATAAAAGGGTATATTCTGTGGCACATCCAAGAGGGATGGAGAAATCTGTCCAGTTATTATTTTTGCTACTAAGAAGGAAATCCTGTAAATCTCTTGCATATTATTTATGATAAATCAATATTGTTAACGTGGAATAAAAAGTGGAATAAAAAGCTGTTATAGAATAGAATCTACATTATGGCTCCATACATTTTATATCCATTTACGGATTGGTTTGCAGTGCAGCAAGAAAAAAATTATAGCGTTAACCAGTTGTAGGAATGGGGTATCTAAGAAATCAAGTCTATCTGATCCAGATAAAGGGTTGATAATTCTACACAGACATACTTAATATTTTTATTCCCAGGAAGCAGTGAGGGGAAAATGATATCAGTTAGCTGAAACTCATTTTGTTTCCAAAATTTGCTCATTGATTGACATGTGCATGCATCTATAGGCTAGCGAAAAGCTGAAACCCAGCTGTTCTTCTGCCAAGATGAAAATTAATTCACAATCTACAGCTCAGATTCCAAGTAAATGAATTAATTTCAGCTAAGTCACCTTTACAATTTAATGAAAGGGCATCATTCATTGACCAAACAGCATTTTTCAAAAAAATATATAAAAAATGCAAGTACTTATACAAGCTGTCTAACTATGGCACGCACTATCTTAAAGGAGATATTGTGCCTTTTCTTTCACATAGGGGATAATGCCGCTTCTAAGATTATGGTTGCTAGGACACTCATACATTATCTGAAAACACAGTGTGCCGTTTCTTTCAGAAATTCTTCTTTCAGAAATATTGTTTTTACCCTCATACAAATGTAAACAGTTTCATTATTAATGTGTAAGTTTCAGCTCAATTATCAACAAAGGTTGACAACTTCCACCATCTATTCTTAGGCATCTTTATTAAGAAGCAAGTTCCACTTAGTTCAACAGGGCTTATGAAAGTGTGTGCATAGGGTTGCAATTTTAGTTACAGTACTTAAATTTTATTTCAAGCATATTCTCTTTTTAAAAAACCCACCAGAAACCTTTAAAGTCACACCTTGTTTTTAGACAATTAAATTTTCTACAGGAGGGTGTGGGTGTGGTTTGTGGCTGGCTCTGGTTCTGAACTGCATGCAATCTGCTGGAGGTCTCTGTTTGTAAACACTGAGTTTCTGATTCCCTAGCACTAATTGAGAGCTAGCACTTCTCTGTGTTGTGGGTGTATTAAGAGCTGGGATTCCAGCAGCAGGCTATTAGCAGTTCCTTGAGTAAATCTTTGTAGATTTCTTCCTGCTTTCCACCTCCCCCATTTTCTTGACTGCAGAAGCTACTGGAGAAAATGGTCTTGTTGACATTGCTTCTGGCTTCTTAACACTTATGGGGACATTAGGCGCCAGTTCAAATACACTGTGCTCCACTTGTAGTGTACATGTTCCCTTTTTATAAACACAGCTTTATAGCCCTGACATGCTTGTCAAAATTCATTGACAAACATTTTGGATGATGGACAGCTTCTACATATACTGGACAAAGGTGACCTCGTAACAAATTCTGTGCTGCTGGGAAAAATCTAAAAGGCAATACAGTACCCCCATTCATTCTGGGGATCTATCTTAACATGGTCTTTTAACTCTGAAGCATTTTAGAAATGTTAAGGGAGGTTTCCCATTGAAAAAAATAAATAAGGAGAGCTAAAAGCAGAAGAAGAGCTTGCCTCAGATAAATCCAATTTTATTCACAGCTTTTGTTAAATATAAGAAAATCAGACAGATGGATGCAGCTAAATGGGACTCTGCCTTCCAGATAGGCAAGACACCTATTGATAAGAAAATGGGAAGAATAAGGCTTGTATGAATACCAGTAATCTACACATCCCAATGAAAAATAATACATACATAATGGCATAGTTTGACGGCTATTTCCCCTCAGGTTTGGTTCCTGCAGCCAGCTAGCTCTACACAGCAAGCAGAAATTCACCCAGAGAGGCAGTGGTGGGGGACAGCTCCTCTTGCTGAATTTATGTTTGTCATAGCTGAGAGATTGGGAGCCCCACTAGGAAAAGAAAATTGGCAATCCTCAGGTGGTCTCTGGCAAATGTCAAGTAAGAAAGCCAACACTGCATTCGGTGAACTTTGCTATGCACTGAAAAGAAGATCCACACTAACCTATTGGTCTATTTTACCAAAATAAAAACTTAGTTGGTCTTTAAGGTGCTACTGAAGGAATTTTTTTATTTTGCTTCGACTCAGACCAACACGGCTACCTACCTGTAACTAGAACTATTGGTCTTGCAAAGTCAGAAACAAATGGCTAACACTGCAATCCTATACAGTACATGTCTCCTCAGAAGTAAGCCCCAGCCAGTTCAGTGGGACTTAGGCACTGGTAAGCGGGTACAGGATCACAACCCAAATCTCTCATCCCTAAGGACCCTGCAAGGGTAGGATACCACAGTTACAAGGTCAGAGTCTGACAGTGTTTGAAATTAGTCTTTTGACGAGGCTTGAATTTGATCCTGGTTGTCGAAATTGTCACTCTTCGTTGATTTATACCTCACTTCTTCTTCTTTTTTTTACAAAAAGTGCAGAAGGCAGCTTACATGAATTTGGTATTACAAAGCAAGAGAAAATGCATTCTAAAAATGGGGGTGGGCGGACGAGCAAGTAAACACCAATTGGTTTATCAGCCATTTGGTATTGTTGGAAACGCCATCCTTCAAACTAGCAGCTGACATTATAAAGCGCCAGCAGCAACCAGCACGCATAAAGCTAGATACAATATTGGAGTCGCGAAGTATTTGTAGGGAAAGCACTTTGTACGCCGAGATGCGTTGAATGAAAGGAGGCTTATTTCCAAGTCAATAGACGTGTACGTTAGTTAGCGGCCTGTTTGGGAGGTCGGGGGGAGAATGTACTTAAAGGAAAGTACTTCTGATTAACTGATTAACTGGTCAGCGTGAGAGTGGCTTTAAAAGGATATCTATTTGTCATTCATTGGTGCTTAGGTTCAGAGGCTGCACACATCGACAGTTATTATCAAAGTTCCGGAAGGAAACACCCGGTTTCCTTCTGAATCCATAAAAAGAGAAAAGCGCAAAAGTAAGCTGTCCGGCGTCCCTATCTTGAGCACACTCAATTAATTTGGAAATAATATTATTCGAAGCAAGTGTGATGGGGACGTCGTTTAATGAGACCCATTGCACTGTTGCGTTGATTTAAACTGTTGTACCCACTGCTGGGCATAGCTGCCAAGTTCTCCCTTTTTTTTAAGGGAAATCCCATTATGCTGAGTAGGCTTCCTCGAGAGAAAAGGGAAAACTTGGCAGCTATGCTGCTGGGAGGCAGCTGTTTCTGCGGCATTTGTTGCAAGCTGGAAGGAAAGAGTCTACCACAGGTGTAGCCCTATTAGGGCAGACCTGCTGTCAAGGCAGCTCTCCTGTGGGTTTATGACTAGATGCTTCTCTCTCTGCCAAACAGGCCGTCCACGCGGTACATAAAGAATACAGAGTCGTCGAGGTTTCAGCTGCAAAGCGATCGAGGCTCTGCAGTCTGTCTGCCGCACACGATGCTTTGCGAGAGGGAGGCCTGGTGCTTTTGGTCTTGCAATCTTTCTGGTAATGGGCGTTGAGAAACCGAATCTCTTTGGCCAACATCCCTCTCTCCTTCCACCTCTTCTTAGAAACACCAGTTCATTTTAAAAAAAAATGTTTTGCTTTGTTTACCCCATGAGAACTTCCAAACCGGTAAAAACTGGAAAGAATGAAATTGACATGCCCGGGAGAAACTCGATCTGTACAGAACAGATTGAGGAGGAGGGTGAAATTGTCCAAGTGGAAGGGAGATCTCTCTCTCTCTCGGAGGGGGGGGGGATCTGCGGTATCTCTGTATCTAAAATGCCAGGCAGTGACTAAGAGCCATTAGTTTAGATCCCCCCTCCTCCTCCTCTCTCTCTCCCCTCCCCCCACCTAAAAATGACTTCCCACCGGGGAAGATAAAGACGGCGATAGAGTTTCTTAAATAGCCGCCCCTCTCCCCTTTTCCTGGCGTTATCAGGGGGAGATAGTGCCGCTGGGCAGGGCCAGGTCATGCTATCTGTGGTCTTGGCTGCCGTCCCCAAACGCTGCCTTGTCAGGGGAGACGCCACCCGCATTAGGACCCAGACTGGACTCCTTCCGTCCTCGGTCACTCACCAACCCCCCCCCCAAAAGACAAGACCCCCTCGCTCCCGACAGCTCTTTCCCAGGAGTATTAGGCAGGCTCCGGCTCAGAGCTGAAAGGGGCTGAGGAGAGGAGCGATGGGGAGATGGGCGGGTGGGTGGTGGATGACTTGATCTCTGGTGCTACCGTCGTTCTCTAACCTCTTCCTCTCTTTTCGTTTGGATCCAGTTAGGAAAGCAAGCTTTGGAGGAGACCATAGAGGCGGTGGGAGGTGGGAATCTCAACTGGGATCAGTCTGTCCTCAGCCCAACTCATGCAGGTCGTTGGAGAAAGTCAAGCGGAGGACACGCTTCCAGGGTGGCTTCCTATCAGTTCCACAGGCACATTATTTAGCGTGGGTATCACTTGTATTTTCCAGTATAATTATTTATTTAAAACACACACAAACATACAAAGCTGCAGTCTTAAGCATATTTACACGGAAGTAAGGCAGCATACTGTATATAAAGCAACGGGATTTACCTCTGAGAATTTTTTTGTTATGTTCTGCTTTGTGGTTTTTCCAGTTTTTCTTTAACAATACAGTAGTTGAGGAATAAATCAACTGAAATATATGACGGTCGAATAAATGTTTCAACACCAAGATCCCACTTTCTTCTACAGAACTTTTCCCCAAGGTGTAAGTGGCATGTCTAAGCTTGGTGCTTTGTCCTATAAAAACTATCAACTCGCCATTCGGAAACCTTTATGTTAAAAAGTATTCCAGTACCGAGGATATCATGAATACAATTTACAGACGGTATACAATTACGCGATATTCTTAAAATGTAAAATAAAAAGCAGAGAATTCTAAGACGCAGAATAAGGTGCTTGATATCAGTAGGTTTAATTATTCATTGGATTTTGACTACTTCGATCTTCAGTAGAAACTGATAAGTCTCGTTGACGCAACCATTAAGACACTAGGAAGGTTTTGAAATCGAGAGCCACTACATTCAGTCCGGCGAAAAGGAGATATAGGGAGAGAGGAGGCTTCTGCCAATGTATCGTTTGCTGGAATAGGAATTTTGGAAGTGTAGAAAGCATTTCGTAGGTTTTATCTACTCCCATTCTGTTGTATTCAGCAATGCAATTCCGTGTGCACATCTAATGCCAATATTAATTTTCATTCCGGTGCAACTAGTCATGCCTAAATACCTTTGTTTTTGTTTTTATTTTTAAATGTCGACAGAGTAGGTTGGGGCTCTTAATTCTTTTTAAAGCGTCTGATAAGGTTAGGATCTTCATAACTTGTGGGAAGAGATTTATTACGGAAGGTGAGGGAAACTCCGAAAACGACAAGATTCTTAGCACATGATCGGTCACTTTGAAAGCATTTCCATCAAAGTCAATGGGACTAAATTCCCAAGAAAACAGATTTAACAACGGGTTATTGATGAATCGTCCTCCCGCGGAAAAACAATACCAAAAATACAGCCAACCGGATCTGAACGCGATTTGAAACGTGTAGAACAGGACAGGATTTAATTTTCTCTACTTCTGTTTTAATTCGTTTATATAAAGCAGTGACCCCCACCCCGCTCGCATAAAGTCGGGTAAAACGCATTCATAGCTTGTGTGTGACAAAATTAAAGCCTGCCTTCGATTTCTGAAATAATTGCGTCTGCTGATATATACTACTGACAAATGCTTTCAGCACCAGAAATATAATCTGATCCTGATTTAATCTCTTGAGATCAAAGAAGCAGGAATGGAATGCAAATGATTGGGATGAAAAATTCAGTTTCCAGGATGCTCCGCTCTTTAGAGGGTAGGAAAGGATGCGGAGTTAGGTCATAATATTCTACCATGTTTAAAATGAGCACATTGCAGTTTGAAAAGCCTGTCCAGCCTTTATAAGATCCTGAATCGCAAGCATAGGAGCCATTGCCTAGGAGCCGAGGTCCTTTCGCCCCCCCCCTGAAATATTTGAGGGCCCCTCCAAAGTTGATGGTCATTGTCATTCAAATATTGTGTGTGTGTATGTGCACCGTGTCATGTGACCGATTATGCGGGGCGGGGCTTACCTGCTCCCCCCCCAACAAATATATTTTATTCAAGTTGGCACCCCTGATCGCAAGAAAGGTGTGAGGAACTTGAGAAATCTATTTGTCAAGTCAGCCAAGTTATAGCTGACTGGAGTCCACAGATTCCAACTTTGTGGATCTAAAGTGGCCCTATAGATTTTGGGAGAGTGGATTGTCATCGGGAGGGAGGGTGATGTCCTAAAGTGAGTTCCGTTTCTACGTTCCTTCTGGCACGCATCCTTGCGCGTGTTTCCTCGGAAGTAAGGCTCACCGAGTTCGGTGAGACTGAACTTCCAAGCCTTGCATGTACGTATAACATACTATGTTAAGATTTAGTTCGTAGGATGATCGGCTGTTTGAAACCAACCAGAGGAGCATTTTGCTCAGAGAACACGTTAGGACCGGTCGACCACCATTGCACACAAATAAAGTATGTTCGGGTTTTTCCGCAAGCGAAGCCAATTCGGATCAAAAATAGCCCCGCTTAATTAAAGAATCGCGTTGCAGGCACCCCTACAATCCTCTTTAAAGGACTTTAAAAAAATAATCTGCTGACAACTCCGTGAGAAATAAATGTTGTTGTTTTTTATCCGTCTCATCCCTGAATTCGAATCAAAGCAGGCATAAGCCGGGTGGGAGAAGCGTGGCCACCAGAAAGGGTTGCTTTTGCTAGCCGTGGAATGGGACAAGGAAATGGATAGCTCACATTGCAAAGTTTAAATTTATCACTTCTCCCAGCCATTTGATAAAAAAAATGACTGTGTGCAGTCGTGGTTAAGAGGCTTCATTATAAAGGTTTGTTGACATCGCGATTGTCGTTATTTTATTTTAAAACCGAGAGTGACTTGTGAAAGCCTTGCAGACGTTTCCATTCGCTGTTCACCCCGAGCTCGGCATCCGTTGCTGCAGCGCGCGCTTCGTTTCATCCACCTTTTATGATTTACCTATAGACGGAATGTTTGGAGCTCAGTCCTGTAGGCTTGCAAGGGTCCGGGCGGGGGTGGAGGTAAAGGAGACGGAAGAACCTCTCCTGAAAAAGATGGGTGACAGCCCCACGATAGTGAGGGCTGCGAGCTGACCTTGAGGCACAACAGAGAGGCAGAGGGAGGGAGGAGGGACAGAGACAGACGCGCGCGCAGAGGGTGAAACGTGTTTGGAAATACACACGTTTGTCGCGGAGGCAAACACCTCTGATCCAGTGAGCGCTGCCGAGTCCTTGGAAGCGACCGCGTGAAAAGCCTTGTTCCCCCCCACTTCCATCAAAGCTTTGGATTTGCGCCTTTCCTTTCGAAGTCGTGGACAACACTGTATTTTCGGAGGGGAGAAATGGCTATCCTGTCCTATCATACTGATGGTTGTCAGGAAGGTGAATTGGGCGCAGGCAAAAGCACGGTGTCTTTGCGCCACAAGGAACCAAATGGAGATTCGGGATCCGTCGGGACCGGGTGTTTCGGGTGCGACTGCGAAAGCACCCTTTGGGTGGATCTCCAGGATCTCACCAGTTGTTCATTGATTGGCCCATCACCTGCCCTTTGTCAAGGGTTTTAGCTCACCCCTTTGCCCTTGACCTAAAGCAGGACTTGCACAGTTTCCTGGAGAGTAGGCCTGTCAAGGAAAAATCACTGAGGGTCTTGTGTGGCACCCTAAGGACTAAGAACAGTATTATGGCACCAGCTCTCCCAGATTACAGCTTCCTTCGTCAGACGAGGCAGGCAGGAATCTGCAGAAACTGATGCCCCAACAGATTCGTTAGTTGTTGTTTTGCGGCAGCTGACACCGGCTCCCCATCTGGACTGGGAATGAGAAACTCGTTAAAATAAATTATTTCGCACTGTCGTGATTAGCACCCATTGACGATATGGGGGTGACGGGTGGGAAGAATAAGGGCGCAGCGCTAACTCCCCACGCGGGAGAACCAAAACTTTCTCAGCTAAATCGCCTGAAAACGGCGTTGTGGCGAGTGATGTGAAATGGGGCATATTTGTAAAGCGCTTCCTGTCGTAAAATGTTATATAACCACACACCCTGTTTTGGGAAATCTCGCAAGAGATTTTCAGAATTTCAAGGAAACTGCAACGGACATTCAGGAAATGTCCGAAGAGACGCCTCCAAGCTCCTGGCTCCAAGCTCCTTCTCTCCCACGTTTCTTTAGATATCTGTTTGAACGAACCATCCCTTGAGGGTCTAATACAGGGGTGTCAAACTCAAATTCATCGGGGGCCGCATCAGCAGTTTGGTCACCCTCAAAGGGCCGGTTGTATCTGTAGGACTATGTGTCCACTCTTTATTATCATAAATTATTGTCACTGCATTCAATTATTACTGTTTTTTGTAATAATGTAAGTAATAACTAGCTCTGAAAGCAGAAACATAGTCAGAATAATGGCAAGTAAATATTCAAACGTACAATTATTGTACAATTTATTGAAAAATGATTTTTGATAACTGCACTGGGTGGTGGAGGCTCACTAGGGTTTCATGCAGGACCTTTGCAGAGCTACTAGTACCTGGAGATGCTGGGGTCCTTCAGCATACAGGACAGATGTTCTGCCAGTGAGCCACCACCCTTCACCAAAGGGACTGGCTGAGGTTGACTCACTGGAGCTGCTCTCCTGGTTCCAGGGTTTAAGGGCCAGAAGTATAAAGCAGCATCCTATGTTTCTGAGGAGAGGGAGGGGAGGGGAGGGAGGGAGGGAGGAAGGAAAGAGGTGAGAGAAAGAAGAGTAGGAAAGAAGGAATAAAGAATGAAATAAAAAGAAAGAGGGAGAGAAGACAGAGATAGAGAAGGAAGGAAGGAGAGGGAAAGAAAGAATAAGAACTAGAGAGAGGAAGGAAGAAAGGGAAGGGGGGGTGGCCGCCTTGATTCAGCGCCAGAAAAGAGTGCGAAGGGACCCAGGGGCAAAAAGCATTTCCCGTGCAGCGTGAGGCAGCGGGTGTCCGTTTTAGGAGAAGTGCGTAAAGCCTCAGAGTTGCACGTTCGTGAGGCTGAGCCACTGCTGAGCTCACGTTCATGAGGCTGAGCCGCGGCAGGAGGAGGAGGAGGTGAGGCAAGAGGAGGCGGAGGTGGCGGCTTGCCGGAGAGTCCCGAGCCTCTGGGACGCAGCAGTGCACTGCAGCACTTTGAATCCTCCTCCTCCTCCACACAGTGCTGCTGGGTGCTTTGTCTGTGCTTCAGCAGCAGCCGTTTCCAGGCGCCGAGCCGTGGCAGGAGGAGGATTCAAAGTGCTACAGAGCACTGCTGCGTCACAGAGGCTCGGGACTCTCCGTGCGGCGCTGCCGGGCACTGACGTGGCAAGCTGCCTCCTCCTCCTCCTGCTGTGGCTCGGGGCCCTCCATGCAGCGCTGCTCTGGCCACCTTTCTACCCCCTCCGGCCCCAGCTGTTTGTTGGCGCTTTGTCGGCGCGGCGCTTCAGCAGCAAGGTCCCGCTGCTGGGCCCTGCTGGCTGGGGTGCTCGGCGGGCCACATGGCGAGGTCTGGCGGGCCGGATTTGGCCCCCGGGCCTTGTGTTTGACACCCGTGGTCTAATAATACAGCAGGTAGAGGAGGTTGAGAGGAAGCCACCAACCTAAAAGAAGAAGAAGGTCGTACATTTTTTTTTAAAAAAATGTAAAAATGTTTGATACTTAAACTAGGCGGCAGATTTAAAAAATAAAGGGGCAAACTGAACAAAGCTAAGACCGCCATTGGGCACACTTCCCAGGGAGAATTCAGTGAGACTTACTTCAGAGCAGAATATCCGCCCTCACCCCTCCCCTCAGGTGGGCGAGGTTTGCGACACCGTGCGGGGCTTACCTGGCTGGTGACGCCTACCTGGCTGCCTGGGCCTATGACCTGCCACCCGGCCAGCAAAGGCAAAGGGCACCTGGCCGGTGGGGGCGGGAGTAAGGCCAAAGAAAAGGGACAGGAACACCGTGGCGAAGCCTCTTTGTCCTTCTTCCTGCGACTCAAGGGCGTACCCACCATGGGGCAAGTTAGGGCAGCTGCCCTACTCTAGAAGCAGGGCTGGTGGGCAGAGGCGGAGCACAGCCCGGCGGAGCGCGAGTTCGCCGTTCCCGCCCGCCGCGCTGCGCCCTCCCTCCAGCTCCCTGTCGCGCCCTCTGGCAAGGCCAAGCGCGGCGGGGAAGCAGAGAGCGCGGCGCGGCGGGCGGGAACGCTGAACTCGCGCTCCGCTGGGCTGGGCTCCGCCTCCGCCCACCAGCCCTGCTTCTAGGGAGGGGCACAGCCCGGCGGAGCGCGAGTTCGCCGTTCCCGCCCGCCGCGCTGCGCCCTCCCTCCAGCTCCCCGTCGCGCCCTCTGGCAAGGCCAAGCGCGGCGGGGAAGCAGAGAGCGCGGCGCGGCGGGCGGGAACGCTGAACTCGCGCTCCGCTGGGCTGGGCTCCGCCTCCGCCCACCAGCCCTGCTTCTAGGGAGGGGCACAGCCCGGCGGAGCGCGAGTTCGCCGTTCCCGCCCACTTTGTGGCCCCTCCCCTTCCATGCCTTGGCCCCTCCCCTTGCCCCCCCTAGTTTTGATCCTGGGTACGCCCATGCTGCGACTGAAATCAATAGGACCTTAAAGTGCCTAATTTTGGCTGAGTTCTATTGGTCCATACCTCTCTCTCTCCCTTTCCACCACCACCACCACATTTAATCAATTATAATGCCTCTAAGTAATATTTTGCATTATTAGGCCCTCCCTTCTGGATTTCCTTATGAGATAAATTTGGAATTTGCACTTCTGTGTCTTAAAGATAGGAGCCTGAATCTTGTTGGAGAAAAATTTAAAATTGTGCCCATCTGTTTTCTAGCCCCTCCACCCAGCCCAAGGGTGAGCATAGTTTTCCAGAAGGGATGCATGGAGAGAAATGTATGACCTATAAAGTGTGTGCGTTTGGGGGAGGGGTCCTTGCTTATTCTCGCATTCCTGTCCAAAATATCGCAGCAGTCTTTAATAGAACCCCAAAGTCTCCCGATTACTTTCTGTGTGTCAAATTAAAGAAGGCACAGGAGCAGCTTCAGAGCAGAAAAAAAAAAGGTCCAGTCCAATCCATATCATCCCTAGGTGGGTCTGGAAGAGATCCCTTGTCAGAAAGTCTGCTGAGCAGCTGCTAGTCAGCTAGATGGACAGGTAGCTTCCTATGTCTGTCCATCCATCCTAAGCAAGCATCTTCCTAAATTCAGTTGGCCCTATTCATAACATGCATAGCTGTGAGCGAAAGGCTTCTATGCACCCTTGCTTTGGAGAACGTCTCATGGAACTCAGTACGATTTACTTCTGACACCACCTGCATAAGAGCAGGCTGCACTTGAATCTGGAGCCTCCATGGGATTCACATCTTAGTACTGTAACTCTGTGCTGAAGGGAATTCCAGGAGAAGTACTTCTTAAGTTTTCTTAAGCCACCCCTTCCCCCGGCTTGACAGAGGCTAACGTGTTTCTAACAGTTGCATGACAGGCAGAAATTTAACAGCAAAAGCATTGCCGAGCATGGAGATGCAGGGCTGGGCATCTCCACCTGCTGAATTTCTGCTTGCTGTAAAAGGCACAGAAGCTCTCACAGAAACAAACAGTTTAAAAGAGAAATGGGGTTGGGAATAGATTGCGAAAGGTCTTTATTACAGGCTTCCAACAGTTTGGGGTTTCTGTTTTGGTGGCAAAAGGCCCATGAATGCTTGCTGAAAAGAACATGTGCATAGAGAAAATACAGGAGGAAGGCGAGGAAGAGGGCAAGGGGATCCTATCATGGTGGTTACTCCTAAATATGCATAGGGGAAGTCCAATTGACTCTGTGGGGCTTCTTTCCAAATAAATGTGTATAATCTCTGTCTCTCTTCCAATTCTCCTTCCAGGAATGGCAACATAACCCCAGGGCTGTGGGTGCCATGCAGTGTGCATGGCCCTGGCACTGAAATTTGTGAGTGCTCAGCCCCTTCATGGGAAATTTTGTGGGTGCTCAGGCACCCAGGGCCCCAGGGAGATGGCACCTATGTTCCCTATTGCTCTAAACACATTTACAACTTGTGTTCCAAGGGGGCCTTCACTTTCCTCAAGTTTTCCAGGTGTTCTTCGGTGAAAACATCCCCATCGGAGGAAGAAGACAAAAAGCAGTTGGCGCCAGCCACTGCTATGGATCTTGCCTTACAATTTGCAGAAGGAGTCTTTGGGGTCCTTCATATTACCAACTCAGAGCTGTCCATGAACTGAGAAAAAATTCCCCACAAATCCTCTGCTGCCACGTTCAGATGTCCCTCAGCAAACAAGCTGACAAGGAAAGGGTTCCTTGAAGGTCAATCAGTTTGAAAACATCCATTCTAAGGTGGCGTTGCAAAAGGGCTTCTTTGCTTGGCCCAATTTGGTTTCCAGTCTCCCTGATGTCTAGGCCTGGGGACTGTCAGGGCTATCCACAGTCTGCCTGTCTTATCAGGCCTGTGGTAATTAGGGGTTAGAGGTGGTCGATAAGGGGGATCCAATGGCCCCTGGCTGGCAGCAGCTCTGCTTTTGGAACAGAAACAATCAGAGCTGACTCTCTCCTCTGTGGATGCTGAAGGGTGGTCAGCCCTCCGCTGTGGGAGAGGCAAGCCAAGCTCGGCAAGCCTTGTGTACAGGGGTGGTTTCGGTCATGTTGGGTTTTACTCTGGCAAGATACAGGGCTTTTGTAGGTTTGAGGGAATCCAGATTGACCATCTTTCATTTTGCAAAGGTTGATCGAAAGCTTTTTTGTTTGTTTGTTAAGAAAAATATCAATGTATTCCTTGAATTGGCTGCCTCTGAGGCTCTGCTCACCCTCCCCTTGAATGGGGTGAGTTTGAAAGGAGAGCGAACCTAGCACAGAAAACACAGCTTTGTAGTGTTGTGTCACATAAGGAACAGAAGAAACAGCCTTATACCAAGGCAGGCATTTGGTCCATCTAGCGCAGTATTACCGTATCTACTCTGACAGGCAGTGGGTCTCCAGGGTTTCAGGAAGGAGACTTCCCCGTGGAGTGAACCTGCGACCTTCTGCATGCAAGGTGTGTGCTTCAGCCCTGAGCTATGCCCCTGCCTCCTCATATTACTTTATTCAGCATGAATTAATCTAAGTAACTCCTATACCAATTATTCAGAATTAGCTAGTAGACTGAGATGGTAGAATTATGGACTGTACCACTTTAGACTACTCTCATGGTGTGTGTGTGAGAGAGAGTGCAAAAAGTTCTACATGTGTGCTAAACTAGTCATTAATCTAATCGTTTTTGCTCCTGGTGCCAGGTCTTTTCTTATTTAAAGCAGTCAAAATTATAGCCCCCTCTTTCCAAGGGTGGTTTTGGGAGATGGAGCCCTCAGATTATTGTACCAGGTGCTGACTCATCTGCCCTCTCCCTCTTTTTAAAAGCTTAACACAATTAAACATTCCCTGGCCTTGAAAATCCACCCATCCACCATCTTGATTTCCTCAGAGACCTAATTCTGCATATGTATGTATATATAAATCAGCATATGCAAATGTCATGCACAGGCTCTTGTGCTCTGTTAAGTACCCAGTAACACCCCTGCCTGCCCACCTAGCAGTCTGAGCTGATCATGATATATTTGACCACCTCAGTCTGCATAACAGGCTCTTCATGGGACTGGAATTCCCATTCCATCCATGCAACACATTCTGAAAGAGGGAGGAAATGCAACCCTTTAACTGATTAGTGGAAACAAGTGTGCGATTAAAGGATGGAAACGGGTAATGAATGTGAATGAAAACCTTGAGAATGTTCCCCTAAATATTGCTGTCAGGAATCTAAGAGCCGCAAGGACGCCAGGAGTTAATTTGGAAAAGGGGAACAACAGCTTGCTAGCCATCTCGTACAAATGCCCTTAGTATTGTCATCGTCTTTCATGGTCAATGTCCAGCTGTAATTAGAACTGAAGAGGATATTTCCTCTCCCACTGCTTCTCCGGGCAAAGCGGCACCAACAATCCCCCCCACCCCCATAATGATGAAAACATCTGCAGTGATCTTTAGATGTCATGCTTCATAGACTCCCCTTCCCTCTGCTGCTATGTCTCCTGCTCCCACCATCTCTCTGTGTAGTCTCCCTCCCCCACATCCTCTGTCCCAGTTACTCCAAAAAGACAGAGAAGATTTTATTTCTCCTTTCATTGTCAGCGATAGCCTCCCAAGGGTCAGGCCTGCCCCACAAGGATGGACACTGGGGCCACTATCACACACGGATGAATTGCCTCAAATTCATCAAATTCATCAAAGGGACCCAGGTGGCGCTGTGGTTAAACCACTGAGCCTAGGGCTTGCTGATCAGAAGGTCGGCAGTTCGAATCCCTGTGACGGGGTGAGCTCCCGTTGCTTGGTCCCAGCTCCTGCCAACCTAGCAGTCCGAAAGCACGTCAAAATGCAAGTAGATAAATAGGAACCGCTACAGCGGGAAGGTAAACGGCGTTTCCATGTGCTGCTCTGGTTCGCCAGAAGTGGCTTTGTCATGCTGGCCACATGACTTGGAAGCTATACGCCGGCTCCCTCGGCCAATAATGCGAGATGAGCGCGCAACCCCAGAGTCGGTCACGACTGGACCTAATGGTCAGGGGTCCCTTTACCTTTACCCTTTATGGGGAGGCTTTTAAACTGTTCCTTTATTTTGCCACAGCTTTTGTGTTTGACGACAGGCAGACGGGCTGGAGAATCTTTGAATGATCTGGGAGTTCAAAAGCATTTATTCCAAAAGGCTTTATGGAGCTCAAGGCATCTCTGAAGCAGAACTAGAATGTTCTGAAAGATGATATGTTTACAAACCACTGTGCAGTTCCTAGAATGGCTACGGTGTTGTTTACAGAAGGGGTGGGAAACCTATTGTGGTCTAAGGGCCACATTCCCTTGTGCGGTAGGGTTCTAGGGTCTACATGCAAGCAGTAGGCGGAGTCACAGTCAAAAGTGGGTGGAGTGATGGAAGTGATTCTTATATATATGCAGTAGGTCACAAATACAGCCACACAAAAACCAGAAGCTTCAACATGCCCATACACACACCTGCATGGGAGCTGCTTTCAGGGAAGGGCCATAGCTCAGTGGTAGAGAGCACATGCTCTACATGGAAAAGGTCCCAGGTTCAGTCCCTGGTGTCTCTAGGTAGGGCTGGAGAGACCCATCCTGAAAGCCTGGAGAGTTTCTGCCAGTCAGTCCTGACAATACTGAACCAGGTAGACCAGTGGTCTGACATTGTATATAGCTAGCATAATGCATTCTGTGACTATGTTGGAGACAGAGTCAATTGCATTATTCCTTGCTGGGAAGGAGAGTGCTGTCTGAGCTGGCAAGACCCTTGCAATTGGCCCTGCCCATGTGGTTGTGGTCTTTCTACATATTTCCCCATGGTGTGAGTTCTCAACACTGGGAAGCTTCCATTGGACTTGTGTCTCAGTCAATTAATCAAAGTTTAACCTGTTACAGCACAATTCTGTACTTTTATCCCCAGATGTAGGGTCTGTAGAATTCAATGGGAATTACTCCAGGTAAGTGTGCATAGAGTTGTAGTCTCCTTTGTTTTTAGGGCCGTACCACTCCCACATGATCAAACAGTTGCTGACCTCAACTAAGTATAGTATTCCCTTGGTTAAACATGCATTTCAGTGCATATGGTGCCCAGATCCGAACTCTCATTTTTACCGTTTCTTTTCACCATGACTGTATTTGCAGATGTGGAAGTTAAAAGCAGAAAATATAATATAAAGTGGAATGTTCCTAAGAGTTGGCCAAACTTCACTGCCCTTTCCTGCAGTCTGCTTAGCTGCTGCTACTGGAGTAGCTCCAGCTGCTTTTATCTCTCAATATCATTGATTTTTCCATATTTAAAAAAGATTCTTTTGAGTAGTGAGGCTAGGAGGCCAAGTTTTAAAAACGAGATTTTTAGTTCGCATGATATAAACAAAGTAAATGGCAAATAAACTATGTGCCGAGAGAGAGAGAGAGGGAGAAATGTGTCTGACCACATTTCTAAACCATTCTCTTCTTTATTTTTTATGGAGTGTGGGAAAATTCAGATGCTCTGGTTAGTATAATGAAGTAGATTGACTGCATTGTTGGAACATAATCCAGCTAAGGTTGAGCACTTTCCACTGCTATTGCTTGTAATAGGAGTTTTTTTTTTAATTTTCTTTTGCACATGTGTAACTGTCCCATTGGAATCCTTGGGTCTTAAAAGTGCTTAATTGTGCCCAAGACATGCCTGGAACACATGTAGGGCTGGCACAGCTGCTGCCTGGCAGGGCCAGAGACTCCTACATTTCTAATTGCTAGTGCCCCGTGTCTCTGCTGCAGCTAACTAAAACCATCCTGAGGATGTTCCAGGAGCCAAAAATTCCATATCCAATATTAGATCACACTTAATATTCTATCAGGGATAGTTATAGCCCTGTTATGGATGGAGGTGGGTTAGCACTCACTTATAGGCACCATGCAGAGCCTCGAATTCTTTGCTGAACATTCCTCTCTGGGTTATGCTGTATGTTGTAACACATTCAGGAGTTTGGACAGGAAACGGGTTGGTAGAGTCAGAAGTACTGAATACCAGTTCTGAATACCAGCTGCTGGGAGGCAGAGGAGGGGAGAGGGCTCTTGTGCTTAGGTCTTGCTTGAGGGTTTCCCTTGGGCGTCTGGCTGGCCATGGTGAGAACAGGATGCTGGACTTAGATGGGCCATTGGCCTGATCCAGCAGGCTCTTCTTATGTTCTTCCCATTGGCGTGGAAGACTGTCTTCATGGCTTTTGGAAGTTGGGAAAATATATTCTTTGTTAGGGCCATTACAGGTAAATTGTCTACAATGAGTGCAAAACAGTTGGAGACTCCTCTGGAAGTGGAGAGCCTTTTTGGTGAATGAGCAAGCTTATTCTACTTCACCCCACTTTAGCTAAGGATGACGTCATCCATAGGTGTCTGTGAAGGAAAATAAGAGCACACTGAAGTTTCGGGAGGCGGGGAGGGAGAGAAAATTGAATTTGGGCTTTGTAAGCGGGGAGGGAGAGAAAATTGAATTTGGGCTTTGTAAGCATCTGAGGCTACTAGAGCAGGGGAAGACTTTGGTCTTTCAAATTTCACTGGCCCCGGGCCCTGTGTGAGCCTAAAATTTGCCCCCCTCTTGCCTTCTGTTCTGCTCAATTCACTATTACATCATAGTTGCGACGCTCTGCGGCGCCCCCTAGGATCAGTGCAGCAGAACTGGTTGTCCTAAATACGCCTCTGCTTACAGATCTGAAGTGGGAGCAGTGGACTATGTCTGGCTGCAGAAGTTCTTAAATTGTATGCCTTCACCTATGCTCAACATGTATATCTGCAAATACTATACAATGTTAATAAGCCTCCAGTGACTTCCTTCCAAAGGAAACCAAACCTGTGCCCCTAGAATTTTTCACTGCTTGGAGATGTGAGGTGAGTATAATAATTATTTCTGCCATAAAGAGGATCCTCTGAAGGACAAATGTAAATAGAATTTTCAGCCTTAGGAGACTTGCCATTTCTGAATTTTTATAGCCAGGCCCCACTGCTGCTGTCTTTTAAAATAAAAGGCTGGGAACTGAATCCTAGGCTGAGCTAAGAGAGATAAGTGCATCTCGTTTTTCTCCACAGATACAATTCATTCAAAATACAGAATAGGGAAGACATACTGCATCCTATGTTTTTAAAAGGTTTCTAAATATAACATGTCTGGGAAGATATAATCTCTCTGTGTCTCTGTATGGAGAGTACAGTGGTGTTGGGTGCAACAGCAAATCATCTCTATAACATAATCTGTTATTCTCTATTTTAGGAAGCCCAGTCTGCTTCCTTTTTTTGGAAACTCGTGAATACTTTACCACATCTCACAGAAAGATACTTGCTAGAAGGTTAGGTGAAAAGAACTATACTTCTGCAGTAGCTTCCTTTGTGGTTTGATTTCATTAGCAACAAACAAAATAAAGGGCACGGAAAATAATGGATAAGCAATACACTTGCTATAAAAGGTGGATTCTCTGGCTTATATCAACGTCATGCAAACTGCTAAGAGGCGTACCATATGTCATTTGGGTTTTAGTTGATTTTTCCTTTCGCTACACTAGCCCTTGGCTTTCACAATGTAATAAGTAATAATGAGAGGATGCATATTTTCTCCCCCGCCCCCTTAACAAATTGGATCAAGTACAACTTCTAGATAGTCTGAGGAAATTTTGCATTCAAACAGCTCTGATTAATTTTTGAGATGACCAGCTTTCATATTGTAAAACTGACCTGCATCAAAGTAACCTTAGATAGTAGAGCGAAATATTCCACAGGTGGTAGTGAGGCCTGCCATGTCTGAAAACACACACACACACACACACACACACACACACACACACACACACACACGCCTAATGTAGCTGCTGGTTCAGCATTAGCTATGTAAGTAGTTTGCAGGAATCTCACTCAAGGGCTACTTAGTGGTGTCAATTGGGGTGATGCATTATTGTGATGGAGACAGCTGCCTGCTAGAACCTGGATTGAGGCCACTAGCACAGTTCCTAAGTATGTTGCTAATAAAAACAGATTTTAAAATCGGCTCACCTTGTAGTCATTTCCCACACATCTCATTAGGTGAGCTAGATTTAGGAGTTTTATATACAACCACATGCTGCTGACCTTAAGACAATCAGAATTTCTTCTGTCTGTCTATCTACCCATCAACAATCCATCTTTCTTTCTTTACTTTCATTTGTTGCATTTATACCCTACCCACCTTTTTTCTCTGGGAGCTCCAAGTGGAGCACACAGTTCTCCTGCTCCTCATTTAATCTCCAAAATACTCCTGTGAGCTGGGTTAGGCTGAGAGGCAGTGACCCAGTAAAAAAACACAACATAGTTGAGTGGGGATTTCTAATATTACGGTTGCACACCAACCCATGTTTTTGATGCGTATCTAGTTGAAATAACATTTCATTTGCTGAAAAAACTTAACAGTTGTGATATTTGCAAAGATCAGCTGTGCCAGAGAAGGCCACCAGTGGCCAATATGGTGGGGCAGAGTCATCGAATCATAGAATTGTAGAGTTGGAATGAACCCTGAGGGTCACTTAGTCCAACACCCTGCAAGGCAGAAATCACAACCAGAGCATCCCTGACAGATGGCCATACCAACCTCTGCTTCGGAGCCATCCTTCCAAACACTGGCAATGTTACAGTTTACCTGGACAGTACTAAGGTGGGGCAGAGCAGTAGCTGTGTGTATTCACTGGTGGAGAGAATGCAGTGCTTGTGCCAGCACACTGAAACATCTCTGACCTTGCTACTGCCTTACCTCCCCCCAGCACCATCTAAGCAAGCTGTAGCAACACTGGTGTTGGGAGGGCAGCTCTGTGGCTTAGAGAACATTTCAGTCAAGAAGCTTGGCAAGAATTTGCTTATCTCTCTTAAGCAAGAACAGAAACAGGCTAACTCCACCCAAATACAACAAAGTCCAGCGCCACCTATTGAGTAAACAATATAATGGCATTATCCACAACCTGCTACAGTATTGTAGAAGGGATCTGGGATGCAAAACAGAGAGCTTAAATGGAGGACCATCCTGCACATTCACTTTGGGGGGAGGAATGTATTTAGAAATGCAAAACTGAGAGGTGTGGCTCAGGATTCAGTGCAACATTGCAAGGAACCAGGGAGTTGTACCTTAGCATCCCTTCTCTGTCTCTGCAAAAGATCCTGAGGCACACATCAAAATATTTGGGAAAGCAAAATGTTTTGGGGCAGCCTAGCAAAATTGGCTCATCTTGTTCCTCCTGGGCCCAATGCCAGTTGGTCCAGCCAGAAGCAAACACAGTAGAAAGTTAGGTTGCTGGTGGAAAAAAACTAGTGGACAGCCATCTGTGGATTACTATTCAACTTCCTTTTAGAAAGATTATGCTCTTATTAATATCTTTATTTCAAGGTTGCAAACCTCATTGGAACTTGTGCAGAATGTTTTATAATAAGTAAGTAAAAGAATATAATTGGAATTGGGACACTGTGAAAATTCCTTATGCAAAAATGGTTTGGTCTGGACACAATGCTAGAATATCTTGAAGGGGACATCATTTGGACATGATCCAAATATTTTTGAGGAGATTAGAGGTGTGCAAATATCTGTTCTTTATTTTAGGCTTCAGCACCGCTGGAAAGTAAGAAAAACTAACTTCAGCCTTGCAGTCAGGGAAGAGAATCAGAGCAGTCACAGATGAAGGCCAGGAGAGCCTATGACTGACAGCTCCAAAATGGTTTCAAAATATGTGTACCAGTTTATTCTGGAACATTATAGTTGGCCTGGACACTGTATAAGGTAGCAATTTCCTGTGCTGCTCTGGCCTGTCTCAGGCATCTGGCAACCCTACCAAAAGTGTTATCCAACCAGTGATAAGAAAGAGCCTTGGTTATGGGTGAATTGTTACCATTGCCTAATATTCCAACGTTCTCTACTTGAGAAGGCTATTTGTGGAAAAAAAGAAAGACCGGACCATGGGGGCAAATCTGGTTTGCTGCACCAGAAAGAACAGTTGGGCTGCAAAATCCCAAAATAAAACATGAAATAAGTTCTCAGCATGGTACTAGCAGACCCAAGACACTCATATCCTGAAAATACAGGACTGTCCGATCTGAGAAGGGTTCGGCATTTTGGGCCTTGATAGATACATATTGTTACAAAAGCCCACAAATAAGCAGTTTGGAAGCTTCTCTCATTATGAGGGAAATTTAATTGAAGACCTGTCTTTTGAATTAATGTGGGAGCTCTCGTCTTGCCAGACTCTGTCTTCATTCATTTACCGGTATATCCTACTCTTCCTTCAAGGGTGGCCTATATGAGTATACCATCCTGGCACTGACCAGAATGAGACCTCTTTAGCTTTGGCAATGAGCAGCATCCTGCACCCTCAGCCCATTCATTGATCATACTGCTATCAGCAATGATGCAAGCAAGGGAGAGAGTATTGTTATGCCCACATGCCTCATTATAGGATTAACATTCGATTTCTAACTTTGGAGCTTATCCTGTTCATATCCTGGCCACCCCACTTTTCATTCTGTGGCCACATCCACACCACAGATGTAAAGCGCTATGATACTACTTTAAAAGGTAATGGCTTCATCCAAAGAATTCTGGGAACTGTAGTTTCTTAAGGGTGCTGAGACCCCTATTCCCCTACCAGAACTACAGTTCCCAAAGTGATTTAACAACCAATCCCTCTTCACAGGAACTTTGGGAAACACATTATCACAGCACTCTGAGGGGAATAGGGGCCTCTTAACAACTCTCAGCACCCTTAACAAATTACAGCTCCCAGAATTCTTTGGGGGAAGCAATGACTGTTTAAAGTGGTATCAAAGCTCTTTAAAAATATGGTGTGAATGTGGCCATGGCTGTATGTATTTACCACATATTTATATACTTATTTTGCATTATGTATAACTTCCTTTCAGCCAAAATTCTTAAGGTGGTTTACAAAATAACATTCCAAAGCAATTTTAAAAAATTGTGCTGTAGGTAAGAGGGAATGTGGAGATGGGGAAACAGTGTTTCCTTCACACCTGTACCAAATTATGTTTTAATAGGTCTTCAACCCCACCCCCACCCCAAGTTGTCCCCCACCATTGTTTTTAAATCTGTGTTTAATTTAGTGTCGGGTACTACACTTGGTTATAGATATGGTTATTTGCCTGTGATATTGAAAAGCCACTTGAATTTTAAATATTTTAAAGAATCTTCTAACTCGTGCTGCTTTGAAACAAACACACACACACAAACACTGGGAAAGAAACACAACTTCCTCCCTATCCATTTATGCTATCTGGCTGCCCCAGTGCCGATGTCTCAGCTGTAAGCCTGTTTGAGAGGGATTCCTGCAGCTAGTCTAATGTTGGTTAACTCACAGCCCACTCTTCATGGCATTCCGTGGCAAAAGTCCAGTTAATTATGAAGGGGTTGGATTGCACTATAAGCATTTTGAGCACACATTGATGTAGTTCCTTCAGGTTGATTTGGCTTGGCCACACTACACTTGTGGCGATCGGTTAAGGGGTCAAAGATTAATGCATTTTATATAACATGTGCCTCTGCACAAATTTAGAGTTGACAGCTCCTTCCCTCACAAGTCGTAGGACTCAAGGACTACCCTGTCAGGTGGCAGAGAGCTGGTGGTGTATTTATAATTCATCGCTGCCTGGGACTGATGGGAATCTGTCATCTCTCAGACTACTCTGGAAGCTGTTCAGCTAAAGGTTGACAGTGATGCTTGTGGCTTTTCGTTTTTTTAAGAGGGGATGTGGGACTATGGATTCACTTGCATTTCTCAGCTGACAAATGAATCCTATTAAAATTCACACCGTGAAAAGCTGGTGCTCGTAGCAGCAGAAAACACCCAGTTTCTACCTTGTCGTCACTGCACCAGCTTTCAGGAGATGCCTTAGCTAGTGAGTTCATTTTCTATGGCAATCTGGTCCTGCTCTGTACCATATACATTAACTAGTCTGGGTCAAAAAGGCTGCAACACAGAATAAAAATGGATTGCCCCCCCTCCTTAGATCATCTCACTGTAGATGCAGGAGCACTGCAAGCCTTGGGTCTCCACATTGACTAGTTCTGTTTTGATCATGGATTTATCCTGGTCGACTCATTTGGGAGGGATTATGAATTTCAGGGATAAAAGGAAGAGCTATATATAAGCACATGGTCACTGACCTGGGGTAAAGACTATCTAGGAGAGTCATTATCCCAATATACTGGCCCAACAGGTTCATCATGCTGAGATGTCTTCTTCTCTAGACTAGGAGAACTAGCATGCTTATATTTTGCTTTTCTCTGAGACTTTCCCTTAGGCTTGTCCCATCCAACTGCTCTTCCTATCTTTTAACAAACATCTTGGTTGTCTATACCTGGGCACAAATCGGTTATTGGGTGGGGCACAAACACCAGCTGATCAGTTTGTGGTACTGTACTGATTTAATGGAGGCAGCAATATATTCTTGAGCTATTCTTGTGCTTCTCAAAGTCTCCGGGTTAAGGGGATGTCTTTTTATCTGCTTTGATTTAGTAATTGTATGTATTAATATGCTAACAGACTTAAGTGACAGAGAGACAATACTAAAATAAATAAATAAAAATCAAGTCAGCATTTAAAGGATTTTTTTGTGATTTTCCAGGGAATAGGCAAGACAGAGATGTTGAAAGCAATGGAGACATGCTTGTGCCAATTTTAGCTGCCAACAGAGATGACAAAAACATGCAGTACCAGAGTGAGTCATGACAACTGCGAGCACATGGCAGCAGCATGTAAGATACTGCTCCAGAGCAAACCACATTCTAACATGCCAAGGATCACCAACATGGTGCCTGCAGGCACACATGTGCCCACAGAGGTCTCCCTCCTCCGATTGAAGTTTGGCTTGGAAGAAGCATTCTGCTGTAGCCAGTACCAGGGGCGTACCCAGGATTAAAACTAGGGGGGGGGCAATCGGGAGTGGGAGGGTGGTGAGCACGCTGGGGCTGCTGCTGGCATCGGAGCAAGAGCCGAGCCCTTTCCCTTCTAGGCTGTGTCGCCAGTGGGATGCCTGCCTTCCTCGCTTGGCTGCTGCCTGTTTTATCACTTTATAACCATTTAATTTTTTTCTTCTAGGGGGGGGGCAGCTGCCCCATGCTGGGTACACCCATGGCCAGTACAATAGGTTGTGCTGTGTGCTTGGTTGTGGGTTGTGTGGGGGCACCTGCAACAGTTCCCCTGATGTGCAAATGTGACCACAGGACCTCAAAGGCTGGAACCTCTGAGAGGCACACAGTCTGACTTGCTAGTTAGCAGGCAGTAACCATTGAGGAAGAGGAGCTGCATGAATTCATTCCACACAGCCAGGGCTGGCCCAAGACATTTTGGCACCTGAGGAGAACCACAAAATGGCACCCCCCTCCCTGCCATGGAAGAAGGGGTGAGTGAAGATCTACATCAAGAACAAGGGGAGGGGGAAGTAGTAGTAAATATCGACACCGGGATCTGCTGCCCCTGTGGATCCTGCCGCCTGTCTGCTTTTGTTATTTTGGTCTCTCTGAATGCGTAGAACAAAGGCAAGCATTGGAAATCTGTGGATGTGTCACAGAGAAAGATCCTAGCATATTACACCTATTGGGCATACTTTTGGAATCTGTGATGCAATGTGATGGCATATGTGACAGTGTGGGAGGAAAAGTGATGGCTGCTAAAGCAGTGCGATTAGATTACAGCTGCCTGGCAGAGATGAAGGCCAAAAGCAAAACAAAAAAATGTCCCTACCGTGCTGCTGTTAAATTCAGAGGCAGGAGCTGCATTTATATACTCCACAACAGCACTGAAAGATTATGAGTTACAGGGATGGGGAGAGTATGTGGGTGAATTCAATGGGGCTTAGTTTGTTTTTTGGTTAATGTTGTTAATATTGTTTTGTAGATTATGAGTGCTTTAATGGTCACATAAACATAATAAATGAAATGAAATCTGCAGCACTGAACATTTGAGAAGAAGTCAGAAAGCTTACAGCAATATGCCTGCTGTCTGAGTAGAAGTTAATTTGTGTGTGTGTACTTACTGGTATGAATTCATCCCAAATCTTAGAATATCTATCATTTCTCTCTTAAAGCCCCAACATCTAAAGTTTTAAATTACTCAGTGTTTGTTTATACTCAGGTATTTTCTAGCCTTGATCATAGAATCATAGAGTAGGAAGGAACCACAAGGATCACCTAGTCCAGCCCTCTGCAATGCAGGAATCTTTTGCCCAACATGGGGTTCAAACACACATCTCTGAGATTAAGTCTCATGCTCTACTGACTGAGCTATCCCTCCCTTATGAGCTGCAGAAGGAGAGAAAAAGAGAGAAAATATTCACAGTGAGGGTACACAAACATTCATACGCAAACAGTGCACACAAACACGCACAGGGAAACTGGTTTTTTGTTTTGTTACTAAAGGTGGGGGGTTTAAAATACATAGATAGTGTAACATCGATTAGTTGTATTGAAAAGTTCCTTAAAAGCAGACAAAAGCAGAAGCTCAACAACTTTGTTTGGATTTCCACTTAGGGAAATATGGCACCCCTAGGCCAGGCTTCCCCAAACTGCGGCCCTCCAGATGTTTTGGCCTACAACTCCCATGATCCCTAGCTAACAAGACCAGTGGTCGGGGAAGATGGGAATTGTAGTCCAAAACATCTGGAGGGCTGAAGTTTGGGGATGCCTGCCCTAGGCTATATAAAAGATACTCTCCCTCTCTCCTCTGACAAACCCACACAAACATTGTGCAGATTGGAGAGTGCTCTTCCTTAATCACACTGAAAAAAGAAATGGAACAAATCAACCCACCCTTGAGTGATGATTAATCTGCTGCTTCCTGACACTGATTTCAGCTACCGGTTGACCAAGGACTGCTGTTTGTCTTGAACCCTCAGCTTCCTTTCTGATGCAGAGGAATTCCTTTCCAGCACAGGGGTGACTCAAAAACCTAATCATGCATGCAGAAGGTCCCAAATCTCTAGTTGGGGCTAGGAGAGTTTCCTGTCTGAAACTCTGGAAAGCCTCTGCCAGTCATGGGATGAGCACAGGAAGGACTTAGCAGGACAATAATCCCTCACCCATCATTTGTACCCACCATCTGCAAGGCCAGATTTAGGTTTGATGAGGCCCTAAGCTACTGAAGGTAATGGGGCCTTTATACTGTATGTCCAGCTGTTCTTTGTCAACAGCAAATTGTTGCTGTTTTTTGTGTTGAATATATGCTATATAGAAATTTATGGACCTAATAGTTATCTAAAGCCATTTGCACATAACAAAATATGTATTTTATCAAAGTAATTGTTGAACTGAAATACAATTAAGAAGAAATATACTAATAGTGAAATACAATTAAGAAGAAGTATAGTGAAATAATTATTAAGCTCTAACTTAAAATGATTTTTTTATTCATAACAAACTTAATAATGCAAACACTTTTTTCCTTTAATTTTTTTTGGGCCCCCCAAAAGAGTGGGGCCCTAAGCTATAGTCTGTTTAGTTTATATGTAAATCCAGCACTCATCATCTGGTAATCAGAGGTAGACTGCTTGTCAAAATGGAGATGCCATCAAAATTCCTAACTACTGATGCAGGCTTGGTTTTTCACTGTCAAATGAGCACCACCACCACCACATTTCTTAAGTAATGTTTCATTCCGGATTGTTTGAGTTAATGTTCTAATGTGTTGTAATCCACTTTGAGATCCCCCCCCCAATATATATATAAAGTGGTATAGAAATGAAATGAAATAATAATAATAATAATAATAATAATAATAATAATAATAATAATCTGCCGCTTCCTGATTCCCTGTAAGAGAAACTCAAATACCAAACAATAAAAAATGGGTTGGATCCAGATTTGCTCATGGTTAAAAGGTAAAGGGACCCCTGACCATTAGGTCCAGTCATGACCGACTCTGGGGTTGCGGCGCCCATCTCGCTTTATTGGCCGAGGGAGCCGGCGTATAGCTTCCAGGTCATGTGGCCAGCATGACAAAGCCACTTCTGGCGAACCAGAGCAGCACACGGAAATGCCGTTTACCTTCCCGCTGTAGCGGTACCTATTTATCTGCTTGCACTTTGACGTGCTTTCGAACTGCTAGGTTGGCAGGAGGTGGGACCGAGCAACGGGAGCTCACCCCGCGGGGATTCGAACCGCCGACCTTCTGATCGGCAAGCCCTAGGCTCTGTGGTTTAACCCACAGCGCCACCCGCGTCCCTCACGGTTAGATAATGCCAATTGAAATAATAACTAATTGAAGTTTCATTGATTTCAGTAGGTCTGATTACAAATCACTCTTTAAAAACAAATACATGCAATAGATGAACAGTCAGCTGTTGCCATGGCCCCACTCCTAGAAACTACTCTGGGCACACGGTTGCTGGTTTCACCTGGTAGAAGAATTTTAGAATTATTGAGTTTTTGCAAGACTTTACATTGTTTCAGTTGTTTGTTTTGATTTTATTTGCCCCCCCCCCAACTTTCTCTCTTTTGTTGCTCTTTGTGTGCAGAGCTGAAAACCTTTTAAGGGTCCTGTTTCCTGGATCATTAACCAGTCTTCTTACTTCTTGGAGCTCACAGATCAGTGTCAGTAGCATCAAAAGACCAGGGCTGTGTATTCACTCAAACTAACTCTGCATCCATTGTGCCCCCAGCGCTGGTTTGGGAACGGATATTGGCCACAATCCATATCTATCTTGTATCTGTCTCCTGTCATTTCATTTGATGCATTCCCCCCTCCAACCAGCTTCAATCTGAATTGAGAAAAAGAATGACTCAGCTGTGCTTTAAGCCAGTAATAGTGATGGAGTATGCAAACAGTCTGTATTGTAACTGGGTGGCACAAAAAACAATAACTTAAAATAGCCCAAAACTTAATTTGGGGGCTCAAAACATAGTGCTGAAGTGCTTCCAAAAAAGCAACTTCGCCTCAGCTCTCAAGATGGTGGTTGTGCTCCCAAGGAGATACAATGCCTGTCCTTTTTCTAATCCTCTGCAGCCCCACAGTCTAGAATCCATGGCTCTTCCAAGGCTCTTCCATCTGTCAGCCCACGCCTCTGTACACGTGGGGCAGGCTGCTTCTGCATTCTCTTTGCACTATGGGCAGGTCAGATTGAAATGCTGACTATAAAAAATTCTCACTAGGTATTTTGGCAAAAGGCACCATAGCTTTGGGTCAGTTTGCAGCATCGTTTTAAGAAACATCTGTTGCTGTCATGTGGCATCCAGTGACATGTTGACTGCATTGAAAAATGGCTGCTTAAAGGTCCAGATTTTGCTCATCAGGGACAATTGGTTTGATATACTTTCTCAACTATAATCACATGTTTCTGATGTGAGACCTTTGATGAGCTGAGCAACAGGACAATGGCATGGTGCAGGTAGAAGAATCAGACATTATTCTAACTCAGGGTTACCAGACGTCCCCATTTCCCGGGGACAGCCGCTGGATTTGTGAATAAGTCCCTGGACAAATTCCATCCCTGGAATGTCCCTGGATTTCATCTAATGTCCCTGGGAAACGCGGCAGCGGCAGTCTCAGCAGCTTGGAGCAGTTGGCTTTGGCTGGCTTCAGGAGCTGCTCGGAAGTCCCCATATGATCAGGGCCGGCTCTAGGGGTAGGCTGGGTGGCGCGGCAAAGCCATGCGGAAGCCGTGCTGCGCCCGCCCACCAGGGCAGGGGCGCCGGAGCAATCTCCGCACCACAGTGCCAGGGCGCCCGACATGCTTGAGATGGCCCTGCATATGATGGTGGTGCAGGGGCTCTAAGATGCAGCTTCCGGGCTGCCTCCGCCTTCCCTGACCCCAGCATCTGAGCTGTGAAGGGAGCCTTCATGCTGCCTATTGGAGCAGCCTCCCAACTCCTACTTGCGTGTAAGTAGGAGCAGGGCGGGGATCTCTCAGCTGTGAAGGGAGGCTTCACACTGCCTATCAGAGCTTGCACGCAAGCAGGAGGGGGCAGGGATCTCTCAGTTAGGCAACGGGAAGCCTCCCTTCCCAGCTGAAGGATCGCCGCTCCCTCCTGCTTGCACGCAAGTAGGAGTTGGGATGGGGCTGCTCCGAAAGGCAGTGTGAAGCCTCGCTTCCCAGCTGAGGGATCCATGGGCGTACCCAGGATCAAAACTAGGGGGGGGCAAGGGGAGGGGCCAAGGCACGGAAGGGGAGGGGGCCACAAAGTGGGCGGGAACAGCGAACTCGCGCTCCGCCGGGCTGTGCCCCTCCCTAGAAGCAGGGCTGGTGGGCAGAGGCGGAGCCCAGCCCAGCGGAGCGCGAGTTCAGCGTTCCCGCCCGCCGCGCCGCGCTCTCTGGTTCCCCGCCGCGCTTGGCCTTGCCAGAGGGCGCGACGGGGAGCTGGAGGGAGGGCGCAGCGCGGCGGGCGGGAATGGCGAACTCGCGCTCCGCCGGGCTGTGCCCCTCCCTAGCAGCAGGGCGGGTGGGCGGAGGCGGAGCCCAGCCCAGCGGAGCGCGAGTTCGGCATTCCCGCCCACCGCGCCGCGCTCCCTGGTTCCCCGCCGCGCTTGGCCTTGCCTGAGGGCGCGCCGGGGAGCTGGAGGGAGGGTGCGGCGCGGTGCTCCGCCTCTGCCCACCAGCCCTGCTTCTAGAGTAGGGCAGCTGCCCTAACTTGCCGCATGGTGGGTACGCCCTTGGAGGGATCCCTGCCCCCTCCTGCTTGCATGCAAGTAGGAATGGGATTGGGGCTGCCGCTCTCAGCCCTCCTTCTCTGCCTTCCATGCCTGACCCACCACACACCGCTTCCCCACCACCACCACCAAAGAACCAACAACTCAGGGGCTGCCCAGGCTCATGGAGAAAGGAGATGGAAGCCTCAGAGTTGGAAATGACCCTGAGGATCATCTAGTCCAACCCCTGCAATGCAGGAATATGCAGCCATCCTGTTTGGGGATTGAACCTTGGTGTTATCAGCACTATGCTGTAATCAACTGAGCTATATTTCATCTGGATCTTATCCTAATTTTGTCATAACAATACTGGGGTCCCTAATGTGGCATCCTTGGGCTTCAACACACTCTCAGAAACCTTATTGATGCTCACCCAGCACTTTTATTCCACCTAAGGGTTTGAGACTGTGTTTTGTTGTTAGCTAGTTGGGAAATTGCCTGTTTTGGGGAACAGGGGTTCTGAGCATTACCAGGTCCCCCCCCCTGTAGAATAGATATTTTGTGGTGCTTATGACAGTTTATTAGACTTCCAAATGTACCTCCAGGCCCCAAAAGGTCATTGCTGATAGTAGCAACACTAAGTACAAGGGGGTTAGAGCACTATATAAACAATACCTTCGCAGCCCCATTGCAGACTATGGGCTTAACGCTATGCAAAAACTTAGTTCTTCTGCATTTGGATTTGTTTCTGTATTCTGTGTACTTTTTGTATAATTGTCACAAACAATTTGTACATATGCCAGCTTAGATCTTTTTGTACCTGCTCCCCCTTCTGTAATTTTTTATTTGCAGATAGAAATGGAGGTTGGAGGAATAAAACAACCCCGTCTCAGACGTATAGCAGCTAAAGTGATAGCTTCATGCTTAGGCTGGCCCTCGTCTTAAAAGTATCTGTTGTGATTTGGAACAGATCAGAATAATGTTTTAAAAAATGTTTACGCAGGTCTTCTTGAGTGAAAAGATGATATGGCAGAATTAGAGAAGATGTCAGGAGGTAACGTATGAAGAGGTTAAAAGACTGTGAGAGTACAAAGGAGAAAATGGTAAACTTGCGCCAAAGGCATTTAAAGCCATATGGACCATAGAACCTTTTTGGTACACCTCTTCAGTTGAAAAGGACCTTATTCCCCACAAAGAGCTCCAGTTCTAGAGTTCCCTGGGAAGAAGGGTTGACCAATAAACCACTGGAAACTGTAGCTCTGTGAGGGGAATAGGGGGTCTTAGAATCATAGAATTGTAGAGTTGAAAGGGATCCTCAAGGGTCATTTAGTCCAACCCCCTGAATTGCAGGAATCTCAGCGAAAGCATCTATGTCAAATGGCTATCCAACTTCTGCTTAAAAATCTCCAAGGAAGGAGAGTCCACAACCTCCTGAGGGAGATCATTCCACTGTTGAACAGCTCTTACTGTCCGAAGGTTCTTCCTGATGTTTCGTCAGAATCTCCTTTCTTGTAACTCGAAGGCATTGGTTTGAGCCCTACCCTGCAGAGCAGTAGAAAACAACTTGTCTTCTAGCAACTCTCAGCACTGGCGCTGAATTGGGGGCTTGCATACTCACAGCGAGGTGGTGTGTGCTTTCTTTAAGAATCCTCTGGCTTTCCCCCTGTGGGAAACTGTGAGGGCTGTTTCCAGCATAATGCTTGGAACTCATGGATAGACTTTTATTTAAAAAAAAACCATCACACAAACTCTTCAGTTTGAGATATTACATGGGGATTAGCAGCTTTCTCAGCTGATTGGTCGAATGCAGACAATGACTGTGCTGGGGAAAAACTGATATGAGAGAGCTTTGCCTTGCTCTTGTTTGCTTCCAGTAGAGTATTATGTGGTGTGGTGGTGCCTTCATGTGGAAACTGGAGGGATATGCAAGACAGAATCTGTGGGAAAGAACTAAGGCAGAGGCACAGAACTTTAATAGTACCATATATTCCGGCGTATAATACGACTGGGCATATAAGACAACCCCCAACTTTCCTAGTTAAAATATAGAGTTTGGGATATACTTGCCGTATAAGAAATACGACCCGGCATATAAGACGACCCCCGACTTTTGAGAAGATTTTCCTGGGTTAAAAAGTCTTATACGCAGGAATATACAGTATGTAATGTGTAATTTTCTCATGAGATAAGAGCTCCACAACTAATTCACCTTGGCAACAACATATGTGGGATTATACATTCAGCATGCTGGAAACTTTACCATTCCCTTGCCTGCTAAAAGTAGGAGAATTGTATACTAAGTTCATATATATCACATGTCAGGAGGTCTTGTGATGGGCCCCTTGGCTCCATCGGGACCTGGCAAGGTTTGGCAACTTCAGATGGACCAAGAGGAGGAAGACAAAGGAGCAGATGGAGGGCTGAAAGACTGGCATCCAGGGGTGTAGGAAAGAGGTTCTCTGTGTGTGACTCTATATGACACACACACACACACACACACACACACACACACACACACACACACAGAGAGAGAGAGAGAGAGAGAGAGAGAGAGAGAGAGAGAGAGAGAGAGAGAGAAGCAGATTTCATGGCTTTCTCTTCCACCCCTCCAAAGGAGTGCAGAGCCTCATCAGGGAGCAGGGAAGACTTCAACAAGCCAGAGAGAGGGGCTGTTGGTGGTGGTCGAAGGACAGGACAGTGTTGTCACTGAGAGTCAGGCACTGCTGACATGGGTGTGATCAAACACAACTCCTCAGATGCAGCAGGCATGAGTGTGTGCAGCAGATTTACAGGGTGAGAGAGTCCCACAAGTGAGCTCTCCCTGCCTCACCTTTTAAAGCTTGGGAGGAGGGGCATGTCAACTGTTGGGACATCTCTAAAGCTTCCACCCACTGATGCATTTCTTGTCCTGGTCATGGAACCTTGAATTCTGGATCACGTGCTTGCTGCTGGGCCTGCGTGGCTGTTCTCTGCTACTTAGTGTGGGAAGTGGTTTGTCTGTCGGTTTGTTAGTTCTCTCTGTGTTGGGAAGCCTCTTGAGATATTGTCAGAAAACGTGGCACGAAGGGTTCCTGAAGTGGGGGACAGCACTCTTCATCAGCATTTGGGTGCCAGCTGCCATTTTGAATCACAATTGCGGACATAAACCATCTTTTTAAAATGAAGGCTGTTTCCAGAGTGGGTTCCTTGGTTCATTCATATCTGATTTGTCAGTGTGTGCAATAGGCATGTGAGGTGTATGTCTTACACTTTTCACATGTATTTCCCTGTTTCCCATGCACACCAGGGGTGATCCATGATGGAGTTTCCATGCTGTGTGTCCTAGCCCCTTCACTCATTAACTACTCCCCTGCCTTTCACCACCTTTTCCTGTTGTGGGCATGCATTCAGGTATTTCTGTACCTCTGAGTGTACTCCTTTAAATCCACTCCATACAGGAAGTGTGCAAGAGCATAAGAGCAAAAGCTACCAGCCTTTTGTTATCATGTTCCACAATGAGCACAATGGAGGCTTGTGCTTTGGGTGCATGTGTGTGCAGGGGGAAGCCAACATCCATTTTAAATTGAACAATAATAGTAATAGTACTAATAACACACATGTATTATGCAAGACTCTTATTTAATAACACGGAAGTTTTGATAAAAAAAAGTTGTGACAGACACACCAGGGGTCAGCCTCTTAGTGACCCAGCAACCAATCAGAGCCAGTTATAATGCAGCCAATCAGAAGGGACTGGTAAGTGAGAAAATTAGAACTTTACAGTTAAACTGTCAGACAGGAATCAATTGAGGTTGGAAAAGTGCCTAGTTAGGGACCTGGGAGAGATAGGGATTGGGGTTAGCTATGCAAGGCAACCTGGTTTAATTTTCTGAGAGAAAGTAAGAATACTAGAAGGGCCTCGGAGAGCATTGCTGGTGTAGTAATATTAATAGCTAGTGCGGAAAATAGTCCATCCTGAGATGAATTTTAAATAAGAGTACTGAATAAGGTTTTAAAGTTTTCTGTAGAGTGTGTTTGCCTGAAGCTAAGAATTGTGCCTCTCATGCATAACCTCACTGAGTACAATTAAATAAAAAGTCTAGGTTTGTTCCAGAAGTGCCTCATATTTCAAACCACTTGGTGGGAGGAATAAGTGGACACATACTCCACACAAGTAAAACACCTGGTTGTGGTATAATAAAGAAACACTACCACAAACAGTTTCTAACAAGGAGAGTTGAAACTTTTAAACACCCAGAAAATTGGTCATGTTACCCAGCTCCTCCCATCTTAAGTGAGGGAGTCTGTCACAGAGGTCTTGCCAAGACCTTGGTATTGAGTGCATGGGGTGGAGGGAGGCTACATTTATGTACTTTTATTAAAGTCTCCAAGGTAATTTCCACATGTGTTGAGATCTGGAGAAAAGAGCCCCTTCAAATAGTTTCTTCAAATGGGGGTTGTTAAAGTCCTTGAAATCTCACTTTGACAGTTGCTGTTTTTACCATCAAGCTATATGGAAATTTTGTGAAATGCCTAAATACCTTAATAAATTATCTTCCTTGGTTGCTTCCAGACTGAGATTGTCTGCTGTATGCTGCATTTCTGTGATCCCAATACACATTACCTGTTTACTGGGTCTTGCTACTATTGTGGGATACAAAAGTGATCGACAGATTTGTAATAAATGCATATAGACTCTTCCCCCATTCCTCTTCTTTCTGGAGCTAAGCTTGAAATATTGAAAAGAACGACAGCCTTAAGTTTTTATCTTAAACACCATCTAAAGGAAGTAATCAACTGAACTTGGTGAGATTTGTGGGTGGACATGCTCTGATAGAGCAGGCTACTTGTGCCAAGTGCTTGCAGTGATAATAATAATAATAATAATTTTTATTTATACCCCGCCCTTCCCAGTCAAGACCGGGCTCAGGGCGGCTAACAACAAATAATATCAACACAAATATAAAAAAAACAATTCAGTTAAAACAACAGAATAATACAATGTTAAAATTCAATTTTAAAATTAAAAATCTACGAATAAGATAAAACCATTATAAATAAAACCTTAGGGGTTTTGATCTGGTCATATGGATGCTTCAGCATCAGGCGAGGTGGCTACTTCTTTTTGCACATCACACAAAAAAGAAGAAATGCATCAACAAAAACGGACAAAAGAGGACACAGATTTGCATAAAATTAGGATGTGCTAATTTATATGCATAGATCCAAATTTAGAAATAGTTACTATAATTTAAATAGAAATACAATACATCTGTGGGGAAGACAGTAGTCAGGTGACCTGTGCGCCCGCTCAGTCTGCTGTCCAGGTACAAACTGTGGATAATAAATTTCATGGCTTTCCATGGAGGCACAGGTTGCAGCCACAGCTAAGGTGGCATTTTTCCATCTCCGCCGTATCAAGCAGTTGGTCCCTTACCTCTCTCGCCCTGATCTGGCCACAGTGATCCATGTGACGGTCACCTCCAGGCTTGATTATTGTAACTCGCTCTACGCGGGGCTGCCCTTGAAGCTGACCCAGAAACTCCAGCGGGTGCAGAATGCCGCAGCGAGGTTCCTTACGGGGTCCCGACCGCGGGATCACATTCATCCAGTGCTTTACCAGCTGCACTGGCTCCTGGTGGAGTACAGGATCAGGTTTAAGGTGCTGGTTTTGACCTTTAAAGCCCTATGCGGCTGGGACCCTCGTACCTACGGGACCGCCTCTCCTGGTATGCCCCGCGGAGGACCTTAAGGTCCACAAACAACAATATTCTGGAGATCCCGAGCCATAAGATGGCTAGATTGGCCTCTACTAGAGCCAGGGCCTTTTCAGTATTGGCCCCAACATGGTGGAACGCTCTTTCACAGGAGACCATGGCCCTGCGGGATTTGTCATCTTTCCGCAGGGCCTGCAAGACAGAGCTGTTCTGCCTGGGCTTTGGGTTGGATTCAGTCTGACCCCTGTGTTTTCCTCCCTCATGGTTTGTATTTATGGACTACTTAAAATGAGGCTGCATTTAAAATTTTAATATTGTATTTTAATCTGTATTTTAATTAATTGTTTTATTTTCTTTTATGTCTTATTGTAATTTTATTGGTGTTAGCCGCCCTGAGCCTGGTTTAGACTGGGGAGGGCGGGGGTATAAATACAAATTTATTGTTATTATTATTATTAAATCAGAAATAAAAAAATCCTTCCAGTAGCATCTTAGAGACCAACTAAGTTTGTCATAGGTATGAGCTTTTGTGTTCATGCACACTTCTTCAGATACACGAAAGCTCATACCTATGACAAACTCAGTTGGTCTCTAAGGTGCTACTGGAAAGATTTTTTTTATTTTTGTTTTGACTGTGTCAGACCAACACGGCTACCTACCTGTAACTATTAAATCAGAGTTGGACTGCTGAGTCCTTCAGACAGAGGGCATTCTCAAACAGGGGGCTGATCTCTGATGGCTCTTCGGAGAGAGGAGTGTCCTCTGCAAAGTAGGACACACGACCACCCTGTTGTCTTGTTAAACTGCGTTGTATTTGCCTTTCACTTTAAAATAAAATGCATGCTACAATAATGTCACTTTCCGGTTGGCATTCTAGTTCAATAGGTGCTGATCTCTAAATGGCAGCAAGATGGCGACGGAGAATAAGGAAACAGATGATACATGTCGAAAAAGAAGGGCCTGAGCTATAGCTGCCCTATAACAAAGCCTCTTGCCCAGGGAGCCTCAAATGAAATTACTGCACTACACAAGTCTAAGGGTCAAATGACATATGATATGAGATCACTCAACCTCCTGCAGGTTTTTTTTTTTAAAAAAGTTTAATAGCAGGCACCTCAGGGCCATTTTTGAAATTAGAACCTGTTCACACAGCCCCTTTGGCTTGTGGCAAACCTGCCCATTTTCATTCTGAGGTCAAAGAGTGCTTATGATAAACCACTTCTGTGAATGGCTCCTAATAATAACAGGCTATTATGGTAGCTATGGTTGTCCAATGGAACCCTCTAAGGGCCAGGTGCCAGAGGACAAACAATGGGGAAGACTGATGCCTTCACACCCTACTTATGGGCTTCCAAGAAGCATTTCTGTGATGCCTCCTGGAAGCAAGGTTCTGAAAACAGATGGATCCTGGGTGCCTGATCCAATTGGGCTTGTCTTCTGTTTTTAGACTAAAAGTTCCCATATCACTTAAACCCTCACAGCAGGAGCATGACTGAAAAATTGGGATCTGAAATTCACGATGAACCACCCACATGCCCACATGCACCTGGGGCAAGCAGGGACAGTTTGTGATTCTTGCCCCAATGACTACTGTACAGTGGTACCTCTAGTTACAAACTTAATTTGTTCCGGAGGTCCGTTCTTAACCTGAAACTGTTCTTAACTAGAGGCGTGCTTTCGCTAATGGGGCCTCTTGCTGCTGCTGCGCCGCTGGAACATGATTTCCCTTCTCATCCTGGGGCAAAGTTCTCAACTCGAGGTAACTCTTCCAGGTTAGCGGAGTTTGTAACCTGAAGCATTTGTAACTCGAGGTACCACTGTATGTCCATTGCCATTTCAGGCACAATAATGTGGCAATGTGCGTGTTGCAAGCACCTACTGGACACTGCCTTGAAAATAAACAATTGTGAGTATTGCAGCCCACCTAAAAAAATCCACACACTACACCATATTCATATGAAAAGTTTCTAAAAGTTGTTAATTTTTTTTAAAAACAGACTGTTTATGAATTACCACCCTGGTCCCTGGCATGAAAACCAACCTATCACCCCACCCCTTTTTTTAAAGGCAAGTGAATAGAAGGTGTTTCTGAAAATGTTTAGCTCTATTTATGTTATTTTAAAAGCGAAGTTGGAATGCATACCCTCTGATATTTTAAAGGATGAATTGCTCTTATCCATTCGTTACTTGAGAACCAGATATTGCATGGCTCAAGGCTAGGAGGGCTATAGTACTAATAATAAAATCCTGTGGTGGTGGTAGATATAATAGAATCATAAAGTTGGAAGGGACCCTAAGGACCATCTAGTCCAACCCCCTGCAATGCAGGAATATGCAGCTGACCCATACAAGGATTGAACCTGCAACCTTGGCATTATCAGCACCATGCTCTAACCAACCAAGCTATCCAGGCAGTGTTAGTATGTTTGTATCACCTGGAACAGGATAAATTCTCTATGCACTGATAACAGCTTCTAGGAACCGGAATCCAAGAAGATAACCAGGTTCCCACAAGAGCCTGGCTCTTCAGCTATAGTTAGCAGCAGACCCACTGTTATCTTTCATCTGGGTGGAGAACCTTATCATTAGGTGTTCTTGGAAAATGAAGGTAATACCAATCTTACAATATATCACAAGTTTTGGCATTCCACTGGTCAAATTCTTTATTTGCTGCCTCCCATGCTTTATAAATTCCATTTCTTTCATTTTCATCAGTGCTGCTATCAGATGTGAGGCCGGCTGCTATTGGTTTCCAGGGGGTGGGGTGGGGAGGTATGGGGGGGGGCTGATACCGGGGAAGTTGGACAGTCACTCACACATCACTCAAAAATAAAAAGAGGACAAAAGAAAACACATTTGCATAAGATACTATATGCTAATATATATATGTGTATAGATACAAAGTTAGAAATAATTACTGTAACTGAGAAAGAAAAGCATCTCATCATAGTGTGGAAGACAGCGACCAAGTGACCTGTGTACCTGCTCAGTCTGCTGCCAAGGTGCGCATGGTTGATGTGCAACTTTCAGACCCCTTCTCTAGAGATGGACAAATCTGTAAATTCTAGTTTTTCTCAGATTCTCATTTTTTTAAAAAAAAAAACCTTGAATTCAGTCCTCTCCATTTCTGTAGCAGTTTGCTTTAACAAAAACAAAAACAAAATCCAAAACTCTGCATGAAAAACTAGACCCATTTTGAATATACATTTTGTATGCAGTTTTGCCTAATATACATAGTTTGCAAGCAATTCCCCCTAGCGTACTTCATTTTCCTGAATTATTTCCCACTAATATATGCATTAGTGTGTGCACGCTTCTCTAATATACCCATTTTTTGTATGCATCTTTTGTTTGTTGGAAAACTGCACTACAGAAGTGAGGATTTTGAAGGACAGGTGCATTTTAGTTTGCATAGTGGTTTGGGAAGTGTGAATTAAGTAGTAGGTGCACTTTAAAATATGAATGTAATTTCTTCCCCACCTCTACCCTGCTTTCTCTACTTATGGTTATTTATCTTTAAATCAGGCTTGGATCAGACAGCTCTTCAAATAAAGTAGGACACACAGCCATAATATATGCCAAGCAGGTTAGGGAGGATACCATATTCACTTGGTCAAGGTCACTATTTTCGTCCATAAAAGACTGTAATTAAATTCCACACTCTCCTATGAACTCAATCCCTGTGATTCTTCTGCCTCTCCCATATTTATGAATACCCACAGGACTTCCATGCATGTGAAACTATTGGAAGGCAGTGACTATGACACTGTAAACCTCTCCTTATCATGAGCTGCGCAGAATAATGCAAACAACATTGTGAGTGCAATTCATGGAATTAAAAACTAGTAAAATAAATGTGTAGTGTGCTGCTTGAAAAAACCTAGATGCCATTGCAGTTTCACTACCTTAAGGAAGTGTACGCCCATTAAGAAATGCAGCTAGAATTTTGTTAAGAGAGTCGTTGATATCATAAGAGGTGAATTCATTGCCCTTTCTTCGTGCTGTGTGACTCCGATGCTCCTGAGAGAAGTGAAGCAGCAAAAAACCTTTCTAAGTGAAGAAAACTTGCTCAGTCTCTACAGAGAAGGGGCATATTAGAGCTCTGGTCTGTGTATGTGTGAGAGACGGTCGATGGGGGTGGGGCAGGCTATTTTTACCTAATCTCTTTGCTGAGAGGAAAGTAAGTCAGATGAATATTTTTACTAAAGAGGAGTCTGCTTTCTGGAACTGGGCCTAAGGAAGGGCAGTCCCTCTCTTTTAAGTGACCGACTTTTAAGATATGCCTCTCAAGCTCACTCTCTTCCTTCACTCAATCCTTTCTAATGTTTCTTCATGCTTAATGCTAGCTCAGCTGCAGTAGTTGGGCTACATCTCCCAGGCCCCTGCAGCCTGAGGGATAGTGTTATATTCAACCTCTTTCCTGTCCCCAGGAACTGGATCTGTCAGCAGAGAACAGCTAAAAATACCCTCATTTCCTTTAGAAATCAAGGATGCACATTGCCTGAACCTGGGGCCCACCTCATGAGTGCCTACGGTAATCCTATCAACACATACCTCTTTGGCTATGTTTGCACTACCCCGCCCCATCCACACACAGCCAAGAAACCTAATTCCCTTCACAGAAAATTAACTGTCTGCATAAATCTCTCCTGTACACTTAATTAAGGATGAGTTCTTCCAGTGCTCAAAGTTTTACTAAAGGTACAGTTCTCCTATAGCTCAGCACACCTCTGTTTTTATGAAGGGATGTACTGTCCAACTACCTCCTGGAAAAGACCCTGATGTTGGGAAAGATTGAGGGCACTAGGAGAAGGGGACGACAGAGGACGAGATGGTTGGACAGTGTTCTCGAAGCCACCAACATGAGTCTGACCAAACTGCGGGAGGCAGTGGAAGACAGGAGTGCCTGGTGTGCTCTGGTCCATGGGGTCATGAAGAGTCGGACACGACTAAACAACAACAACTGTCCAACTTAGTCCTACTTAAAGTAGATCTCCTGAAATTAATGTGCTTAAGTTACTCATATTCACTCATTTTAATGGATCTACTCTGAGTAGGATTAACTGTGGCTGCAACCCAAAATAGCCATGGCTTCCCACAAAGAATTCTGGAGGACTGTTAAGGATGATGAGAATTGTTAGGAGACCTCTATTCCCCCCCCCCCCCCGCTACAATACTAATGACTCAAACATGACTCAAACATCCTGGGAAAGTTATATTTCCCCAAATACCTATTACCTGGGATAGTGCCATTGTTGAGTGCTGCAAAAGGAGAAGGTACAGATGTACGGTACCTTCTACATTCTGGTCTCTGGTCCCCTTGGTCTCTGCAGTGCTCCAGTCTCCCAAATTTATACTCTCTGAGCATTGGAATATGACAGGCACCCTTGTCTCTGTGGTCAGCCAGGAGAAGTACCAATGGCATCATCACGTACCACTCTAAGGTATGTCAAAGAGTTGGCAAGCTGTCCTCTTCTATTATTAGCATGAGAAGCACTAGTCCCTGTCATTCCCATGGCTTTGATCCTGTAAACCCATGAATCAATCATCAATCCTGGCAATTAGCCCAAACTGACCTCATGGCCTGGTAAGGTGAGGTTACCTCACTGACTTATGTCCATAGTCAAAAAATAAGCTCATCTTCCATTATATAACACCCATCACATAAACACAGCCTAACAGGCCAAAATATTGTAAGCAAATTCAGGCTCCTATGGAAGCCATCAATAAGGCACCAGGGACATAATTTTTGGATACCACTTATCTCTTCATAATCAAAATACTGTATACTTCTACACATTTCCAACACACATTAACATCAGACTCCTCCTCATTGAGGTGGATTAAAATACTACTTTCCCTCATTGTACAAGAACATTGTGGTTTCCTAGTCTTTGCTGTTCTAAGGCATGGTCCCTTTTTGCACTGGAAACCCATGAAACAGATTTTTTTTTTTGCAAGGAAGGCAGCCTCTGTTTTTAATTGAATTTCCAGCTCAGTTCCAAACCACAATTTCTTTAGTAAGAGACCATGGTATTTGTAGAAAATCTCATAATGTAGGGCTACAGTCGTAAGGCTTTGACGGAGGTAGGGATTCAAGTCCCTTGTGGCTTCTGCATAATGCCTCATCTTCAAATTCCTGAGTCATGGTTTTCAATCCTTGGTTGTGAGGTTTGGATTTACACATCATGTCTTATGCTAACATATGAGTTTATACACTAGTGAAACAAATATGACAAAAACCAGAATGCTACCTTTTTTTAGTTTGGGGCCAACCCACTCTTTCCCCCTGTCTTCAGTTGCTTAGTGAAGGCTTCAGTGGGGAAGTCTGGGGACTGTTTTTTTGTGGTTGCTAAGCAACTGCAGCCACCTCTTCCCTCTCTGGCATTGTCAAAGTGGCTGACTATATATGGAAGAAAGGGTAATAATGGTTACGAAGATGTCTAACAAGATGTCTAACTTGGGTAGCAGCTAGAGCAGAGATGCCATGGAGGAACCAACAGTTCAAATGTCATGGAGAAATGTAGCTGGGCCCTTACTGCTTTAGAATCATATCCAATGTTTTATTGTTATGTATTATACTGCTTACATGTCAAAGTGGCCTTTGTACACAGGTAGCTGTGGACCTCTCCTAGGTAGTACTTAGCTCTGGTTTTGGGGTTCACCTTCCTGTGTGTTTCATGTTCTTGCATTATTTAGGCTTTAAATGCACAAATATAAAACCAAACAAATTACCGAATTGTTTCCAGAAACTAAATGGAAGCCAGTGCATTTGACTTGCTTGTGCATAACTGCTTAATACAGATATTTTTGCATTTTTTACATTATTTTTCTATTTTTCTATTACTTCACACACTGGTCTCCCTGAAGGAAAGGAAAGACACCAAAATTCAGCCACTCCTAAGGTAGAGCATGTACAGAAATAATTCCCTTCAGGCTTCCAGGCACAGTTGGAATTGGCCGAATCTAACTCTACAAACTGGGGACCCAGGTGGCGCTGTGGGTTAATCCACAGAGTCTAGGGCTTGCTGATCAGAAGGTCGGCGGTTTGAATCCCTGCAACGGGGTGAGCTCCCGTTGCTCGGTCCCAGCTCCTGCCAACCTAGCAGTTCGAAAGCATGTCAAAGTGCAAGTAGATAAATAGGGACCGCTCCGGCGGGAAGGTAAACGGCGTTTCCGTGTGCTGCTCTGGTTCGCCAGAAGCAGCTTTGTCATGCTGGCCACATGACCCGGAAGCTGTCTGCGGACAAACGCCGGCTCCCTCGGCCTATAGAGTGAGATGAGCGCCGCAACCCCAGAGTCGGACACGACTGGACCTGATGGTCAGGGGCCCCTTTACCTTTAACTCTACAAACTGGCTTTGGGCCAAGGATCAGAACAGGTGATATAAGAACAGCTGCAGACCTGGGTCTCTTTTCCTGCTATTTTCTATGGTATCTACTGCAAGCAATGCACCTTATGCTGTCATCACACAGCTGCTGATGTCAGGTAGAGACAATGAGACCCACAGTGCAATGGCCAACATACAGTTGGCCCCAGGAGAAGGAACTGCTTCTTCAACCACCACACAGTCAAACGACGGAATTTGCTGCCACAAGATTTAGTGATTGCCACCAACTTGGATGGCTTTAAAAGGGGTTAGATGAAATCATGTCAATGGGTACTAGTATAATGTCCGGTATCAGAGGATGTCTGAATTGCTGGGGAACATGAGCAGGGAGAATGCTTGGAGGGGAACACCTGGTTATTAGCCGCTGTGAGTACAGGATGATGAACTATATCGGCCTGTGGTCTGATCACGGGGCTCTTACGTTCAAAACCCCAAACCAGGGTTCGCAAAAAGCACTCACAGAAGCGAACGACACATGGAAAGTAAGTCAGCTTCTCATCTAGTTTCAGAAATCCTGTAGCTTGGCTAGAGACCATTTCCTACTAAGGTCTGTCACCATATACCGGTATCTGGCAGGAAACGTTCCCTTTCCTCTTTATCCAATGGCTAAAACTAATCTATGGAGGATTATGCATATAAACTGTGGATTGCAATGCACCTTAAGCATGAATATGACAGGTCATAGTTTCCTGCAAATCAAACTTAAGCTTGCAAACTCCCATCTCATCCGAGGGTTTAAATTGGATTAGTTATTTTTAAACCTCACAGAAGGGGCATTAAAATGTGCTTTTCAAGCGGCCATAAGCAATTCCTGCCGTAGGGCATGGGCTGCTCTGCTACTAATTCCTCTCCCTATCCCTTTAAATAACCCCAAGTGATGAGACAGAAAATAATATGCCAAGGCACAGCAAGGCACTCTACTTGCCTTTGCTGATTGTTGACTTTAGAGAGAATTCAGATTTCACTTGTGGGTGTGGGTGGGGGTTTGTTTTGTTTCACAATCCAGGATTTGCTGTACCACCAGAATTCAGCAGGATATATTTTTTTAAAAAGAAACCAACAACCCTCAGTCCTACCCATAACTCTTTAAAGAGATCATTACTGGAATGAATAGTCTAAAAAGTTGAAGGTAGCATGCAACTCAGTCACCTAAGAATCACCAGGCTGTAAAACCACATACACCAGGCCCTTCCCTTCCCTGTTATATTCTGATCTGAAAACCACTGCTGCCATTGTTAGCTTTGAGCCCCTCCGCTACTCTGAGATTTCTGGCCAAGTTAAGTAGTGGCTCTAGTTTAACTCTTACATTTGATACTTTGGGTTCATCATGCAGTATCTCCTTCCCAAGAAAAGAGCCTCAAGATTTGATATGTGCATTCCTGGCAAAATGTGTCCACATTTGAATACCCACCTTATCCACCCACCTATTTTTATGGGAAAAGTACAACTTTATAAATGTCTGCAATTCTTAGCAAGCTTCTTCCTCCTCCTCTTCTGTGGATTGAATTATTCATTTTTCTTTCCTTTTTAGCTAGACCTAGGCTTGCAGAAATTTTTATTGTGGAGCTGGTGCTACTCAATGGATCCCCCCCCCACAGCAGCCACATGACATTGTCCTCATCAAAAATACCATTCCTCATGGCCCCATTTAATCAGGATTCTATGACAGAGTCTGCCTCTTTTGGGATTGCTAGCTTGCTTCCATAGAAGTTAGCCAAGAGTTAAAATATTCATAAACCCCAGGTTTCAAATAGTTAGCCACTGCTCTAATGGTAACACCTGTTTTCCTCTTAAATGATCTCAAGGCTCAACCCTATATTCACTGGCACTGGACCAAAAGAAGTGAAAGATTTGTTGCCTTCTTGCTGACATGGGATTTCAAAGTGATGCGCTTAACTTTTGCATACAGATCTCAAATCCAGCTTTGCACTCTGCATGCTCCAAGTTCAGGTATACCCCATCACTGCTCACTTTCTCTAGGTTAGTTCTTTCACACTTCCACACTAAGGTGTATGTACTGAATGATTATTTGCTCCTTGCATATTTGTAACTTGGCTGTCTTAAGAGCAGTACACATATACTCTGCCTTTCTTTTCTGTGCAATAAACCAATCTTCTACTTCCTGGTGTGGCAAGTTCTTTATTAGGCATAAGGTTTAAAGGTATACACACATTTTAAATGGATGCACGTCCTGACTCCACGCAAAAGGCTTCATTCCTCTCAAGAGTGCGCATTGGATCGACACATGTGGTGGACACATATGTGGGTTCAGATATGCATCTTTTAACAGTTTCTCATTGTACAGGAGCTTTAGGCAGACAGAAGTGTAAATTACTTTGGCTTACTCCCAGCATATGAGGCAGCCTTGCATCTACTCTGGAGATAATGGGAGGGTTGCATTGATTCTGCTCTCCAGATTTGCGGGAGGGATCCCCGTGTTGTGCTAAGTGGATTTGTCAAACCTGTTTGAAGGGATAGTAGCTCTGTACTGAAATGAATGGAAACTGTAAATCAGAAGTAATGGACATTTCCCACCAGTCTGGCATGATTCAGCCAAAGTTAAGCCCTTTTCAGTTCTGCTTTCAAAGGCTGAAATGTACATTCACTTAATGACTGAGCTCCATGAGTTGTAGCCAACTAAGCCCAACTCAGAGTAGACCAACTGGAATTAATGAATTCAAGTTAGTTATGTCCATTAGTTTCAATGGGTCCTCGTTGTATATGACCAACATCGGATACAACCCAACAAGATTATAAAGGCTGCAATCCAGTCCACTTTCCTGGATGCAAGTCTTGTTGAACGCACCCTTGTTGAACCACCCTTCTGCTTTTCCATTTCCCCCACCGCTTTTTCCCAGGAAAACCTGCTCTTTACTGCTGAATCTGAGCAAATGTCAATCCACAAAAAACTCCATTGACATTTGCTCTAATTCAGCAAAAAGTGGGTTTCTCTGGGTGAAAGTGTTAGGACAAGCAGAAGTGTGGCCAATCCCTGTGAATTACTTCTGAGTAAACAGCCACAGAAGTATACAGCAGAACTGCTTAACATTAATTGCGCTGTGTCCATAATTTTAAAAGAACTTTTGTTGTTGTTGTTGTCACGGTGGGTTAAAATATTATTGGCTCCTTGAGCGGACAGCTGATCATATTTTTATTTTCAAGAAGTAAGGCTATACAGATGTCTTGACAAAACTATCAGGTTAAATGCACTTGTTATCTGTTAGAAATGAAAGTTAACAATAAATAAGTGATTTATGCTGTCAATAACATTATGGAGTGTATAAAATTATATTTCCCTTGCTTTAAACAATAACAAAAATCTACTAGTGGCATTAATATATACAACACAGGTCCTGAAATATATTTAAATTACCTTAGCCAGCAGTGCTCATATTTATTATTATTTTTATATGGAGAAACTATAATAAATAGAAACGTCAAATATTTACAATAAAAGAATACGTGGAATCAGTAGGTGAACACATACATCCAATTTTCATACACAGAGGGGGGGAAGATATTATATACACCCCCTCAAAAAACACCTGGATTTCCTTTGTGTAAGCGATAAGGGGAACATATATTTACTGAATGAAGATAAATTATATGCATGCTGAGGTGATCGGTTGACAGACATTCAGTGGTGTCTCTGAGTTTTGGTTCCCGTTAGTAAATCTGACTTCCGTAAGATCCAATTAATGACATGAAAATATAGGGGCCTGATTTTTTTTTGGATTGTACCTATGTAAGCTGATGATATGGTGATCATTTCAAACAATTTTATATGAACAAGGGGACCTCATCTATACTCTTGCTTCAGTGGGACCTGGAGTCACTGCTTGACACAATCACAAAAGTTGCCCTTGTTTGAAATGGTGTAAATAAAACTCCCTGGCTGCATGAACAATTCTATTGTTCTTCATAGGAGGAAAGGCTTATATGATATTGTTCCTGGTCCGAGTGAGGCTAGGTCCCCCAGCCAGAGCTAGCTTTGCATATGCAATGTGCATGAATGCACATGGCCATGACTGGGGAAGTTCCTGCACCTAGGAGATTGGTGTGCAGAAGAAGCCACTACACTGGGATTTCGTTCTGATACTGCCTTTCTGCTGAGGGAACAGTCGCCAATGCCTTCTGAAGCCACAGGAGCTATTAATGTAGCCTTACAGTCTCTGACTAAAACCTGCTTCATCGATTTAAGGACTACTGCAGTCCCTCCCATGCAATGTAGTGTCCTGAGTGATCTTAGTTAACGATAGAAAGAGGTTTATTTAGAAGTAAAGATGGAATAAAGCATATTAACTCTGGATAATAACAGAGATTGTAGTCCAAAATGCACTTAGGAGGTGGCTGGGGCTGAGGTGTCAAGATGAGTTAAGCTTCCTGTAGTTAACCTGATTAAATCATTGCACAGTGCTGGGTTGCGCTTATTCTACATCACCATTTCTTTGGCAACACACACACACACACACACACACACACAACCTTAGAGCACAGGATTTCTATAGCTCTGCAAACATTGTGGTCCTGCTTTGAGGAAGAGAATAACTTTTCATCAAGCCTCCGAAAAAAGAGCTTCGTGTCTAAGCAAGTTGTAGCCCACCATATATACGCTGTACAGGAAACTCGCCTCTCACATGAGGGCTTGGTTTCAGCGGTTGTAGGGCGAACCAACTACCTATCTGCTTTGGGGAGGTGTGAGGGCTCTGGCAGTGTCCCAAAGCCCTTCCACCACCTTCTCAAAGCACACCTCCTTCGGCTCTCTGAAGGCTTGCCTGCCTTTGCAAAGGAGGCATGAGGGCTCTGTCAGGGTCCTAGAGTCCTCACTCCTCATTCCCGAAACCTAGTAAGCACTAGCCCAGCTTTATGGAAGATGCAGGGCTCTAGGACCCTACCAGAGCCCTTATGCCTGACGCCTCCTTCCCAAAGCCAGGTGCCTGCCCTGCCTGCCTACTTAGCTTCAGAAAGTTTGCAGGCACAGTGAGGGCTCCGGGATGCTTCCAGAGTCATTGTACAGCCTTCCCAAAGCCAGGTAAGCCTGTGATCGCAGCTTTGTTCAGTTTGTTTGTAGGCAAATAAATAAATAAATAAATGGAGAACGGGTTTTCCCTGCTCTCCATTTCTTTATTTATTTTCCCTCAGCCAGGCTCATGCAAGTAAAATAATAATAAGATGCGAGTTACCCATATTTAGGAAACCCACTTCAGTCAGAAGCCAGGTGGATTATTTTACGATGTGGGGGGGGGGGAGAGAAAAAGGCATGCTTTTGGGTTGGTTGAAAATGTCCTCATCCAGAAACTGATTCCCTCATCAGCCAATTTCTAAAGAAACTGGAACAAAAAGCAGAAGAGGTCAGCTAAGAGCCACCCAAACCAATGCAAGGGACACTTAAGGCAGATGGTGTCACTTAGACAAGATCAATGGCTCAGACAGACAATTTAGTTTGCAATTCCAAGGTCCCCTATGCAGAGCTCTGTATCTGAGTTTCTCTACACCTGATCTGGAGCCCTCATTGCCTCTGAGAGAGTGGAGACTAGATTATTTTCTGTCTTGAGACTCAATGTTGAACCTGATCTACATGTTCACCAATTAAAATGTGGCCAAATCCTCTAATCACCACCACCTCAAACCTGCATCTAATCTCCCGTTTCCCCTCTTTTTTAAAAAGAGATGAAAGGATTTACATGAATACATTTTGTTGCACCTACACATCAAATTTGCTGGATACAATCAATAACCAATAGCTGTTGCTTTTCCTCTGTTACTTATAATACATACACTGTCACTGCCACATATCTCACAATGCCCTATGCCTGACACCACCCCTCTATATTGTACATATTTTGGAATGCCCCTAGATAAGAAGATGAACTCAATGGAGGAAGGTTCTGGTGCAGGGGGAAAGAAGAGCTACATCCTCCTTTCACCTCCGGATGTCAGAGAAGTCAGACAGTTCCTCTGCCTGTTCGACAATCCCGTGAGCCACTTTGGGACTATGGCTCCCAGCTTTAGTGCGGGTTTGGGCATTCCCAGGAAGCCTGCTACCTCTCTCCCCTCTGGTGTTTCGGGAGCTCTCTCTGGCGTCAGGTTCAGGGTGGACTATAATGTCCCCTTGACTAATAGAGGATCTGGGGACTTCATTTGGCTTCTTCTCTGGTTCAAGGGTGAAATCTCCATGTGGGATGGAGGTGCAGAAACTCAGGATAGAACACAGGCTGCCCCAGCTCTGTTCACACTGGGCCTGGACGCTCCGAGTGATGGCCTCTCTAACCTCCTCTCCACAAGCGAGCAAGGTGTTCACTAAATCGACATACGGCCTAGGAGAGAAAAAATAAATCAGAAGAATGGAAGGTTACAGTGAAATGGCAGCTTGAGTAGTTCGGTATACTTCAGGCCTGACCCCCAAAGACAAAGGCAGCCCAGCAGCCCCACACATCCATTCACTGAATTGTGGTTTCCTACAACCCTGTTGTTCGGTCCCAGGACTTTCAGAACAGTTTCGAAAAAGTTTTTTAAAACAACATTAATAATAGAAGTCAGGTTTAAAATAAACAAAAGCACAGCAACAACAAACTCTCAGTGTAAATCACAAAGAAAAGGACTTGGGGCAGATCAAAAGGTTACAGGTAGGTAGCCGTGTTGGTCTGGCGTAGTCGAAGCAAAATAAAAAAAAAATCCTTCCAGCAGCACCTTACGGGACCAACTAAGTTTGTCATTGGTATGAGCTTTCGTGTGCATGCACACTGCTTCAGATACACAGATCAAAAGGTGTTCACCTTGGCGCAGAGAGGTGGTAAGATAGTGGTTCGGAAAATATTAGGCAAGCCTTCCTGGAGAGAAACCTTCCATTGCCAGAGCAGTGCAGCCAGTGGAATTTGCGTGGGTTCTGGTTGTTGGAAATGTTACATGAACCAGTCCCCCCCCAATATTATGAGAATCGCACCAGTTATTGGAGCCATATTAGCCCTCTTCAGATGCTTCTCCCTGAAATTGAGATCACATGGAGAGGCAGAGTGGGGAGAGATGCTCACCCTGTGCCGGCCCCTGTCCCAATCCCATTGATGTGTTGGGGGATGGTGTTAAGTGTGAATGTGTGGTGGTAAGTCTGCCTAAATATGAGTAGGCAGCCACCACGAACTGGAATCCATAGAGGTACAAATTCAACAGGCTTCATGCATCCAGACCTTCCCTTGAGACAGTGGTGGGCTTGTGTCAGATGTAATGGTGGGGCAATGATGTGTGGCTTCAGAAAAGGCTCCTGTGTTAGGAGAACCATATCCGTTTATTGTATTGTTGCCAGGCAGCTGCAGTGTCTTGTTACACATTATTTTTTTCATCTCTGAGAAGTTGAAGACTTCTTGTGAAGTGACTTCTTCCACAAAATGGCTGGTGCCTGGTTCAGACTCCTTCAAAAAGATTGATGAGAGGCAATACTCACCATCTCCTCTGGGTCATTACAATGATGGAACACAGCCTGACCCCATTCTACGTAATTGGCTGATTCTGGTAGAAGAGGGAAATACCCACTGCAATATCAAAATAAGGGATTGTGGGAAATGTTTATCCCATTGAAATTAATGAACATGACTACTGTCTCCCCCTTTCAATGAACACACCTACTTTTTACTCATGAGAGACCACTGAAGGACCGACAGAACATTAAATCTCTTCTTCGTCAGCCTCCTCACTAGTCTGGGTAAAATTCTTAGTTGCCAATGGCAATCAGAGGAGTGGTTAAGGCTGGGATAAACTGTACTATGCATTATGGAGTGGTATAATTCAATGTGGAACAAAGTGCTTTGACTGTTAAAGCTAATGACTGTTAAGTTAAATAAAAAAATTCCTTCAGTAGCACCTTAAAGACCAACTAAGTTTTTATTTTGGTATGAGCTTTCGTGTGCATGCACACTTCTTCAGATACAGTGAAATGGAAGTTTCCAGGCACTTATGTAGAGAAGGGGTGGGGAGGGGTGGGGATGGGGATGGGGGATCACTCAGAAGGGTGGTGGAAATGGGTGATTGACTGACTGATAGCTGTTGATGACCGCAAACGACTGCAAATGGTTTTGCATGAAAAAGCAAGGGTTGAGATGGCTGAAGATCGCTTATCATGTATAATGAGATAAGAACCCGATATCTCTGTTCAAACCAGGTCCCTCCATGGTTTTGAGCTTGGTGATAAGTTGCAATTCAGCAACTTCTCTTTCCAGTTTATTTCTGAAATTCTTTTGTAGTAAGACAGCTACTTTGAGATCTTGTATAGAATGTCCTGGGAGATTGAAGTGTTCTCCTACTGGTAAGTTGTTAGAAACCACAGCAGATGTTTCCTATGGGTATGCTTAGATCAGATCTGAGAGGCAAGCCTATAGCCTTGACAAAATACCTTCAGGGGCAGAGAAGTGTTTCCCCCTAGCTGTTATTTTCAAGTATGACAGCTGGTATTAAACCCAGTTGGCAAACAAATAGTGCTTTTCCTTCACCATTTGTGTTATGAGAATCTGTTTGTAGGTTTGTGGTTGCTCCCTTGTCTCCAGTAGTATTATAACCACCACCAAAAATGGATATACTTTATTACTTGATCATCTAAATACCACTGGCATTTTTGTCAATGGTATATTTTTAACTGCTGTAACATAATATCATACTTATTTGTCCATAGCAGAAGACTTTTAGTTTCTAATGAGCTTAGCTGCATTCCACATCTTTCATACAGACAAGCCATAATATCTGATTTGAGGATCACAAGGAATTTTCTTTTTTAAGTTGTGGCAACCAGTCACGTTGTTCTTGTTTTCACTGATTAAGCTACCTCTCTTCATACTCAAATATCTATATTATTATTTCAGAATGTACGATTTAGATTTGGATTCTGAACTTTCTTTGAGAACTCATTTATTAAAAAGCTCCCAGTCCTCATCTTTAACCATTTAATAATAATAATAATTCATTATTTATACCCCGCCCATCTGGCTGGGTTTCCCCAGCCACTCTGGGCGGCTTCCAACAGAAATATTAAAATACAATAATTTATTAAACATTAAAAGCTTCCCTAAACAGGGCTGCCTTCAGATGTCCTCTAAAAGTCTGGTAGTTGTTTTTCTCTTTGACATATGGTGGGAGGGCGTTCCACGGGGCGGGTGCCACTACTGAGAAGGCCCTCTGCCTGGTTCCCTGTAACTTGGCTTCTCGCAGCGAGGGAACCGCCAGAAGGCCCTCGGCACTGGACCTCAGTGTCCGGGCAGAACGATGGGGGTGGAGACGCTCCTTCAGGTATACTGGACCGAGGCCGTTTAGGGCTTTAAAGGTCAGCACCAACACTTTGAATTGTGCTTGGAAGCTAATGTACTGGGAGCCAATGTAGGTCTTTCAAGACCGGTGTTATGTGGTCTCGGCGGCTGCTCCCAGTCACCAGTCTAGCTGCCGCATTCTGGATTTAGGCTGCAATCATATACTCACATGGAATAAGTACTGCAGCCCTGGCCTCCTTTGGGAAGAAGGGTGGGATGGAAATTTACCAACCTTACCACAGGGTGCAGTCACCCAGTTCCTTATCCATTTGTACCACCTTTGGCTATTATTGGCATGGGGTGTCATGCGTGATCTGGCGCCCAAACAACCTGGCTGTAGACCACAGGATTGTGACTGTTAACATCAAGGTGTGCTAACAATTATATAGCAAAGAAAATTTACAATATTAGTTTAGAAATATCAAAGGTGTTTCTCATTATTGTGGTGCTGACAATTGACACAAAAGAACCTATGAAATGTTTGACTATTCAACATTTGAAATTTTTATTCACCCCCCAAAATAAAAAATAATTCAAGGAGGTTGGCATTTGGTTCCATGGGAGTGAAGATATTAAGGGAATTGATACTTTTCAGCCATTTCCGATAACAATTGGGGAGAAAAAGGCCCCCATTTTGCATCAAACTGTACATCACAATGTTCAATATATTGTGTCTTATGCTAGGCTGGTGGTTCTCTTTTAAAAAGAAAGAATATACTGTAGTTTGAAAAATAATCTTTTCCCTTTACTTCTAAAAGTTCAAGTTTATTTTCACTGGACTATACTACTTCCACAACAGCTCCATTCCTGAACACTACAAAGGTCTCAATCCTGAAGCAGGATTTTGGAGAGAGCTGTTCCGTCATAGTGAATTGCTGTAAACAGTAATTGCTGATTGTTACACTGAGTAACAAATGCTTCCACATTTTAGAGACAAACAGCTGTCAAAGTGGCATTCTTTTAAAAAGCATATCCTGATCCGAATAAGAAGTTGAACTAACACTGATATATCCAACCTAAGACAGGTATTAGGAGTCCGTTTGTTGCCATTCTTGAAGTAGGGGAAATGAGCTTTTAAGAGAAATGAGAAGTAAGTGGAGCGTTTGTACCTATATTTTGGCAGGTTAGATATTAACAGTACGGTCTTTGCCAACCATTCACCAAAAATTGGCCTCACCAGGATTCTGTATGTGTAAAGTTAGAGTATGTTTTGAGGATTTGTGTGTTTGTGAAGCCTGATGTTTCCCCTTATAATATATAAGCCAGTTATGTGAGGATACAATGCACCAACAGGAAGTATTGGGACATAACTAATTAGGGTTCTTTTTGAATGCCAGCACCACCACTCCCTTTTATCTTTTAATTTAAGAAGCAACATATAAAATTTTTTGAAGATACAATCCTTGATTTCAACTGAAAGGACTGAGCCATGCCATTAATAATATGCACACATTCCTTCCCTATTCCAAACTGTGGACCAGGCTGTGGTCCACACAGTACATGTGAGGCAACCGGACCATCTGCCATCTTCGCACACTTTTATATCTGTGTGAAGGAGGTGTTTAGAAATACGGTAGAGATCCAGAGTAATCAGAGCCATGTTTACAAAAACAAACAAACAAACAAACAATTACCCCACAGATGCTATACCCCAGAATAAAATCTGCCACAGAAGCATTCACAGGATGTCTTTTGGGATAGTTCTCAAGAGGTATGTTTCTGATCTTGGGCACTTAAGTGAAAACCACTAAGAGCAACTAAACAGAGTCAAGAAGCTTCCCTTTGTAAACTGCTTTGATCCCCCCCCCCAAATCAGGTGGTGTATACATTTTATGAAATAATAAATAATAAATACACCTGAGGCTGCACAGACATTCTGTGGACGGTTAAGGAACCAGAGCCCATCTATTACAACAGAACAGCTGCACCCAACCCCTCCAGATGTTTGGGACAACTTCCATCATCCCTAACCATTGGCTGTGCCAACTGGAGCTGATGACAGTTGTTGTCCAAAATATCAGGAGGGCAGCTGAAGAAAAAACCAGAACACACTAAATTTAGTGTACTTAGTCCAAATGCAATGTATAATTCAGTCCACAAGTACATCCAAAGAGATACAAGGGATAAATCTGGGAGTGGCAGCCTGGCAAGACACTTGGAAATCCCTTTGCAATGCCATTGCTTTCTTTCTGTGGACTAAGGGCTTATCCACACTAAACTTTAACGCTCCGTGACTGAGCACTGTTTTGTTTTTGCCCCAGGCTTTCCCCAAGCAAAAACCTGCTCTTTAGCATTCAATTGGAGCAAACGTCCATTCGGGTTTCCCATGGATTGCTGTTTGCTGTGATTGAGCTTTAAAGAGCGGGTTTTCATGGGGAAAACTCTGGAGCAAAACAAAAAGGAGGTCAGACACAGAGCTTTAAAGAGCAGTCTGTGCCCTGAAACAGTGGAGGAATTATGGTAAGTGTGGATAAGCCCTCAGGCACCCCGTAGTGTGCTATCCTACTGTACCTGTTCGTTGCCCTCTCTCTCTCAAGGCTCAGCTGCATCATCAAAGCCTACCAGTGGTTTGGAAATGGCCCCCCACGGCATTTCTTTTCCCGCTGGCTGTCCCTACACTCCCAGATCAGTAAAATTAGGGTCTATGCAATTCTGTGAGGATGCACAACAGCAGGATTATCACGACTGGAGCATCCCTGGAGCAACTGGTGATAACACAGAGCAGGCTCCCCTCCCCATCTGAGCTCCCTTGCCACCTCCCACTGCAGTATCCAAGCTCTGACTTACTCGTGCTGCAGCAGGTCTTTGAAGTGAATCATCTCCACAATGACCTGGACGTTCTCCTTGGCTGCTGAGCAGAGGTCGTGCTTCTGGTAGCATTCTCGCTGCAGCTGGAACACCATCTCCTTGATGGCAGGGCACTTGCGGCTGATGCAACTGAACTTGTGCCGTAAGGCGTGAGCCTTGCACCGCAGAGCATCTTTAATGAAGGATTTTCCCTGAAGAAAGACCAAAAAAAAAAAAAGCACACCAAGTCTTCATCTCCATGAAGCATGACTTACAGCTGAGTTGCCACCTCTTCTCCGAGAAGCCTTCACAGAGTTACACATCACAGATCATTAAAGGTAAAGGGACCCCTGACCATTAGGTCCAGTTGTGACCGACTTTGGGGTTGCGGCGCTCATCTCGCATTATTGGCTGAGGGAGCCGGCATACAGCTTCCAGGTCATGTGGCCAGCATGACAAAGCCGCTTCTGGCAAACCAGAGCAGCACACGGAAATGGCGTTTACCTTCCCGCTATAGCGGTTCCTATTTATCTACTTGCATTTTGATGTGCTTTCGAACTGCTAGGTTGGCAGGAGCTGGGACCAAGCAACGGGAGCTCACCCCGTCACAGGGATTCGAACCGCCGACCTTCTGATCGGCAAGCCCTAGGCTCTATGGTTTAACCCACAGCGCCACCCGCGTCCCTCACGGTTAGATAATGCCAATTGAAATAATAACTAATTGAAGTTTCATTGATTTCAGTAGCCCTAGGCTCAGTGGTTTAGCGCCAACAGCGCCACCTGGGTCCCAACACAGATCATTAATCACATACAAAAAACCCCTAATGATATGAGGCCTTTCCTGTAAAAAATTGTGTTGCATTTTTATAAATAGGCCTATGAATGTTCTCAGATTACAATACGCTAGTGCAGAAGGTTGTTATGGGGAAAGAATCCCATAACCTGAGCCTATTTAGTTTATTATTTATAAATTGGTGCCTGTGAGATGGCACTAAACGTATGTGGCAATAGTTAGAAAAGGCCAAGTGTGGCTAAGCAATGTTTTCTAGTTACAAGGGCATGGAGATGCAGCACCCTAGACAACCCTCTGCCCCTCCCCACAGCAAAAGTCAACATGTGGTTTTAGTCTTCAGAGACACAGCTTCTCTAGCATAGTCCTGTGTGTTTACTTGACTTCAGTAGTGCTTACTCTCAAGTTCAGGCACCCCCAAACTGCGGCCCTCCAGATGTTTTGGCCTACAACTCCCATGATCCCTAGCTAACAGGTCCAGTGGTCAGGGATGATGGGAATTGTAGTCAAAAACACCTGGAGGGCCGAAGTTTGGGGGTGCCTGCTCAAGTTGGTATACAAAAGAACTGCAGCCTTACAGTGCCACCTAGGCATGTCTACTCAGAACTAAGTCCCTTGAAACCAGTGGGATTTATTCAGTTAAGTATCTGTAGGACTGCAGCCACAACCTGTCATTATCTATTATATACTATAACAAAGGGCCCTTCGTCCTTCATCCTGCCTATCCATGGCAGTCAAGAGAGACCTTCTGTTAGCGTGAAAAAATGCAGCATTCAGCATGTCACAATAGCATTATGACATTAGTAGAAGTTGGAGGGCACACCTTCTACTCTGAAACTTCCAAAAAGGCCTAGTAAGAAGGGTTAGATTTTGAAGATAAAAAATGCCTCATAGATATGCACACTGCATACTATACGATCTCTTATCCTTATTCTGCCCTCTTTTTCTGCCATTTGGTTTGAAGCCCAGTCATGCTTCAATGGTGTTACAATTCTTTGGATAATTGGTCAGCAATTCTTCTCCTTGGTGAATGACAGGCAGCTGGAAATCCTCCTACATTCTTCCCATTCCTTAACGTTTCAGGTCATCCGAGCTGATGAGCATTTCATGTTCTGTGCACCATATAGGGCAAACACTCTTTTAAAAATTTGACTCAAATTTTATAGTAACAATCATAGCAGTTGAGTGTGAGAACGCAAGTTCCTTTGGTTTGGGAGGGCATTTGAAGGGGTGTGTGTGGATGGTCTTTGCTGAGTAGTGCACCAATATTCCGTATATTATTTTCATTTTGTAACTGCTAAAGCTATACCTAGAAGATTCAATACTTGAAGCAATTCAACATAATCTAATTCAACCTGCATGGGCATCAAGGGAGCTGGGGAATGTGGAGAATTATGTGGAGAATTATGGCTATGGACCATAATGGGAATACTATTGTACAAAATGTGTCAAGTATTGTAATATAAAATGAGCATTTTGTTTTACGTTCTTAAAAAAAATATCAAGGGAAAGGTTTTTCAAAGGTGTCTCAGTATTAGGGAATGGGTGATAGATTCCTATTCATTTGAAAGGAAGCAGACATCCTTACATGTCTGAAGAAGCAGCTTAAACATTTCTAGAAAGATTTGTTTTCAAGTCCAAAGTGAGGAGTAGCCTTGTAGCTCAGCTGCACAGAACACCTTTGTCTGCAAGACAGCTCTCCTCCCTACCCACGCTAGGGGTTGAAATCTTTACACATAAATATGTGTGTGTGTGTGTGTTCTGTAAACTGCCTCGTCAAGCCAAATGCCACTGACCCATCGTAATGTGCTCCTTCCCTCTTTCACTGAAATTGGAGAGCAGCTGTACAAGACATAATAACAGGATGCTTCAACGATGTACAAATGGTTTGGAGAGAAAAGGTCCCAAACCCAGGCAAAGCAGCTGCAGACATCCCCAAATGAATAAACCGCAAGACAAAAAAGCAGGCACCCCCTGGAAAAAAAGGCAATGGAACAAGCCAACTCCCCACTCAGTTTAAAAAACAGGGTGCCCATGGTTGCCATGTTGGGAACCCAGGCACTAAAAGGATGACTAATGGAATTATTTAATTATTGACTCTGCAGGAGGTTCTGCTTGCCTCAAGTGCCAAACTGTTTTGAACTAGGGCTGTTCACTAGCCGTACTTAGACTTGTGCAGTCTGCAGATCCAGGCTGCGATTAAAATAAATCCTGTGTGTAAGGAAGAGCCATGCATGAAGCTAGAAGGATATTTAGATGCTGTGTCATAACAATCTCCACTACTTGAGGGGCAACCGCTTTAAAAAACTGGCTTTTATCTTTTTGGCAATGTGAAATGCTCTTCTATATGGGCATATCAGTGCAGACTTTGATTCCTGGGCTAAGCAAGCAATTGGTAATGGAGGTATGTTGAAGGATGCTAGGTTCTAGAACCTCAAGTCAAGAACATTACAGTGCAAGTTAACATCTGAGTGAAGTGCCACCGAGTTCAATGAGGTCTACTCCTAAGCAAGTGGGTTTGGGAATACACACCCATTGCATTAAACAAAGATTACTTCTGAGCCACTGCACAGTCTGTTTTTTCAAACAAGTGCCCCCATACTGTTTCACCTAGCATGCTGTGGAATCTCCGTATGGTGTTTTTCTTCAGCTGGTGGGACTTGAAGTGGACATGCAGTACATATATTGGGCTACTAAGAAGGAGTGACAAGTGTGTGTGTGTGTAAGGCAAGATGTAAGTTTAATAAGAGACTTTATGAATGAACCTTCTGTGCTACCGTATGAACACCCCCTATTCCAAAGGTGTTTCAGACTGGTTCATTTTTGCTGAAAGCAGAAAATGTGATGAGAAAACAGAACAAAACAAAATCTAACAAAACTCTGCACTGTTTATTTCTGCAGCTTTTGCAGCTCATAGGCTGATTTGTCAGTTACCTTTCCTTGTACTTTTAGGTCCAGTTATGCTTACCTGGGCATCAAATTTTCCAGCATTGTGGAGGAACGTCATGCAGATCTCATGTAAGCCTCGGATCTCACAGGAGTTGTTTTCAAAGCACTCAAATACACTGCACCCCACATCACCAGCATTGACCAGACAGTGCTGGATTTCAGCTGAAAATGAACACCCGTCACAATAAATGTTTAAAACCGGAAACATAGAAGGTGGAGGTTTTGATTTGCTAAGAGCATCATCATTTCAAGAAAAAGGGGAGAAAGTGCATGAGCCACACATTAACTGCCCTTGCCTTGCACAGAAATTAAGAGACAAGCTTTTAGTTACAGAAATGCAAAGTCAGTGTTTGGTGTTCCCAATCCACTCAGAGCCATTGTCTCATGTGGCAAATCTGATCCACAGAGCTCTTAAAGCAATATTCGCAACAAGGTTTCCAAGATTTTTGCACCTGAAGATATTGAGAAAGGGAATCGTCAAGATTGCTGAACAAGTGCCTTGATTATTGTTTTATGGTTGGGCCCATCTCCCCCAGATTACTGAAGTCAATTACAAAACTCCTACCGGTAATATAGCTACAGGAAGAAAGAGTCTTTTTGCTACAAGCTTTTGCTGTATGTACTGCCATTTACCATCCCCCAATATTCATTACACATTTGCAATTCAGTTGTGCACACGTTTACTTGGAAGCAAATACTGTACTACTGTGTTAAATGGGGCAAGTATATATTCCACTGAAACCCAATGCAGCTACTATAGGACAATGTACACACTCATGCATGCAACAGTAAAACCAGCCAGCTTTTCCTTCCATGATTTGTGCAGATTAAAAAAAATGCCAGTAAACTTCAAATACTGATAGTGTGTTAATATGTGTGTGTGTGTACTGACTCAGATACTGAGAAGTCTAAAAAAATGCAAATCAAATAGCACCGTGACATTTTAAGTAAAAGGGAAATGTTTTGAGTGCCATATAGACAGCCATTGCCCTAGTACACATTTATGTATCACTCTTTGCAAGCTTTTCCCAGCCTTTCTCGTCTGCCCTGGCAGCTCAAGTCACAGATCCTTTGATTTTCGTTTTATATTGCATACACTGCTTCCAGGTTTTCTCCAATGATGAAGCAGTTTATAAACAATATAATTAAAATACATACATGAAAGAAAATGGGTGTTCCTTAAAAGGGCACACAGAAGCCAAGCTAAGAGAGAGGGATCCTAGTTAAGCAAAATAAATAACAATCAGGTAGGAATTCCTCCTTTTTTAAAACACTGATTGGACAAAGGGCCAGAAGACCCAGAGCAGGATTTTGCAGCTACATCTCCTGAATTTCCATCTCAAGGAAGCCTCACTGTATTGAATTCTATAGACACAGGAGAAGCTGTGCAAAGCAGATGGGGAAAAGGGGCTCTTTGTCCAACATTGTGTAAGTATGCAGCTAGGGTGTGTGTGTCTGTGTGTGTAGTGTAGGCGGCCAGCTGTGCTTGTGTTGGGTAGGATGCAAATGCGGTTCCAATCACACGTCCTGGCCTCAGTGTGCAGAGAATTGCACAGATCTATGATTCATATGTGGCACTTTGGCATTCCTGAATGTGTGTGTTTTAATCAAAGCTTTGCAGCAGCCAGTTCCACTACAGTTAAACCTGGGGAGAACTGGAGGGTGTGTGTGTGCTGCTTCCCCGTTTCTTTCAATGCATGCCTGGCAGGTTTCCTCCAAGGAAACTGCACTGCATTGAGACTTATGGACCACTATGCATTAAAAAGATCACGCGCACCCCCCCCCCCCAAAGAGGGAAGACGGAAAAGGAGAGGAAACCCCCTGTGGTGAATTGCATCACTGCACGCCTCTCCTGGCAGGAAAAAGAGAGAGAGAAAGACTCAGCAGTTCTACTTAGGTCTGCACGTTCCAAGTGCTCTTTTTCTTTCTCAATCGGCTCCTAAACCTGCGCCCAGGAAGCATCCTTTGTACCAGCAATGCTTTTCCCCCTGTGTTTCCTACCCGCCTCCCCTTTAAGACTTTTGCCTCCGGAATCTTGCTGAAAATTAAAGGATGGGAGAGAGCTGACCAGTATGGAACGTGCAAAGACACGCAAAGGACTAGTCATTAAAATCTTTTTATAGCAAAAGAAAAAAAAAGAGTGAGCAAGCGCGAGCAAGCACGTATTCTCCTCGGCTTATAATTACTACCTGGTCTAACTTTCACTCTGGTCCTCCCCGTCTTCTGCCTGCGATGAGCTCCTTTTGCCTTACTTAGATGGCAGCACAGCTCGGGGGTCTGCAGTTCCAACAGGGGAACAAGCACGTGCGCTTCCAAACTAAAGGAAGCATTTTTATTTTCTAAAAAAAAAACGATTTCTGCTTCCTCCCTGCGATGCTCATCGCCGTGCCTCTTTTGAGCCTTTTACGCTGCACAGAACGCAACACCCCGAGAGCCAATTCCCCGAACTTAAAATGCCGGTTTACTTCCCTTCCGAGTTTAGACTCACATGCCGATACGGTTTGATGATATTGGAAAGGAAGCCCAACATACCTGTGTTTTGCAAAGACAGGCGCCCTTTTTGCTGAGGCGCTCTATTATCTTGGGCACCATCCGGAGGGTTGGTGGCTTCCGTGCCCACCACCGGATCCAAGCTTGCAAAGACCAAAGCCAGGGTCACGAATTTCCCTAACCACTCTGCAGCATGCATGGCCCCGATGTCTACGCCAACAGCACTAACCAAAGGAGAGCTCGCCCTCTCTCTCTCTCTCTCTCTCACACACACACACACACTTCTTTGCAAGAAAAAAAGTGTGCGCGCAGCGTGGGGTGATCAAGACGAGATATCCCGGATCTTTCCCAAGCCTCGCTCGGAGCGTGCGATCGGCGCTGGTACAAGTGCGAGAAGTGGCCAGGAAAGGGAACGGATGGTGCCTCAAATATCCCTCAAAGCTCCGGTGTCACTTGAATGAAGGAGTCGAGCAGATGTTGTCCGCCAAGCCGACCAACCGGAGCATCTCTTTCACTCTGACACCACGCTCGGGGGGCGTGGCCTGCGCTCAACTACTACACACTCCAGCGAGCAACTCTGGAGATCTCGGGACAGGAAAGTCGCTGCAAAGTGCAGCAGGTTGCAAAAGCATGCACCGGCGAGCGTGGTCCAGCGAGCGGATCGCGCTCCAGCCTTCCTGCGCGTTGCAGCGTCCTCACATTCCCAATGCGGAGCGCTTATTTGCTCGGTCGTTAGGAAGTCGATTAAAGGGGAAAAGGCGACGCTAAGAATCAAAAGCGTGGCTCTGCAAGGGCAGTCGCTTGCAAGCAGCAGCGGCGGGAAAAGGGAAGCTCTTGCAGGCGATGCGGACGGTGGTGCTTGCAAGACTCGCGCTGCTAACTAGGGGGAGGGGGGGATTGCATGAGTAGTTTGGAAATCGGGCCAGGTCGTTTCCGTGATGAATTTAGCGATACCTTTTGCTAAGCACCAACAAGACTCGCTCTCTGCCTGCCTGCCTGCCTGGCACTGTGCAAGCGCGTCTACGGTATGTATGGCACACGCGGCAATCGAGCGGAGCCAGCGAGTGGCCTGCGAAGATCGGATTTCGAGTAGGCGACCTAGACGGAGCCATGTGCTTTTGCAGCCAGGGGTGCCCAGGGCGTCGCCAATCTACACGTGTTCCTTCGGAAGCGGGTGGGGGGCGGCGGGCATGGCAGGGAGCTTATCTGATATCCGGTGTAGCACCTGAACCCGAACAAAAGGACACTTTCGCCTTTTGGATCGAAGAACCCCCGTTGCATGCTGCGGTTAATATTTGCATTTTAGAGCAGTACTTTATTAATCTTGGCTCGTTTTCTTCCTACATGTCACACAGAGCAGTTTATAATGGTGGTGGTGGGGAACCCGTACTGCCCTCTCTCCCCTTTAAAAAATAAAACATGATACATAGATTTGGACCCTAATACCAAGTGGAGGTGGGGGGATTCAAATGGAAAGTTTGGTTTTATTGTGCGCCCCCCCCACTATGGAACCGTCTCCATCCTCAACCTTAGCGCACGCCTTGCCTTTCGCCCAGATTTTGGGGGATATTTGGGGGTGGGGTGGGGGAGAAGCGGCGATCCTTTTCTTGTGTAACCCCACCGCAGTCGTTGCATCATCTGGTTGCTGTGCCTCAGCCCTCATCCACAGCCCGATCCTCCCGCATTCCTTCCCATCCGCATTGAGAGGCGCAGATTCTGGGGCAAGGCAGCCCGCCCTCCCCGGTGGCGCGTTCGGGATTCCCACCTAAAGCCTTCCGGCAGCAGCTGCTTTCCTTAAGGAAGGCGATGGAAGCCTTCAGCAGGTGACGATGGGGTGTGTGTGTGCCAGGGATCGGGGTGGCTCCTCTTCCTTCCTTCCTTCCTCTCCCCCTCCCACCCCCCACGCCCCGCTGCAGCAATCGCTTTCAGAGGTTTCATCAGGCAGACGCCGCCAATCTGCAACTTCTCCCCTCCGGCCTTCCAGTGGAGGAGAGCCGCGGAGTGCCCGGGTCCTGTCTGGCTGCTGTAATGCAGGCAGCAGCAGCAGCAGCAGCAGGCGGGCGGGCGGACCCTTCAGACTTCGCCAGGGACAGCCGGCTTGCCGGAGGAGGGGCGCGGTGAGGAATGTCTCCAGCTGTTGCTGCTGCTGCTGCGATCCCCTTGCTCCCAGCTGTCAAAATGCACTTGAGAAAATCCACTCTCACCTCCTGAAGTGGAGGGGAGCCCCTGGGAGGAAGACGTGACACTCCGCGGCACAGCCATGGAGGACCCTGTCACCCTTCCCTCATCTCCGCTCCGGCGCGCACACACCGACCCCCCCCCCTCCAAGCCCCGGCGCGCGGCTTTCAGCTCCTCTTCCACAAACCTCTCTGCCTTTCCGTACAAAGCATCGGGTGGTGTCGTCGAAGTGTCTTTGTTAAGGTTTCTGGAGGCCAAGCTGTGGTGGAGGAATAAGAAGGGTAAGGGAAAATTCAGGGACATTCACGAAGGAGGTGTGTAGGTAGGGAATGTATTTATTAAGAGCCTTATAGCCAACGAATTCTCCAAATGTGGATCTTTATTTATTTGTCAAGACTTAGGCTGCCCCACCTTTTATCCAAGGAGCTCAAGGTGGCAAGACTCACTTCTCAACCCCCACCCCTGTTTTAACCTCACAACAACCTTGTGAGGTAGGTTAGGCGGAGAGATAGCAACTGGCCCAAGGTCATCCAGCAGGACAGCGCTGGTCTTTTTGAATTACCTGTTCTAGGATCTTTCCTGGTATCGATTGGTCGTTACCTGGTTCTTCTTCTTTTTTTCCCTTTTGGAAAATGGGGACAACATTTACTCACCTGCAGTCTGTAGGGACCTCACTTGGTCTCCAAGAATTCTCAAAGATTATAGACAGAGGCTCTGAGATCACAACCACAAGTTTCTTTGATACCCTTGGGTGCACCTCATCAGGCCCTGGAGATCTGAATTCATTTAAAGTAGTTAGGCGTTCACCTCCTTTCTTATATTGGGCTGCAGCTCCTTCCTTACATCATTTATTCTGTCATCACCAGGTTGGGCATTGCTTTCCTTTGGGGTGAAGATATGTATCCCCCCCAATACATATACCCACTTATATATTCTCATACTTCAGGGTACTCCAGGTACCATGAGGTGTTGGTAGCCAATGGCACCAGCTTCCCATGCCCCTCATCAGGAAAGGTTAGGCAAGTGGCAAAGCAAGGGAGTTGCTACAGTGAGGGAGAAGCAGCTGAGGGCACTCTTGCAGCTGCAGTTGCAGTTTTGAGCACTCCTGAGGATCCCGGAAGGGCTGCAAGGTTTCAGAAATGACTGTACATTTTTTAGTGACCAGCTCTAGGCTCGGGATCCAACTTAAAGGGCCAAATTCAACTGAGTGGTCCCATTGGAGGAAGAGCAGCTAGCACAACAGGGCTCCCCCCATCTCTGTCATCAAAATGGCTCAGGTGTGTGTCTCAGGAGAAGCCCCACAACAGCACACAAGGGAGGAGAGGGGAGATTGTTCTGGGGGCCAAGCAGAAATGCCTGCGATGACAGATTCCTGCCACTGAAAGCAAAAAGTGGACAAAACATATACTGTATACTGTAGCAGCCCTGGTTAGAGCGAGGGAACCCCATGGTGCTTTGTCATTTGGAACTACATACAATGTGAAGTCCAGTTTGCATTTTCTGCCTTTCAATGAATTTTAAATAGTATTAGTCTAGACCAGTGAACAGTAGATTCCACCTTCCTTTGCTTTCTGTTAGTAAAACAGGCCTTGGCTGACAGTTTCTGTCAAGAAGCTGTGGATTATTTTGGGCTGATTTAAATGTGCAGAACAAGCATATTGATGACACCCCCCTACGACCGAATGACTACAGGCTGCAGTTTCCCCCATGTTTAAAAAACAACAGGGTTGGATGAACCATTAAGCAAAATAAGCATGTGCTTAGGGCATCAAGGGAAGGGGGCACTACTGGAATTTTCCATTGCCAAATTCTTAACATTCGTGGTCACAAATTGCTTAGCTGAGCGTTCCTTTTCTCAGCTGAAGTATATTAAAAAATCCCAACAGAACAACTATGCAACAAGGCAGGCTGGATGCTGTATCTACTAAGCATAGAAGCAGATGTGTTATGTAAGGTTAGTTTTCAGGATCTGATCAAAGACTGCAATTACAAAAAGTAGGGGAATTATTTTCAAGTATAAATAAAGTGGAAGTATACAAAAATAAACATTATTTTCATCTTACTGTAGATTTTTTCATTTTAAAAATAAAATTATATTTTACAGTTTATTATTGTGTATATATATATATATATATATATATATATATGGGGGCATCCAAATCTTTCAAGTGCTTAGGGCCTCTAAAGGTCCAGCCCTTTTAAAATAACAACAACACCGATCATCTCTGCTTGTGGAAAGCTAACATGGCAGAGAGAATTTAAGTTTAGTGTTTTCCCCCATCTACATGTAGTGAGTTTTTTGTTTTACACAACTGGCGCATTCAAACACACAATCCCCTTTGCATTCTAAAGCAGTGCCTTTCCGGAGAGATGTCTTCCTCCATGTGCTATTTTTGCATGTTTGAATTGGACCTCACTTCAGCTCTCATGAGAGCCCAAATCTACTCAGAATCTCTTCTCACAGAATTCTCCAGGGGCCAGGTCAAGATGCAATTCTTATTCTGGAGGCACTGGAAGCAATAGGCAAGCATTTCTAGATACGTGAACCAATGAATACAGCCTAAAGTAGAAGGGAAGCATGAAAATCTGCGATGGGGACATGCTTTGCACCCATCAGAGTACTCCAGACTCACACTTCTGACTTGCTTTTAGTGATGTATTTAGCCCCCAAAATGCCTTTAGTCTCAGAGACTTTACATGTCTGGTCCTAAATAAGTGCTGAAAATATTCCACAGTAGAGCATGATGTTCTAGCTAGTTTGTGTTCCCCAGGGTGCTTTTGTGCTTGGACACCAGTGTAGATGTTCCAGCCGTAGGGACCAGATAGTTCAGATATCAAAGCCAAAGCATACTTTATGCCCTCTCCCTTTTGTCTGGACTGTCTTTTGCCTTTTAGGGGATATGTGTTAGTTTCCCAGTGTTCAGAGCTGTTGGAAAGAAGCAGGAGGGAGCCAGGTTTAATTGCTACTTGAGGAATTATTGTGCGCGGAACTAATGCATAAATGCACAAGCCTGGAGGTTAGTGAGGGATACCATTTAGAGCAGCCTTCACTAACCTGCCACCCTCCAGATGTTTTTGGACTGCAGCTCACATCACTGGTGTGCTGGCTGAGGCTGATAGGAGTCGCCACCCAAAACATCTGGAGGGCAGCAGGTTGACGAAGTCTAATTTAGAAGGGTGCATGTCTGACACCTCTTCCTTCTCACTTCAGACCGCATGTGCTTGCTTGTCAAGAGTGTTTCTCTGGCAAGGAAATGGATTTAGCAGTTGTGCTTGAGTGGGTCAAACCAAACAAATGAACCGAAACAGCAGCAGTCTGACCTCTGCTGATAGCATTGCTATAGCTATTAGGAAGTATTAAAAATAATAATAACCACAGCATTATTACCATTTTATGCAAGGGTGGGTCTTCTGATCTTTGTGAGCATTTCTGGGCATCACCTGCATATCGATGCCACTGCACTTCAAAGCTCCAGACACCCTTCCTTCCGCAGCAGATTCATGGACATGTTAAAGAGAGCAGGGGACATGCTGGTGACGGACTCATGATAGCACCCTGCAAGCCAAAGGCCACCAAGTAGAACAGAAATCCCCCAGCACCACCTTTGGGAACATACTTTTCAGGAAGGCCTAGAGGCACCACAAAAACAGCACAAAGAGATCCAGGAGAATCAGCAAGGTCATCCTCCGCTGTCCATTCCTCAGCATTCACCATGGTAACCAAGGCAGTCAGCTCCAGAAATGAATTTAGCATGAGTAAGTCCTGTTTTAAAAGGGAAGTAGGAATGCTTTCTCCTTTAAGCTTTGCAGGTTTAGACACCCCCTCGGATAGCTTCAAAAGGGGATTGGAAAAGTCCACGGAGGATAAGGCTGTCCATTGCCACTTCTTCCAGTATTGGAGGCAGTATACCCATGAATCCGGCCCTTTAACTTCCATCTCTTGTGATAGGCCTCAAGTACTTCTGAATTCTAACCCAGCTATAAATGCAGATTTCCACATGTTTTCCTTTTTCCACAGCTTTCACAACACAAACTTCAAAATGTGATGGCAGCCACCAATTTAGATCACTTTAAAGAAGCTTTGACAAATTCATGGAGAACAAACCTGCCAATGGTTTGCAGTCATGATGGTTGCATACTACTAGGGACTCAGCTATACAGCCGCAAATAAAATGTTTTAAGTGTGTTGTAAAGTGCATTATCCTGCCAACCTAGCAGTTCGAAAGCACGTCAAAATGCAAGTAGATAAATAGGAACCGCTACAGCGGGAAGGTAAACGGCGTTTCCATGTGCTGTTCTGGTTTGCCAGAAGCGGCTTTGTCATGCTGGCCACATGACCTGGAAGCTATACGCCGGCTCCCTTGGCCAATAATGCGAGATGAGCGTGCAACCCCAGAGTCGGACACGACTGGACCTAATGGTCAGGGGTCCCTTTACCTTTACCTAAAGTGCATTATACAAATGTGACACTAGATGGCGATAGCGAGCTATAGCAAATTCAATATCTTTTTTCAAAACGTTTTATTTTTTTAAAATCATTTTCGCAGCGTTTTTTTATATGTGTCTAGATTCCACCTAGGATCACAGGCACTATGCATCTGAATACCAGTCCCTGGGGAGCAACAGCAGGCAAGGCCTACAGCTCCTATGATCTGCCTCGAGTTTCCTGGAGGTATCTGATCGGCCACAGTGGGATGCTGGATCCAGTGTAGCCTATTGGTTAGAGTGTTGGACTAGGACCTAAAAATTACCAGGCAAACTTAGGCCTGTCACAATCTCTCAGCCTAACCTACCCCATAGAGTTCTTGTATGTCACCTTGAGCTCCTTAGAGGAAAGGAGGCCTATACTTATATTAAGGGCATAAATAAGCCTTTGGTCTGATCTAGCAGGGCTATTCTTATGGGAAATTGGTCTCCTACAGAATTTCAGTTCCTTATAGTTTAAATCTGGGTCATTTTTGGCAGATCTTCAGGAATATGCATACTGTATAGAACTGTGAACATTTTGACACTACTTGGAAAAGAAGGACAGTAAGTACCTGTGAGGCATAGCAGAGTTCCAAAACTCCCCTTTGAAGCTCTGTAGAATAAATGGCTCCCTGGGGATGATACAAGCAGTGGTGTTCTCAGTTAATTTTAGACCATTAAATTGGGAGGAGGGTGCTTGTCTTTAGATGGTAATGTGTGTTACTTCAACAAACTGAGTCAGGTGGACAAGAAACTGAATCAGCAACCCTCTTTGACCTATTTTTTTTTAAAAAAAGTATTTGAAATTCAAAACTATTACAATAAATGGGAGGAAAACTTTATTTTTAGGTGACTATAAAATGAGGAAAATAAAACTAATGCTATGGAAGAAATAGCAGTAGGAATGATATTTTAAATGGCTCAAACACCTTTTTCCCCCCTCTGGTTTTATGAAAAGGTCAAGTATTTGAAAAATCGTCTCGGTGAGGAGTTATTTTCTGATTTTATAAGAAAGGCCTATTTGGTTGATAAAATATGAACTGTTTGAAAGATTTATAGGTGTCAGAAATCCTGCCTAGCTTTTTATATTTACAACAGCCACAATGTGATATTTTAAAAACTGGTATTTACTCATGTAATCATTTCCTTTTTATGTAGGACGTGAAGAAGAGTTTGGATTTGATATCCCGCTTTATCACTACCCGAAGGAGTCTCAAAGCGGCTAACATTCTCCTTTCCCTTCCTCCCCCACAACAAACACTCTGTGAGGTGAGTGGGGCTGAGAGACTTCAGAGAAGTGTGACTAGCCCAAGGTCACCCAGCAGCTGCATGTGGAGGAGCGGAGACGCGAACCCGGTTCCCCAGATTACGAGTCTACCGCTCTTAACCACTACACCACACTGGCTCACCACACTAGTGAACTGGGCATGTGACTACTGCCCTTGATACAAAGAGAGGTATGGGCAGAACAAAATGCTCAAATTGCACCATTTTGAAAAAGGCAGTCCTACAGGACAACAGCACAGCAACCATCACCTGTGTTTACAGGCCACCCCCTTTATACCTTAGGCAATAGCCTGTGTAATAGTTTTGAGTTATCCCGTTTTCTGCTTCGGTAGTTGAAGTTGCAAACTCTTTGGCATTAAAGGCAGAAAACCGTTAAAGGTTCAAAACTTTTGCTACGGTAGTTACATTAAGGACACAAGAAGTGCCTGCTGGATCAGGGCATTGGTCCACCTTGTCCAGCATTTTGTTCTCACAGTGGCCAAGCAGATGCATATGGGAAGCCCCAAAGCCAGGACATGAGTGTAATAGCACCCCCCCCAACTTATGATTCCCAGGAGCTGGCATTCAGAGACAGCTAGTGGATTAAAACACTCTGTTGCCCTAGTGCAAGACATCTACTTTTTTTTTTTTTAAAAAAAGACTTTTCATAGTTTGGAAAGTGATGGAGACATGCGTTGAAAAGTGTGATTATCAGGAAAACATGTAAACACCCAGAAAGAAACTTAGGAATGAATGCTCCTTGTCGTATAACCGCCCCACAAACAAATGAGAACAAATACTCATTAAAGACCGCACATAGTCTTGCCACCACATTAGCTTTGCACAAATAAATCAGGAGGAATGCTCAATAAATAGATCATCTAGTGTGTTTTGCAGATGAATCATATTCTGGATTTGGAGATTCTGATGGGCTGCTGATCTAAGCAATGAAAACACCGAATATTGATCCTAAAGCCTCATTGGTCACTTTGACAGGATGAGATCTCGCTATGGCTTCACCTTGTGGAAGTACTGATTCTACGGCAGATGACTAATTTTCTCATCCTGTGGCTCCACTAAGATGTCAACTCAATGGAGGGTTTGCTTTTTGCATGCAACAATGGAACGTATCTCGTGTCCATCAGTTCCACACAGGTTCCATCACTCTGTGACCGCAAAAAGTGCAAGTCAAAGAGAAGTAGCCCCTGTGCAAAGACCTGAATATCCATGTATCTAATTTAAATATATTTATCTCCAGCTTTTTCATCTCTGCTCCAATGGAATTGGGCTGCTGCTGCTGCTTCTTTTACCAAACACACACACACAACTATCCCCAGCTGTTTCCTGCTATGACTTGTGCCAACTGCTCAGCTGCTCATGGAAAAGGAAGGAGAAGGAGGCTATTGCCAGGCTGGTCAACTGGGAACTTGTGAGGGAAACTTTAGATCTTACCCAGAAAGCAGATGGGAGGAAGCACTTCCTCTTCGTACGCTTCCTGTGTATTGTCTAAAGTGGGAACTTGTGCATCTACCCTGTCATGATGCATGATTTCTGGATGCAGGTATAGATCCTGCATATTGCTGTGAGTTTTGGCTTTGCCTTAAAACCATAAGGGGTTACCTTCCCCCCCCACCCCCATCTCTGTAATATTTTGAAGCCACCCTAGCTGTGCCAGAGCTTTCTCCTTTGGCAAGAGTTGGCTTCTCTTTTTTGGGGACTACTTTCCTACTTTCCCAGTCAAACGGACTAGTTATAATGCTGGGGATTTTTCTGCCTCTCTCCTTAGCACATGCCTTGCCTTGAGTTTGTTCACATGCTTGAACTTTCTGCAGTTATTTACATCTTTTTGCTGAGATGGGCATAGGGGGCCCTCCTGGTAGTTCCTCTGCACTCAGAGGTTCGATATGTAGCAGCACAAGAGAGGGCATTCTCCTTGGTGGCCCCTAAGCTATGGAACTCCATCCTCACAGAGCTGTGCCTCTCACCTTCATCATACAGCTTTTGGATGATGCTGAAGATGCATTTTGTTGTTCTGGCTTTTGGCACTTGAGGTGTATGTTTTTAGGAGCCACCTAATTTTTACAGTTGTAAGTTGTATTAAATTGTTCTTAATATATTGTTTTAATGCTATAACCCACCCTGGAATGCTGGTGGGGCGGGGCAGGTAGCAGGCATGCCAACTCTATGGGACCAAGGTGTTTTCGGCCCCCTTAATATCTGTTGGGAGGGGGCCAGGCCCCTCAATGTTGAGGGGGCAGAGGAGGCTGAGCATGGCACAGCTTCAGTAGTTGGCTCCTCCTGAGTGCAAAGCCCTTTGAGCCGCACTGCTTCAGGCTCCGCCCTCAGCCTCGTCCCAATGTTGTAATGACACATGCACATCATGTGTTGCATACATGACATCACACATGTGCACCACACACCGGGGCCCCTCAATCTTAGGTGGAAGTTGGCACCTCTGGTGGGTATTAAATGAATAAATAATACTTGACCTCTGATTTTGGCACACTTGTAGGGAAGGGCCACAGCTCAGTGGTAAAACATCTACAGTATTTTGAATGCAGAGGTTGAATCACTGCCTTCTCCAGGCAGGGCTGGAAAAGACCCCTTTCTGAATTGCCAGAGATGTGCTACCTGTCAACGCAGACCAGCAATCCAACTTTGTAGTCAACAGCTTCCAAGGTTGTGTAGGGTGATGGGGGAAATAGATGCAGATGGCATTTTGTTGTCTTCCAAATGATTCCAGTTGCTGCATCATTAGACATCTCTTTATAATCTTAGCTGTGAACACCTTAGTTTTTATGAAGGCTTTGGATGCATAAAGGTGGTCCAGCATAGCATCTTGATTTCACCTACTCCTCTCAAAGGCTTGTGGGTTTTATGCAACTGATTACATGGAAACTAGATGGAAGACACGTGTTTTTGGTTCAAATAAAAGGAGAGGAGGGGGGAAAGTACGGACACAGGCAGCACTGGTTCCAGCAATTTACTGCAGAATATCTGAACCAGATGCTGTTAAACCATAATTCCAAGCAATTTGCCAGAATTATGTATCTACTTTAATCTTTTGAGTCAAAGTTAGGCTATGCATGGTTTGCATTACTTGTATATATAAACAAAACTGTGATGCGATTACAGCTAATATGAGACAGATAATGATAAACAGGCATGATTTCACTAACTGCTGTCCTAGCTGGGGGAAAATTGCAGCTTTCTTTGCTAACTGGGGATAGTCTATCATAAAAGAGTCTTCAAAATGTGGCTGCCCAGATGAAGACATTTCCAACAATCTCATTATTCATAGCTATGCAAAAGCAATGTGGAGATTCAGCAGACTTTTGTCCCTGTTTTTAGCGTCAACAAAGGCTGGCCCTTAAGAAGTCAGACTATAGCACTTAGATCTGCCTTCCCCAACCCTAGTGCCCTCCAGGTTTTGTTGAACTCTCAGCTCCCATCAGGCCAGCAATGGTCAGGAATGATAGGAGTTGTGGCCTAACAATATCTGAAGGGCACCAGGTTGGAGAAGGGTGACTTAGATGTAAAGAAATGGGGGAAATGTATTTGCATGAATTGATCAGTAGTGTGGCACCTGTGGTCCCCAGATGTTGCTAGACTACACTTTCCATCATCCCAGGCCATTGACCATATTGTCATATTGGGAGTTGGAGTCCAACAACATATGGAAGACAACACCATAAATAGACCCCTAATAGATCCACAATAGAGAAGAAGAAGAAGAAGAAGAAGAAGAAGAAGAAGAAGAAGAAGAAGAAGAAGAAGAAGAAGAAGAAGAAGAAGAAGAAGAAGAAGTTGCTCATGGGAATCCTATTATGTAAGGTACCATTTTAGCAAATTATGAGCTGTTGAGTCTGGCATATGCTGAGAAACAAAAATTCACCTTGGAACAACAGAGTATGGAAACAGATGACTGCTAACCATAAGAGATGATAGCCATGGAAACATCTGCTGCATGGCAGCCCTACCCATCTGGAGAGGCCTATAGAATCTGTCACATGAGAAATCAAGGATGAAGACAAATGTAGCATTTTTAGAGCAGTGAGGACCCCAGTTCTATTCAGTCCAAGGATATATTTTCTCTCCAATGTCAAGTTCTGAAGCAGGAGCCGGCTGTGCTGAGGCTCCTGTGATGATCTCCCCCTCCCAATTCCTGGAGCAGTTTTGCACTTTAAAAAACAAAATGAATACTACATTATTAGTTACATGAGTTTTAAATAATGAACTTGTTCATTGCTTGATTAAATCTCCATGGTTTGTGTATGATAAACTGAATTGAAACAAATTGCTTCCTTTTATATACAGTGGTACCTCGGTTTACAAACTTAATCCGTTTCGGAAGTCCGTTCTTAAACCGAAACCGTGCTTAAACTGAGGCACGCTTTCCCTAACGAGGCCTCCCGCCGCTGGTGCCCTTTCACCGTGTGGCTTCCGTTCTTAAACCGAGGTAAAGTTCGCAAACCGGAACACTACTTCCAGTTTTGTGAATATTGAATATTTCGTAAACAGGGCTGTTTTTAAACCAAGGTACCACTGTAAATAGTCACTATATGTGTTGCAGTAGGCATTGGCTTAGAAAAGACATTCCCCCTGGGATGAGACAGAAGGAATGCTTTTTCTAACATGACACCTGATACTCAAGGTTTTTTTTTTTAAGATTATCTTTTTTTAGTAGACACAGAGGTTTTTAAATTATGACTGAACTATATGCAGCCCATTACTAAAATGCAGAATGATGTCCTTAAATGTTGGTGTAGTGTAGTGCTTTAAAAAATGCTGGATAGAATGCCTGAAGCATGTGGGGAGGACAAGACTGATGTCTCAGTGTCAAATTGCTGTTATGCATGTCTGTCATTTCAGTTGCAAAGCACAGAGGAAACTGGGAGGAAGCTGAGTTTGCACTATTGCTGAACAATTCATGGTAAGATCTGTTCTGATATTCCATTAATCCCCCCACCCATTTCCACAGCTGTCTGGGTTTCCAAGTAGTTGCAGAGGTGTGGCACTGCTTAGTTTATTGTATAGCAGGAAGCTACAGCCAATTGCCTCTCCATACAGTTCTATCCACGATACAATATGTATTTAAGCAGATGCCATTTTGTTAGTGGTTATCTATTTCCATGCAGGGTGTCATTATTATATTTAACATTACAATATCAGAACTCGCTAATACAATAGAGTCTTACTGTCTGACCATTTTAAAATAGAAATTCTGGCTATCTACCTGCACATCTGTGCAACTGCTTGCATGCAAATAGCACCGCAGCTAATTCAAATGTATGATTATCTAAATATTTTCCAGATTGTTTGAACCAGAATGATGCCTTTTCTGCTTATCTAAGGCCATTCATATAAATTGAATTGTACTGTGGCTCTGGCTGCTATTCTATGTATATCCTTACCTCCTGCCCAAAAGAGCCTCCAACAAAATATACTGTAATTGTAATTTTGCTTGCTGAAATGGGATCTCAGTTTAGCAAATAGCATAGGCCACCAGGGGTGTAGGAAGATAGAGGCGGTGGGCCCCGAGCGACGCGATCCCAGGGGCGCCATCGCCGCTGCCCACCCCACCCCCAAAATGCGCCCCGCCCCTGCGTGTGGCTCGCCCCGCCCCAAAACGCGCCCCATGTCACTGCGCATGGCGCCCCCCCAGAATGCGCGCCACGTCACTGGGGGCAGTGCGCCTGCTCTCCGCCCCCGATGGCGGAGCATGAAGCTCCGCCGCTGTATGCCACTGCATCAATATTGTTTCACACCTCTCCAATCTCTGAGCAGTGCGAGATGCCAGGGGTTCTAGATGCTTACCCAGAGTTTGGTTGCCTCAGAATGAAGAACAGCAGAGACTGTGGTGTCTTTAGGATATATAGCTTATTTACGCACACCGTATATACAACCTGAGCCTTTAGTGGAGGGGCTCACAGCATTAACACCCCAAGAGGGTCTTGCTTCTCCCATAGCCACAGCCTTGGATTCCAACAGAAATCAGGCACAGCTCTGTCTCCCAGCTGCCCAGCCTGCTTCCAGCTTCTAGCTCGATGGAAGGGGGCCCACCCATTTGTACTCTGGCACAGAGCCACTTCCTTTGCTCCCTTAATGACTACACTAAAGAAACTTACCAAGAAACTTGTCTGGCTGTTCCAGCAATTGGATACTTGTTGGATCCAGGAATTAGAAGGGACTCAGACATACAGCCTAACCCCCCTACCAAACTCACAACAATATATTCGAATAGATGGTTTCCATCAGTGGCGAAGCTTCATGCTCCGCTGGGGGGCGGAGAGCTAGCGCCCCTTGGTGTGTGTGTGTGTGTGTGACACGCACTGGGGGCATGGTGCACATCCTAGGGGTGTGGCCCACAGCCCGCGAGGGTGTGGCGCGCGTTCTGGGGGTGTGGCGTGCCGCCTGTGGGGGCGTGGCGCCCGACGCGCAGGAGTGTGTGCGGCACATGTCTGGGGGGGGCCCCGCTGCGATGGCACCCTACCGGAATAGTGGTGCCAGGGGCGGTCCGCTCCCTCCCCCCCCCGGTTCCTCTGCCAGTGGTTTCCATACATTTTGTAAAACCCTTTTCTTTTGTGTGGTTAGAGATTAAAGCATAGTTTCCACAAATAAACTGACACTATTGACACGAAGTAGTAGTTTCTGCTTCTGTCCAAAGACTTGTTACAGTGTTAATATGGGAATAGATCATACTGTGTGTCAGTGGCTCATAGGATCGGCCTGTAAGATATGCGATTTGCTCAGTGCACTGGGCTGCTAACAATGTAAACCATTATACTGCTGACATCAGGCACAAACTATTTTATTTTAACGCGGCCTTCTTTATTTTGGTGAGACTTAGACAGGAGCCATGCTGGTTGTTGGAACCGATCCTTAGCAAACAGCCAGTTAAAACATGATTGAGGTCATAGATGGTAAAGAACTCCTAAGCCCCATCTGGTCCTTCTCTTTACTAGTTGCATAATGCTTTCTGTACAACATTCCCATGGGCTTTTCCCAGTCTAGCCAGAAATCACTTCGTTCCCTTTGTCAGGCTGCTTTCCCGTCATCATTCTCTCTATTTCCAATCTCTGTTCAGGCTATGAGTACTAAGGCTTATTTATGCAGCCCAAATGGTATTACCCACACATAGGAGGGAGATATCAGCAGGCTTGGGGGAGGGGTAAGAGAACCTGAAGATTTGTACAGGATTACAAAAAAAAATAAATCTCCAGGAAAACCTCCTCTAAGTTCCCACCCCTAACTTTGAAACCAGTTCAATGAGAATAGAGTATGCTCGTTGCCTGTTGGAAGGGGGAGAGAGAAATGGAAAACTTGTGGGAGGAATGGAATGGAATGGAATATCCCTGAAAAGTGCATGGATGGAAGGAACAGTGAACAGGAGCACTCTAGGCTGCGACATTTTAATGGTTGGCTTATTTTAATTGGAACTTTTTTGTTGTTGCTGTTGGTTCATTCTACTTGCGCTTGGCAGAGATCCCCAAGACCCAAGAGAGTCTGGGAATCAGAGAAAAATAATTATATGCACAAAAAAGGGGAACCTGCCAAATTATGTCCCTTCATCAAAGTTTCCCTTTGAAACCTAATTGCAGTCTGCTGCTATTGGGCCCATTCTCCAGTAATTCTACTGGATTTTCTTACCAACCCAGATAAGCACCCAAGCCCAAGCCCAAAGCAGATGTAACTGTGGGAACGAACACTTCCTCCACAGAGCCCTCCAAAATTTCGGGTGTGAAATTCTGAAATGGAGAGCTTTTTTTTACTTGCTTAGGGTCTCTCTGTGTTTTTAGAATCCTTCTATTAAAATACCCTGTTCTTTTAATGCCACCATCCTGGTATGACAAGAGCACTACGAGGGAAGAAATTTGCCTGCTAGCTTTTGGAAGGATTTAATGTCAATGAAAACACATTCTGCGTACAGATAGGTAATCCTTGGACAGTGTGTGGAATGTTGTGGCAGAACCGAAGACCATTTGAACTGGTTTGGCGTTGAATATCATACATGCTTCAGGGCTGACAAATAAGCTATAATTCTGTTGAAGGTACCACTGAAACAACAAACCCCAAGAGTTCAGTTGGTCGGTGACAGCTGAAACCAGAGGCTTGAATTACAGTGGGCCCTGACAACAACTAAGAACAGTTATGGCATTATTTATTTTCCTGCAAAAATACGTTTTATGCCTTTGCTGTCAATGAGAAAATAACTTTAATTGGCCTTGTGCATTTAAAATAGAGTCACATACTTGTGTGACTGTGTGTGTGTGCACGCACACACACACTCTCACACACTCACACTCACACACTATATCCATGTGTGTATATGTTAAAATACAGTGTTCAGTGATACAAGGGAAAAAAGGGAAAAAAGGAACAAAGAAAGGTGCATTATTGTCTGCAAGCAGACACAGTTCAGCCACATTGTATAACCTAAGACTTTAAAAAGTTTTGAAGTGAAATTCCAGAAAGTCTAATGAAGCTACTCTTCCCTTTGTCCCACCGTTTATTTATTTATTACATTTATATGCAAGGAGCTCAGGGTGGTGTAGATGGTTCTCCTCCTTCCCATTTCGTTCTCACAACAACCCTGTGAGGTAGGTCAGGCTAAGAGATGGAGACTGATCCAGGGTCACCCAGTGAGCTTCATGGCTGAGTGGGGATTTGAACCCTGGTCTCCCAGATCATAGTCCATGATTTCTAGGCACGGGTCTGAGAGGTTTTTCTTTCGTCCCGCTGCTTTCTCCAGGAAAACCCACCATTTGTACTGCTAAATTGGAACAAACATCAATCTGCAGAAAACCTAACTGACATTTGTTCCAATTCAGCAGTAAATAGCAGGTTTTCCTGGGGAAAGTGGTGGGACGAAAAATAAACCTCTGGGATCTGTGCCTAGAAATCATGGTACAAATGGAAATGTGGATGAGCCCAAAGATAGAAAGAGAAAAGTGGGTGGCAGCGAGAGAGAGAGAGAAAAGATCCTGCCCCGCTAACATACGTTTGGTTTTTCCGGAATGCCCACTTTTGACTCGGACCCAATCATTTTTGATCACCAGCATGCAGCACCCATTACATGCAAGGGGAAAAGCCCCAGGAGAAAGGATGGGTGACCTTCATGCAGAATTTTCTTCCCTTACTTGGATGTCTCCTACTATATACTGAAAGGATGGCTGCAGAGGGGAATATTTCTCAAGCATCCAGCCAGCAGCATGGTTTGCAGATCAGTGAAGCTTATACTCATTCCCCTTTCCTCCGCTGTTACCAGACACAGTCCATGCATTAAAGCTCTGTGTCCAAGCACCTTTTCTTTTTTTTGCTCTACGGAGTCCCTCTGTTTAAAGCTCAGTCTGAGCAAACAGCTATCTGTGGAAACCCTGAATTGACCTTTGCTCCGATTGAGCGCTAAAGAGTGGGTTTTCACAAGGTAAGCTCAGGGCTATGCTCAGACATGGAGCTTTAAATTACGGACCTGTGCCTGGAAGGAGTGGGGCAGAAGGTAAGAGTGGATAAGCTCAGCATTTCCACTGCTTTGCCTACCAAAGTTCCCATTTGACCAGGGGCATAGGCATAACCAAAGGGGGGAGGCAGGGGGCAGCTTCCCCCCTAGATCAAGTAAAACAATAGAAATATGTAACTTAACTGCCCAATCACGCCGGTCCTGCCCCCCCTAACAAAAATCTCGGCAACGCCCATGCATTTGACCCTATTCACAGTGAGCAGAACGTTGGCAACACAGAGAATGGAACTCTCAGCCCCTCAATTTGAGCCAAACATCTCTTTAGGAAGGGAGGGAGGGATTCTAACTTCCACATCTGTTATGGATTCCTGCAGTGGGCTACAGGAATATTATTATATTATTATCTGATCCAATGGTAGCTGAAAGAGCATAATTTGATTCTCTGGGAGAAAATGCTAGGTCACTAGGAGAGAGATTAAATCTTGGAACACCTCTGGAAAATTGTATTGATTTACAGGATATTTTAAAATGATTAGCAAAAATGTTTGGAAGTTGTACTGTAATAGTAATTTTTAGGAGACAGCAGTGTCAGATATATCCGGTTGGAAAGTGCATTTATTATTTTTGTATAGAAAAGAATAGACATCACAATCCAGCCTTTTAAATGTAAGTAATGTTAGTTGAGCTTTAAACATATGTATATGCTTAACTTCTTTCAGTGAAATCAATGGTGCTTGGGTGGTATGGGTACCTGGGTAGGTATGGGAATTCTACAGGACACTTTCCTCTTTCATTTGCTACAAAAATCAGGTAAAGATTAAAAATTCATATGACCCAGAAGTGACGGATTTATCAGTTGCAGACAAGTTGTTAACAGTTTATCAATGGAAAAGCAAGACAGAGCAATAGTTTTAAAAGATTTGCTATGTGGCACCTGTTTTTTCCAGATGAAATGTAGCACAATGAACATGTAAGGATCACTTATTTACTCCAGACGTTGTCGTTCCTGAAGGTAGGGCATCTGTTGTAGGGACACCACATTTTCTCAGCATACAGGCTCAGCATATTGGGAAAATGTGGAACTCCTGTTAAGAAGAAAGGAAGCTGCCATATACTTCTGAGTCACACCATTTGGTCCATCCAGTTCAGTACTGACTGCAGTGGGGAGCAGTAGCTTTTCAGGGTTTTAGACAGCAGTCTTTCGATGCCCTACCTGCAGATGCCACAATTGAACCTGGGAACCTGTGAAGCATGGGCTGTACCAATGAGCTGTGGTCCTCTGGAGCAGGGGTAGTCAACCTTTTTATACCTACCACCCACTAATGCATTTTTCTTGATGGTAAAAAATTTCCTTACTGCCTACCAGTGCTCGATGGGAGGAGGATTCAGCTTGTACCATAGAACCCCCTACCACCCACCTAGAATCCTGAAACGCCCACTAGTGGGCGGCAGGGACCAGGTTGACAACCCCTGCTCTAGATAGTGCTGTGTAGAATGCGGTTATGTGTCATGGTGGCACCTGCTGGAAATTCCTTGTGATGCACACAATGAGGAACCACACAAGTGCACCATACCAGACCCATTCTATAAACTACCTTTCCCACTTCCTATTTTCAGACCATGCTTTCTCACCCATCTCCTCCTCCCCTGGAGTGTACATCCATCCATGTTGGATAAAAGGAGAGGAGAAATAAGTAAGGACCACCTTTCACAGGTGCACATAAATCATTGAGGGTAAGGAAGGGATGGGGAATATGCTAATTAATAAATATTGAGCATCTGTCACCCCCCCCGCCCACTTTGACCAGTGCAGCCAGTATCACAGTTCTCGGCCTGCAATCACCAGTGTTTCAGTGTGTGGCTGGCTGGTTCTCTTTCAGGCTTTTGTAGGCAGGTGCAATTCAAACATTAAAACAACTTTGAAACTGGCATGGTGTATGCATCTGTGTTAGTAGTACTGTAGGCTTGTCCATTGAATATGCTAAAGAGTAACAATCTTTTGAAATTATTATTATTATTGGGAGGAGGGTCTTAAAAAGGTATTGACTGTATCCAGCACCTGGACCGGGGTAGTTTCAACCAGCAGGGAATTACCTGGAATGAAAACCAATAAGGTTTTGCATAGCTGCTAGTTTGCATTTGCTGATTTCTTGCATGCAGTGTTTGTATTACCTTAGTATACTTTTCGATTATTGCCAACCAGTTTTCGGTAGAGTTTATTATTTATAGCTGTGGGAACATAAGCCCCTCTCACTTGAGATGCTTCTGTCTCATTTGATTAGCCATCTAATATTTTTACCCTGCAGATTAAAAGCACCTCCCAAACGATGTCCAGATAGGGACTCTTTCCCCTTTACAATGAACAAATGTAAAAGACAGATGCGGAGGCAGGGAGGAAACAGCATAGCATCTTAACAGTGACACTGACACAGACATAACTTGCTCACTTCCGGGATCAATTCATTCTTCTTAACGTTTCCACCACACCTTTGTACTCCCATCAGAAAGGTGGATAACGATCCCCCTCTGGCTAAATGATATACATTGTGGGGTAGGGGATGGGGATTCATGTTGTGCATTGGAGGGCAGATGCTCACGCTCCATTCTTCACGCAGTACAATTTTAACACATTTACTGCCTCTTTGAAGGTTGCAGAGGGAGCCTTTCCACGTTTTCAGTGCATACTTATTGGTGGACTGCGAATCAGCGTTAGTAGTGATTTTCAGTACCGAATCTGGAGGTTGGTAGTCTTGACTTTTAATGTGCAGAAAAAGCCGTTCCGGGGGGAAAAACCCTCCCCTTCAATGCCGCAATCTTTGCCGTTGAGGCTTCAGCAGTTGCACACCCAGCGGCGTCTGTTGCTCCCAACCCCCCACCCCTTTCATCGTAAGACCCTTCATCACAGACACACACTGCAGCCCCGCCCCTCTTTTAAAGAGGCCATTCGTTCACCCAAGAGAGCGACGTGTGTGTGTAGAAAGGGGGGGGGGGGGCAACAGCTCCTCCCCATGTAAAAGGATACTGTCTGCAACACAGCCATCCCTTCCCCCCTACCAGGCGCAAATGGGAGCCGACCGGCTTGGCAGAGCACGTACCGCACGTGCGCCTGCCAAGGCGGAAGGGGGCCAGGAACCGGCGGGGTCTCTCTCTCTCTCTCCCTCCCTCCCTCTTGCCTGTCAAAGGCACCTCGTACAATGGCGCAAGCACGTGCGCGCCCCGCTCTGGGGCTTTCCTCCCTCCCCTCTTCCCCTTTCTCTTTGCCGGCCCCGCCCCCTGTGCCAACACACCCCTCGCTTCTAGCCAATCGCGAGGCGGAGACGTGCAGCTGCTCGGCCGCACGATGCCTCTTCTCCGCCCACCCGCCTCCCCCGCCTCCCCCTCGCGCTTTAGTGCCGCAACGCCGCTTCGGGCAGCATCTGAGGCTGAGCTGGGGGTACGGGCGAGTCCTGCACCGGACCGGACCGGCCACGTGCGCTGCGGAGGAGGAGCGGGCCAGCCGGAGGAGGCTCTGCCTGCGCGCTTCTCTGCGAGCGGCCGAGAGAGAAAGACAGACTTTTCTTGGGGGAAGTCGAACTCACTTCGCCACCATCAGATTCTTTTAAGACCGCTTGCCGCTGTGTCTATACAGTATAGCCTTTCGCTTAATAAGGTTGCAGGGAGGGACTCTATCGCAATCAATGGCAGGCGACGCTAGCCAAATGCCAGACAATAATAGCTCCTCGGCCACGCAAGGAGTATCCCCCCCCCAAAAAAAACCCACTCCGCGATAAATAAGGCGGTCAGAGTTAACCTATTTGCAGCAGAGCCTACGATGATGTGCACCGGGGTACGGGGAGGACGCCTGCCTCCCTTTGCGTTTTATTTTAGACGATATGTGATGATTAGCCCCCCAGGAACACGGATCAGAAAATCTCCCCGCAACAAAGCTTTAATGCTTTCTGCTGTTGTCGTTGCAAGTCTTTGAAATGAATCTTGAGGGCCGCCCTTTAGTCAGTACGGCTGCCTTTCCAGGTAAAGCTTGGAAATGGCACCTCCGAGGTTCAGCATGGGAACGTGCAAAATGCGCTTCGAAAAGAAATTGGTTGGGTTTTTAAAGCAACGACCACATCCAGATAAATTAGTCACATATCAAAAACATTAAAAGAAGCGCCTTGATGACGTCTGAGAAGTCCATTCTCTTCCTGTTGGGTGGGTCTACTTGGCCATTGATCAGCTCCAGTCATCTATGTAGTGCGAAATAAACTGCAATAAGAACAACACAATAGGTGTAATGGTTGTGTGTAATCTAGATTAAATGCAACGGGATTAGGGTGAGTTCAGTGGGAGATTTCTAGATGTTTTTAAAAAACCACTTTTCTCTCAGCTCTAAAATTGTGCTGCTGCAAATCCACAGTGCATTGGTGTAATGGCCTTTCTCCTTATATAGTAGGGAGTTATCTTTGCTATTGGGCAAAGATGCACACCAGCTATGCACAAAATACATTGCTTATTATGCAACCACACTAAGAGTTTTGCCCATGTAACAGATGTGCTAGAAAGGTGGCCTCTATAGACTACCACTATTTTGTAGGAAGGTTCAAGCATACACAGGAACTGTAGGTTTCTGCACTTCTGCTGAGTCACTCTATCACAACAAATGGACCATTTGCATTTTAGAAAGTGATAGGAAAATGGAGAAGTGTGGGATGAACAAATGACTAATAGGAAGATGTGTAAACACCCCATAAGCAAATTAGAATGAATGCACATTGTCATCTAACCGCCCCACAAAGAAAACACAAATTGCTCAATAAACACTGGCTATAATCTAACATCAGTGTAAACTCTTTGCAGGCAAGTCTGGATGAATGGGCAGTAGATAGGCTGTCTGGAAGGGCTCATTGCCATGGGGGGAACAATGACTGCAGGTACTCAAGACTGCACCTTGAGTGCTAAGAAATGTGATATTCCTGAGAAAGAAAGGCCCTTAAAAACAATGGTCTGAAAGATCCTCTTGTAACCAAAATAAAGACCCTCTGGCCACCATATCTGGAAAGTCCACTTTGGAAACAACCCAATTGCAGGCAGATTAACCCAGGCTAACACGCTAGTGCTTCTGTGTTGTGGTTAGAGCATCAGACAAGGACCTGGGAGACCACAGTTGAAACCCCCACTCTTGTCATGAAGCGCTCTGGATGACCTTAGGCCACTTGCTGTCTTGAGAGTCAGTGTGGTGTAGTGGTTAAGAGCGGTAGACTCGTAATCAGGGGAACCGGGTTCGCGTCTCCGCTCTTCCACATGCAGCTGCTGGGTGACCTTGGGCTAGTCACACTTCTTTGAAGTCTCTCAGCCTCACTCACCTCACAGAGTGTTTGTTGTGGGGGAGGAAGGGAAAGGAGAATGTTAGCCGCTTTGAGACTCCTTCAGGTAGTGATAAAGCAGGATATCAAATCCAAACTCTTCTTCCAGCTTCATGTACCTCACAAAGCTCTTGTCAGGATAAAATGGGGAGGGCAAGAATCATGTATACTACCTTGAGCTCCTTGAAGCAAATGTGGTATATAAATGTAATAATAATAATAATAATAATAATAATAATAATAATAATGTGAACTGATTGTTGTGAGCTAGCATCAGTGGAGTAAGTTAATTTCCAGTTTTGATGTGGTTTAAGAATTTAAGAATCATTTGCAATGATGATAATAATAACAAATGCACCTCAAAAGCTAGGCACTGTACATTATCTATGTTAAGGGTTAAAATCTTTCTAAAAAAGACTAGACCATAAGGAAAGGAAGGAGATGGAGAGGCCAGGAGAAGATGCATGTTTTCAAACACTGCAAGAAGGGAGAAATGTGAGTTTTCAGAGATGGTGAGTGCCACAAAAAAGGGCAGGGGCTGCCAATAAAAGAAAAGACCTGAAATAGGAGAAGTAATCCAAAAGGCAAGCTAAGACAAGAACATTGCCAGAGTGAAGATGAGAGGTCAAATAAAGAAAAAAAGAATACTTAGATAAGAGGATGCGAAAGAGTGGAGCTTTATTATTCAATTCAGTAAAGAAATTGAAGCTAACGAAGGGAGTATTAGAAAGCAATATGGGTAGAATGAAAAAAAAAGTGAAATGAGCCACAGAATTGGGACTGGAGGGGGAGAGAGAGAATTAAAAATATGCACATAAGAAAGGAGAATTATAACAGTCAAGCCTGAAATAACAGTCCAGTGCCTTTACAGCAGGAGGCGAATGAACACATTTTAGCAAGGGAAGCTTGTTCTCTCGTAGCTTGAAAGTTAAGTGAACTGGATTTCTTGTTTCTCTACAGATAATAGACAATGCAGCTAATGTTGAAAATCACATTTTTATAAAGCAAGGAGGGGGAACCTAAGACTTGTTTGCATCCACCTCCCATCAGCCCCAGCCAGCATGGCCAATTGTCAGGGATGATGGAAGTTGTAGTCAAACAACACCTTTAGGCAGAGGCGGAGCTAGCTGCTGTGCACCCAGGGGTGGGGCGAGCGTCCCAGGGGGGCAGGGCGGTGGTGTAAACCCCCTCAGGGATGACACCCGGGGAGGACCGCACCCCCCCCCAAACCGCCTTCCTCTGCCAGTGCCTTTAGGGACACATGTTCCCAGTCCCTGATACAAAAGCATCAGTTTTGCAACCGTTGGAGAAAAATGATTTCATTGCCAAAATATCTGAGCCATCAGTGGAAGAATAAATCAGGTGAACTGTGGATTCTTAGAAAGCATTTTTCAGGGAGAAGATGGAGAGTATCTGTGTATCTTGGAGTACTGCCAAGTACTGTCCTTGAGTAGACAGAAGCATGAGTTTCGCAAGGAAGAACAATGCACTGATTGGCTTAAATATATTTTAAGGACCTATTCACATGCTCATTCTTGAGATGGAAAAGTCCACACTCAAACAGACTGAGATTTTCACCTATGTTATGTTCTATGTGTATATCTTCAAAGTTATAACATAAAAGAAAATAGCAGCAGTTTTTATTTTTATTTTATGAGAAGATTTTCAAGAAGGGAGTGTTTCAGATGCACATTGTCCCATATGAAAATGAGGTGGTGTAGTCACAGAGTGCACACTTTACCACACCCAAAATAAATATTTGAGTCACCTGAGAGTGCCCCTAGCAAAACTCCAAGCATACCTCTCCGCAGAAATCAATAGTTAACTCTTTATATTAGCTTTGGTAGTTGTTCATGTCAATTAAAACACACCCTAGGCATATGCCTATGGTTAGTCACTCTTGACTATACTATAACGGAAAGCTAGTTTCCTCATTAATCATCCATGTACCGTATTCATTGTGGCATTTATATCCCACCTTTCCTCCAAGGAGCTTAGGGTGACGTACATAGTTCTCCTCTTGCCACAACCCTGTAAGGTAGGTTAGGTTGAGAGACAGTGACTGGCCTACAGCCATGCAGTAAGGTTCACGGCTGAGTGGGGATTTGAACCCTTGTCTCCCATGTCCTAGTCCAATGCTCTAATCCCGTGAGGTAAACTGAGGTGAGCAAGAGATTAACCAGCCTAGCAGTGCAATGTGCTGTCTCTTACACCTGCATTTGTGGGGCCACTTGCTCATTCTGCTGTGTATGCCAATCCCTATTTTTATGTGACATGGCAATACTAATTTATCTGGAATATGGAACATGTTCCATTTTGCCGCTTGCACAAGAAAATGGCCTGCTTGTTCAACAGCTCAATTTCATATTTTGACAAAACATATTAGGGAGTAAATTTGAAAGCTCCAACCATCCTCAGGCTCTTCCTTTTCCCTCAGACGAGGATTCAACTGGCGTCATCGTAAGTGCTTTCTTGCCTGTGTGGGGAGAGGATAACAGGGACCCAGAGAGTTACATTCTCTTGTTTTTAGGAATCTCAGCCCAGTAAGGCATACAATGACTTCCTTCACAAGGTGGAAGACCAAGGAGATGAGCCATAGGCAATAAGGAACGGGAAGCGAGAGCTTTAGTGGGACATTGCTATAATCTGTATTTAATGGCTTTTTACCGGAGGATCTGTCTGACCATTCCAGATTCCCCCCACCCCTCTCAGTTCTCGTTTTTATAAGCTATCTAATGCGTGGAAACGTCAGTTCTGGGCATATGTTCGCGTCCCTGGAGTCTTGTTCAGACATCCAGTGGAACATTTTCTAATTCAAAAGATAAACACTTCTGTTGGACTTGAGGGGCGGAAATTGTTTTCATCGCAGCAGGTGTTGCCCATTAGTTCTACTCGAACTGAACACCCGAAGCCAGGCTTTTCAATGAGATGCATAATCGAGCCCTTACATCACTGGGAGATGAACTGTACTTGAGCCTCTTCCTCATCGGGACCGTGCTTCCTCCAGGAGACATCCTGTTTTGCAATCCTCCAAATTCACTGTGCCATGTGGGATTTCATCACTTCTTGGGCACACAGACTCTGCTTTCTGCAGAGGGCCCAAAAGGGCATAGGAAGGATGAGAAACTGAGCCAGGGGTTTTTGCACTTGGTTGTGGACCCATGAAAGAGAGCTATTTTTCCTTTCGCACCATTCTCTCTCTCTCTCTCTCTCTCTCTCTCTCTCTCTCTCTCTCTCTCTCTCTCTCTCTCTCTGTGTGTGTCTAGAGTTATACAACTGAAAATGTCTGGCAGCACAACTAAGTTGTGAGCAAGAGAGTTTGTCTGCCCTGATTCCTTACGGTGTGTTGGTACTGACACCGTAACATGGCACTCCCCAGTGCCATCTGTCCATAGGACGGCGTTTGTACTTCAGTACTAGTGAGGCAAAGCGGGGTGAAAACTGTTGGAGCATCTTTCCCCATTTCATATTTCTGCACCACAAATGGATGGGTGGGACAGTGCCCCTGTGGGCTACATACAGTATTCAGCTCCCCTAGACAGCATCTTAAAAAGCAGAGACATCACCTTGCCGACAAAGGTCCGTATAGTTAAAGCTATGGTTTTCCCAGTAGTGATGTATGGAAGTGAGAGCTAGACCATAAAGAAGGCTGATCGCGGAAGAATTGATGCTTTTGAATTATGGTGCTGGAGGAGACTCTTGAGAGTCCCATGGACTGAGAGAAGATCAAATCTATCCATTCTGAAGGAAATCAGCCCTGAGTGCTCACTGGAAGGACAGATCCTGAAGCCGAGGCTCCAATACTTTGGCCACTTCGTGAGAAGAGAGGACTCCCTGGAAAAGAACCTGATGTTGGGGAAGATTGAGGGCACAAGGGGACGACAGAGGATGAGATGGTTGGACAGTGTTCTTGAAGCTACGAACATGAGTCTGACCAAACTGCGGGAGGCAGTGGAAGACAGGAGTGCCTGGTCTTCCGGTCTGTCGCGGCGGAGAGAAGGACGCAGGGACTTCGCGTGCCGAAGTCCCTGGCCTCGCGGAGGGGGGGGAAGTCCGCAGAGCGAGCGGACTCCCCGTAAAAGCACCGGGTAGAGAGTCCCGGTGACTCACGCGCCCAGCGGCTGCTCCGTTTTGCGGATCCCCCGCTGCCCGAGAGCTCAGTAGAGCGATCGAGAGCCGGCGGGGTGGAACCGCGGGAGCCATTTTGGGCTATATCTTACCTCCGAGAAGCGAAGCTCCGAGTCCTGACCCGGCAAGCGGCGGATTCTTCCGAATAAAATTAAAGGTTTCCATGAAGTAAGTGGAATTTTGATTTGGACTTTAAATTTATTAATTGGAAAAATAGGAGAGACTTTAAAGAAACGGAAGTCGGTCTCTTCCTAATGGAAAACTGGGAGGCGCTTTAAATAAACCTAAGCCGAACGACGAAAAAGTATTTGGGACTGCGGACCCGAGAGGAAAAAAGATCTTTTTGAACCATCTCAGCTCCCGAGTCCGGCACCCCTTGAGGTACAGCATTATTAAGGGGAAGAGCGCTTTGACAGCTGTCAAAAGCTGTCAAACTGTCAAAAGACCGGGTGGATTTATTGCATTGCTGTGAACAGTAAAAATTGATTGAAAACGTGGTAGAACTATTTAAATTGGAATTAAGAATGGATTTGTGATTGAGTTAAAGAACAAAGGAAAAGAACAGCCAAAATGGAGTCGATCGTCTGAGGAAGGAATTTTCCAGCACCCTTTGTTCCCTACCTCCTGTTTGTCTGCGGTTAAGAGAAGAATGAAAACAAAGTACTCTCGAGCCTTCCAGGAGGCTGTGCTGAACTATCTACAAACATGGGAGGACATTTACAAGGAACGGCAACATCCCAATTTACCATCAGTTGAAGTTGAAGTCCAAGTTCAGGACTTAGAGGATAATTTGGATTTGGAGACTGCCGAGTTTGAGACTGTGTGTAAGGAGAAACAACTTGATGAAAGTATTAAAGAGGACTTGGACAAATATGTTTGGGATGCAGCAAAGCATGGATTTCAAAAGGGAGGAAAACAAGCAGAGCAAGAAATTGAGAAGCAAAGGAATTTAAAGATCAATGGAATTGAAGATCCTGGAGGGGTTAAAATGTGGGGTGATGTTTTTGAGGGATGGGAAGGACAGGGACAGGGGGGGGCAAAGGCCTGGAGATGGATTTGGGAAAGAATGGGTGTGGGGTGAAAATTTTAGTTAAAAGGTTTTGTCTTGTCTTTTGAAAGACGGTTTTCGAAATCTTGGCTTGTTAACGGAAATGCTGATCCAATTGGGGGAAAAGACTTAGGGAGAGGAGATGGAGTGTAAAAAAGAAAGAAAAAAAGCTGTGTTTTCTTGAGGGAGTTATAAGAATGGCCTAGGAAAGAATTTTTAGGTTGATGTAAATTTTTGTAAGTTAAGATAGGTGTTTAGGCAGAAAGCTGCCTACTCTCCTCTCCTTACTCTGAGACACTCAGTGGCAGGGGGTGCTCAGAGGGGTGAGGAGGGGATTTAATGGAACCTTGGAAATGCTGTGCCCTACAGGTTCCTCTTGTGGCAGGAGGGGGCCTGTGGGAGGGCAGCATGGAAAAGGAGGAGGATTGAGTTAATAGTATAAGAAAAGGATTTTAATTTGGAATAGAAAACCCGCCATAAGCAATTAGAATTTGTTAGGAAAACCAGGAGGAAGAGTATCGAGGAAGTCACAATTACAATGTTAAGATAATAAGAATTGGGGAGTTAAAACTCTTCCCTATTGTTGTTATGTTTATATGTGTTTATGCATGTTTATGAAAGAGCTGGGGGAAACCAATCCTCAGAGCTCCTCCATTCCTGTCCTTTCAGTGGCAGGGGGGGGATGTGGGGGGAGGAGGGAGGGGGGAGGCCAAACCCAACTTACAAAGGACCCATTTGATTCTTAAAGCTCACGGGTATCACTGGTGGCAGAGGTGGACCGGTGGGTGGAGGGAAAACGAAGGGACAGTTTTATATTGTATGTTTGTTTTGTTTGTTTTGTTTGTATAAAATCAATAAAAATTATTATAAAAAAAAAGGAGTGCCTGGCGTGCTCTGGTCCATGGGGTCACAAAGAGTCGGACACGACTAAACGACTAAACAACAACAACAACCCCACCCCCATAACTGAGGTCCAGCTATTCTGCAATTGCATTGATGAAGCACAGAAATAGATACTGGGCACAGTCTTCACTACCCCATAATCCCCATAGGGTGAAGATAGAATTTTAAGCATGTGCACAATACCTGGTGGAAGCTCAAGAAAAAGACAGCAGAATTTCCAGCAGTCATACAGTGGAGTAGCTGTGACCCCAATGTTACTTTGTCTCTCCCCATTATTACCAGGAGCAGAAATAAGCAAATGTTCAAGGGCCACTGTGGCGTAGTGGTTAAAAAGTCAGCCCAACTTACCTTATATATTTGTTATGAGGATAAAATTGAGGGGAGGGGAACCATGTGGGCAACCTTGAACTTCTTGGAGGAAAGGCGAGATATAAATTTATATCCTCTCCTTCCTCCCAAAGCAGCCCAGGGCAGAAAACAACAAATATTAAAGCATCTTGAAAATATGTTAAAGCAATTCCAGTACAGATGCAGGCTGCATCGTATAGGCATATGGACCACAGAATCCCTCAATGCAGGATTCGGCCATCTTGTAGCAAAAGTCTGAACGGAGCACAAAGATTAGCGAATCCTTCTTATAACTGATTTGCATCTTTGTGTGAAAGGGGCATATATGCTAGCTGTGGTTTTGCACACACACTTATTCCTTTCCCTATTTTTGTGGCCTTTTTAATGGGGCCAGATCCTTCTGCAGGTTGTGTCCACTTTACGCATGTAACATACTGTATTTGTGTTTGGCGTTGGTAAGACAGGCACTCTATTGAAGCCCCTAGTGGTGGAAGGGCAGGATATAAATGTCCAGCAAACAGGCTAAAACTGGCTACTGGCCATAAACGCTGAGCCCACCTTCCCAGTTTTTGCAAAGGAACACATGCATCTGGAACAGTACATTGCTATTTCCTCACAGGCACAAAAACCTGTTTGCCCGATGAGAAAATGAAGAAATAGGATACTGTGAGCAGCTAAGTGCTTCTTACAAACTGATTTGTATACACCAGATCCAAAAAGAATAAAACAAAAGGTTTTTATTGAAAGGACAAGACTGGCTGCATTTTTGCTCTTGTAATCTAGAAACTATTTTTTTTTGCCACCTCCTTCTAGGCTTGAACAAGTGTTTTGCTTCATGGTTGACTTAGGAATGGGGTCCCCAGCGTGAAACCCATGGGTAGCAAAGTGCCCAACATAACCACCTTAGTGCCCACAATGCCTCTTATCCCTCTCTTTTTAAACTTAGTTGTGCCTTTTGGGGGGTTGTTGAGTTTAGAGGGAGTTGGCTGTTGTTTTTTTGGGGGGGATTTGTGTCTTTTTTGGGGGGTCTTTCTTTTATTTGTCTTGGGGTGTATACTGGTATTTTGCCTGATGTTTGAGGTGGTGATTCTGAGCACATCAGTTTTTTTCTTCTGTGAAATGGGTATTTGTAGTGCCCATGTCCATCTCTTAGATTTTATTATGTTTTCATATATGTTGGACGACAGAGGACGAGATGGTTGGACAGTGTTCTCGAAGCTACGAACATGAGTTTGACCAAGCTGCGGCAGGCAGTG